>NC_091986.1:48342889-48642889 GCF_044704955.1 Pristiophorus japonicus | reverse complement strand
GGGAGTGGTCCCTTCGAAATGCTGAAAGGCGAGGGAAGGGGAAGATGCGTTTGGTGGTAGGATCACACTGGAGATGGCTGAATTGGCGGAGAATGATCTGTTGAATGTAGTGAATGTAGTGGGGTGAAAAGTGAGGACAAGGGGAACGCTATCGTAGTTCTGGGAGGGAGGGGAAAGGGTGAGAGCAGAAGTGCGAGAAATAGAATGGACACGGTTGAGGATCATGACAACCACTGTAGAGGGGAGTCCTTGGTTGAGGAAAAAGGAAGACGTATCAGAAGCACTACTGTGGAAGGTGGCAACAGATACAATGGAGACAGAGAAACTGGGAGAACGGAATAGAGCCCTTACAGGAAATGGAGTGGAGGAAGCATAGTCCAGTTAGCTGTGGGAGTCAATGGGCTTATAATGAATGTTTGTCAGTAGCTTATCCTCAGAAATGGAGGCAGAAAATTAGAGGAAAGGAAGGGTAGAGTCAGAGATGGACCATGTGAAGGTGAAGGAAAGGTGGAAATTGGAAGCAAAGTGAATGAAATTTTCTAGTTCAGGGCAGGAGCAGGAAAAGGCACTGATACAGTCATCAATGTACCGGAAAAAGTGGTAAGGGAGCGGTCCTATGTAGGACTGGAACAAAGAATGTTCCACATATCCCATACGGATGTAGGTTTAATGTGTTTATTCCTCATATGTTGTCCTCAAACTAATTTTGAAAGAAATGTAATTCCGGTTATGATGTGAAATATGAGAAATGCCTGACAGGCAGGACACCATCAAACACGGGAACAATATCATCAGCTGAATTCAGGAGATGAATAATTGGAAGTGGTGACGATACAGCATGAAATGAGACTGTAGGAACAGAGATTAAATGATTTATATGTTCAATGGTGACTGTCTTTCCTGCACCTCAGGAAGGATATATTGGCCTTGGACGGGGTGCAGCGCCAATTCACGAGAATGATACCGGGGCTAAAAGGGTTAAATTATGAGGACAGGTTGCATAGACTCGGCTTGTATTCTCTCGAGACTAGAAGATATAAGGGTGATCTAATTGAGGTGCTTATGATGATTTCGAGTTCGAGCAGCGTGAGTCCGGGGTGCGAGGTGAGGCCTATAAAGGCCCAACATCGGAGGAGGAGCAGCAGTTCAAGCAGCACGAGTCCGGGGTGCGTGGTGAGGCCTATAAAGGCCCAATGTCGGAGGAGGAGCAGCAGTTCGAGCAGCGCGAGTCCGGGGTGCGTGGTGAGGCCTATAAAGGCCCAACGTCGGAGGAAGAGCAGCAGTTCGAGCAGCGTGAGTCCGGGGTGTGTGGTGAGGCCTATAAAGGCCCAATGTCGGAGGAGGAGCAGCAGTTTGAGCAGCGTGAGTCCGGGGTGCGAGGTGAGGCCTATAAAGGCCCAATGTCGGAGGAGGAGCAGCAGTTTGAGCAGCGTGAGTCCGGGGTGCGAGGTGAGGCCTATAAGTGGCCCAATGTCGGAGGAGGAGCAGCAGTTCGAGCAGCGTGAGTCCGGGGTGCGAGGTGAGGCCTATAAAGGCCCAATGTCGGAGGAGGAGCAGCAGTTCGAGCAGCGCGAGTCCGGGGTGCGTGGTGAGGCCTATAAAGGCCCAACGTCGGAGGAGGAGCAGCAGTTCGAGCAGCGTGAGTCCGGGGTGCGTGGTGAGGCCTATAAAGGCCCAACATCGGAGGAGGAGCAGCAGTTCGAGCAGCGCGAGTCCAGGGTGCGTGGTGAGGCCTATAAAGGCCCAACGTCGGAGGAGGAGCAGCAGTTTGAGCAGCGTGAGTCCAGGGTGCGTGGTGAGGCCTATAAAGGCCCAACGTCGGAGGAGGAGCAGCAGTTCGAGCAGCGCGAGTCCAGGGTGCATGGTGAGGCCTATAAAGGCCCAACGTCGGAGGAGGAGCAGCAGTTCGAGCAGCGTGAGTCCGGGGTGCGAGGTGAGGCCTATAAAGGCCCAACGTTGGTGGAGGAGCAGCAGTTCGAGCAGTGCGAGTCCGGAGTGCGTGGTGAGGCCTATAAAGGCCCAATGTCGGAGGAGGAGCAGCAGTTCGAGCAGCGTGAGTCCGGGGTGCGTGGTGAGGCCTATAAAGGCCCAACATCGGAGGAGGAGCAGCAGTTCGAGCAGCGCGAGTCCGGGGTGCGTGGTGAGGCCTATAAAGGCCCAACGTCGGAGGAGGAGCAGCAGTTTGAGCAGCGTGAGTCCGGGGTGCGTGGTGAGGCCTATAAAGGCCCAACGTCGGAGGAGGAGCAGCAGTTCGAGCAGCGCGAGTCCGGGGTGCATGGTGAGGCCTATAAAGGCCCAACGTCGGAGGAGGAGCAGCAGTTCGAGCAGTGTGAGTCCGGGGTGCGAGGTGAGGCCTATAAAGGCCCAACGTCGGTGGAGGAGCAGCAGTTCGAGCAGCGCGAGTCCGGGGTGCGTGGTGAGGCCTATAAAGGCCCAATGTCGGAGGAGGAGCAGCAGTTCGAGCAGCGCAAATCCGGGGTGCGTGGTGAGGCCTATAAAGGCCCAACATCGGAGGAGGAGCAGCAGTTCGAGCAGCGTGAGTCCGGGGTGCGTGGTGAGGCCTATAAAGGCCCAACATCGGAGGAGGAGCAGCAGTTCGAGCAGCGCGAGTCCGGGGTGCGTGGTGAGGCCTATAAAGGCCCAACGTCGGAGGAGGAGCAGCAGTTCGAGCAGCGTGAGTCCGGGGTGCGTGGTGAGGCCTATAAAGGCCCAACGTCGGAGGAGGAGCAGCAGTTCGAGCAGCGTGAGTCCGGGGTGCGTGGTGAGGCCTATAAAGGCCCAACGTCGGTGGAGGAGCAGCAGTTCGAGCAGCGTGAGTCTGGGGTGCGAGGTGAGGCCTATAAAGGCCCAACGTCGGTGGAGGAGCAGCAGTTCGAGCAGCGCGAGTCCGGGGTGCGTGGTGAGGCCTATAAAGGCCCAACATCGGAGGAGGAGCAGCAGTTCGAGCAGCGCAAATCCGGGATGCGTGGTGAGGCCTATAAAGGCCCAACGTCGGAGGAGGAGCAGCAGTTCGAGCAGCGCAAATCCGGGATGCGTGGTGAGGCCTATAAAGGCCCAGCTTGTGCAGCTCCAGCCAGGAGAAAAAGCAAAAAAGAAGTAGGAAGAAATTAAAAGGTGACGCCACAGCCAAAGGGGTAAGTCATTGGCTGGTGATTGGTGCGTAGATTTTCTTTTTTATATTAGTAAGTAATCTGTTAACATTGTTATCGCCAATTTAAGTGTATCTAAGGGTTAAGTCATGACAGGAGAGATCGGTCATGTGATATGCTCCTCCTGTACCATGTGGAACTCAGGGACACTTCCGGTGTCCCTGATAACTACGTGTGCGGGAAGTGTGTCCACCTCCAGCTCCTGATGGACCGCGTTGCGGATTTGGAGCTGAAGGTGGATTCACTCTGGAGCATCCACGATGCTGAGAATGACATGAGTAGCACGTGTAGCGAGTTGGTCTTACCGCAGGTGAAGGGTCCACAGCCAGCTAGGGAATGGAAGACCAGCAGGAAGAACAGTGCAAGGAAGGTAGTGCAGGGGTCCCCTGCGGTCATCCCCCTGCAAAACAGATACACCGCTTTGAGTACTGTTGAGGGGGATGACTCATCAGGGGAGGGAAGCAGCAGCCAAGTTCATGGCACCGTGGCTGGCTCTGTTGCATAGGAGGGCAGGAAAAAGAGTGGGAGAGCGATAGTGATAGGGGATTCAATTGCAAGGGGAATTGATAGGCGTTTCTGTGGCCGCAACCGAGACTCCAGGATGGTATGTTGCCTCCCTAGTGCAAGGGTCAAGAATGTCTCGGAGCGGGTGCAGGACATTCTGAAAAGGGAGGGGGAACAGCCAGTTGTCGTGGTGCACATTGGTACCAACGACATAGATAAAAAAAGGGATGAGGTCCTACGAGACGAATTTAAGGAGCTAGGAGCTAAATTAAAAAGTAGGACCTCAAAAGTAGTAATCTCGGGATTGCTACCAGTGCCACGTGCTAGTCAGAGTAGGAATCGCAGGATAGCTCAGATGAATACGTGGCTTGAGCAGTGGTGCAGCAGGAAGGGATTCAAATTCCTGGGGCATTGGAATCGGTTCTGGGGGAGGTGGGACCAGTACAAACCGGATAGTCTGCACCTGGGCAGGACCAGAACCAATGTCCTCGGGGGAGTGTTTGCTAGTGCTGTTGGGGAGGAGTTCAACTAATATGGCAGGGGGATGGGAACCAATGCAGGGAGACAGAGGGAAACAAAATGGAGACAGAAGCAAAAGACAGAAAAGAGATGAGTAAAAGTGGAGGGCAGAGAAACCCAAGGCAAAAAACAAAAAGGGCCAATGTACAGCAAAATTCTAAAGGGTCAAAGTGTAATAAAAAGGCAAGCCTGAAAGCTCGGTGTCTCAATGCGAGGAGTATTCGGAACCCAGGAGAGGGCTCTGAGCTAGTTAGAGTGGGTGAGAGAGCAGATGAACAGGACTCCAAGAAAGAATGCAAAAGACAGGAGGCAACAGAGCAGAGTAGCACTGGGGTAAGTGTAAACCACAAGGTGATAGGAAGGGACAATATGTATGCATATAAAGGGGCTGCAGGAGGGGTCAAAACTAAAAATCATGGTTTAAAAACTAGTATTAAAACACTCTACCTAAACGCACGCAGCATTCAAAATAAAGTAAATGAGTTACGGCACAAATCATTACAATGGGTATGATTTGGTGGCCATTACAGAAACGTGGTTGCAGGGTGGCCAAGACTGGGAAGTAAACATACAGGGGTATCTGACAATTTGGAAGGATAGACAAGAAGGAAAAGGAGGTGGGGTAGCTCTGTTAATAAAGGATGATATCAGGGCAGTTGTGAGAGATGATATTGGCTCTAATGAACAAAATGTTGAATCATTGTGGGTGGAGATTAGAGATAGTGGGCCCAAGTTTCGGGACGCGCCTAAAACGGTGCAGCCCGGAACTGGACGCCCGTTTTTCGCGCCAGAAAGTGCGCCTAAAAAAAACTTCCAGATTCTCCGGCTCCCTGCAGGTCTTCTTGAGCCGGGCGCAGTGCAGCACGAGCTGTTGGGGGCGGAGCCAGGTCCCTGCACTGAAAATAGTGCCGGAACCTCTGCACATGCGCGCTACAGTGGGCGCGCATGTGCAGTAGCTCCAGGTGCCCAAAACTGTGTGGGAGGGGCCTGAAGCACGCAGCCCCTAGCCCTGGCCGAATGGTCTCACTGGGGCTGTGTGCATAAGGCTGCCTCCCACGCCCAGATCCTGCTTCCTCCCGACCCGACTCGACTCCCGCTTCCGCCCCCCATCCACCCCCCCGGCGACCCGACCTCCGCTTCCACCCACCCCCCCACCAATGGCCTCCGCGACTCTCTCTCACCCACCCCCCCACCAATAGCCTCCGCGACTCTCTCTCACCCACCCCCCCACCCTCCACGACTCTCTCTCACCCACCCCCCCCACCCCCCGGACCTCCGCGACTCTCTCTCCCCCACACCGCCTCCCCCCCCCCCGGACCTCCGCGACTCTCTCTCCCCCACCCCCCCCGGACCTTCGCGACTCTCTCTCTCCCCCGGACCTCCGCGACTCTCTCACCCACCACCCCGCCACCAGACCTCCGCGACCGCCCCCGCCCCTGCCCCGAGACCCGACGCCACCTACCTGTAAATCTAGCCCGAGGTCTTGGGCCCGGCCGTTCAGCCTCCTTCTCTCCTTCCCCCCACCTCTCTCCTTCCCCCCCCTCTCCTTCCCCCCCTCTCTCCTTCCCCCCCTCTCTCCTTCCCTCCCTCTCTCCTTCCCTCCCTCTCTCCTTCCCTCCCTCCCTCTCTCCTTCCCTCCTTCCCCTCCCTCCTCTCTCCTTCCCCTCCCTCCTCTCTCCTTCCCCTCCCTCCTCTCTCCTTCCCCTCCCTCCCTACATCCTCTCTCCTTCCTTCCCTCCCTACATCCTCTCTCCTTCTCCCCCCCCCCCCCCACGCTGTTGAACGACTCCCGGTGCTGCAGTCGGTAAGTCGAAAATGTTTTATTTATTGATTTTTTTTTTAAATTTATTTTTTATTAATTTTTTTTGATTGATTTATTGGTTGATTTATGGATGTATTTATCATTTATTATTGATATGGCTCTTTATTTGTAAAACTGAAGTGTTTAATGTTTGTAAACTTCCCTTTAAACCCCCCCCCCCCTCCCACACCCCCCATTCCCTACACCTATTTTGTAACCTACGCCTGATTTTCTAAAGTGTAGACAAGGTTTTTTCGAACGTACAAAAATCTTCACTTACTCCATTCTAAGTTAGTATGGAGTAAGATTTCACTGCCGAAATTTTGAAAACAGGCGTAAGTGGCCGGACATGCCCCCTTTTGAAAAGAAAATTCTGTTCCAAAGTGAAACTGTTCTAACTGACTAGAACTGGAGCAAACTAAATGCCGAGAATTTGAATTTCTAAGATACTCCGTTCTACACCAGTTGCTCCAAAAATTCAGGAGCAACTGAGGCCGAAACTTGGGCCCAATAAGGGGAAAAAGTCACTGGTGGGTGTAGTTTATAGGCCCCCAAATAATAATTTCACGGTGGGGTGGACAATAATAAAGGGAATAATGGAGGCATGTGAAAAAGGAACGGCAGTAATCATGGGGGATTTTAACCTACATATCGATTGGTCAAATCAAATCGCACAGGGTAGCCTGGAAGAGGAATTCATTGAATGCATACGGGATTGTTTCTTAGAACAGTATGTTGCAGAACCTACAAGGGAGCAAGCTATCTTAGATCTGGTCCTGTGTAATGAGACAGGAATAATAAACGATCTCCTAGTAAAAGATCCTCTTGGAATGAGTGATCACAGTATGGTTGAATTTGTAATACAGATTGAAGGTGAGGAAGTAGTGTCTCAAATGAGCGTACTATGCTTAAACAAAGGGGACTACAGTGGGATGAGGGCAGAGTTAGCTAAAGTAGACTGGAAACAAGGACTAAACGGTGGCACAATTGAGGAACAGTGGAGGACTTTTAAGGAGCTCTTTCATAGTGCTCAACAAAAATATATTCCAGTGAAAAAGAAGAGCGGTAAGAGAAGGGATAACCAGCCGTGGATAACCAAGGAAATAAAGGAGAGTATCAAATTAAAAACCACTGCGTATAAGGTGGCCAAGGTTAGTGGGAAACTAGAAGATTGGGAAAATTTTAAACAACAGCAAAGAATGACTAAGAAAGCAATAAGGAAAGGAAAGATAGATTACGAAAGTAAACTTGCGCAAAACATAAAAACAGATAGTAAAAGCTTTTACCGATATATAAAACGGAAAAGAGTGACTAAAGTAAATGTTGGTCCCTTAGAAGATGAAAAGGGGGATTTAATAATGAGAAATGTGGAAATGGCTGAGACCTTAAACAATTATTTTGCTTCGGTCTTCACAGTGGAAGACACAAAAACCATGCCAAAAATTGCTGGTCACGGGAATATGGGAAGGGAGGACCTTGAGATAATCACTATCACTAGTGGGGTAGTGCTGGACAGGCTAATGGGACTCAAGGTAGACAAGTCCCCTGGTCCTGATGAAATGCATCCCAGGGTATTAAAAGAGATTGCGGAAGTTATAGCAGAAGCATTCGTTATAATCTATCAAAATTCTCTGGACTCTGGGAGGTACCAGCGGATTGGAAAGCAGCTAATGTAACACCTCTGTTTAAAAAAGGGGCAGTCAAAAGGCAGGTAACTATAGGCCGGTTAGTTTAACATCTGTAGTGGGGAAAATGCTTGAAGCTATCGTTAAGGTAGAAATAGCCGGACATCTAGATAGGAATAGTGCAATCAAGCAGACGCAGCATGGATTCATGAAGGGGAAATCATGTTTAACTAATTTACTGGAATTCTTTGAGGATATAACGAGCATGGTGGATAGAGGTGTACCGATGGATATGCTATATTTAGATTTCCAAAAGGCATTCGATAAGGTGCCACACAAAAGGTTATTGCAGAAGATAAAGGTACGCAGAGTCAGAGGAAATGTATTAGCATGGATAGAGAATTGGCTGGCTAACAGAAAGCAGAGAGTCGGGATAAATGGGTCCTTTTCGGGTTGGAAATCGGTGGTTAGTGGTGTGCCACAGGGATCGGTGCTGGGACCACAACTGTTTACAATATACATAGATGATTTGGAAGAGGGAACAGAGTGTAGTGTAACAAAATTTGCAGATGACACAAAGATTAGTGGGAAAGCGGGTTGTGTAGAGGACACAGTGAGGCTGCAAAGAGATTTAGATAGGTTAAGCAAATGGGCTAAGGTTTGGCAGATGGAATACAATGTCGGAAAATGTGAGGTCATCCACCTTGGGAAAAAAAACAGTAAAAGGGAATATTATTTGAATGGGGAGAAATTACAACATGTTGTGTTGCAGAGGGACCTGGGGGTCCTTGTGCATGAATCCCAAAAAGTTAGTTTGCAGGTGCAGCAGGTAATCAGGAAGGCAAATGGAATGTTGGCCTTCATTGCGAGAGGGATGAAGTACAAAAGCAGGAAGGTCCTGCTGCAACTGTATAGGGTATTGGTGAGGCCGCACCTGGAATACTGCGTGCAATTTTGGTCACCTTACTTAAGGAAGGATATACTAGCCTTGGAGGGGGTACAGAGATGATTCACTAGGCTGATTCCGGAGATGAGGGGATTACATTATGATGATAGATTGAGTAGACTGGGTCTTTACTCATTGGAGTTCAGAAGGATGAGGGGTGATCTTATAGAAACATTTAAAATAATGAAAGGGATAGACAAGATAGAGGCAGAGAGGTTGTTTCCACTGGTCGGGGAGACTAGAACTAGGGGGCACAGCCTCAAAATACGGGGGAGCCAATTTAAAACCGAGTTGAGAAGGAATTTCTTCTCCCAAAGGGTTGTGAATCTGTGGAATTCTCTGCCCAAGGAAGCAGTTGAGGCTAGCTCATTAAATGTATTCAAGTCACAGATAGATAGATTTTTAACCAATAAGAGAATTAAGGGTTACAGGGAGCAGACGGGTAAGTGGAGCTGAGTCCACGGCCAGATCAGCCATGATCTTTTTGAATGGCGGAGCAGGCTCGAGGGGCTAGATGGCCTATTTCTGTTCCTAATTCTTATGTTCTTATGTTCTTAAAGGATTCGATAGGATAGATAGAGAGAGAAACTATTTCCTCTGGTCGGTGAGTCCAGAACATGGGGGCATCACCTTAAAATTCGAGTCAGGCCATTCAGGGGTGATGTGAGGAAGCACTTCTTCACACAAAGGGCAGTGGAAATCTGGAACTATCCCCCCAAAAAGCTGTTGAGGCTTGGGGGTCAATTGAAAATGCCAAAATTGAGATTGGTAAATTTTTGTTGGGTAAGGGTAAGGGGAACCAAGGCAGGTAGATGGAGTTAAGATACAGATCAGTCATTAATGGCGGGAGAGGCTTGAGGGGCTGAATGTTCCTAGAGTTTCTACAATATAAATGTTTTAACTCTGAAAAGACTGACAATGTTGGGGACGGATATTTCGAAGCCATAAGGCAGATGGGGATTGGTTTTATCCAGCGTAATTAAATGTGGATTGTTTTCCTCACAGGGCAATGCTGGTCAACCCGGAATTCCAGGACTGAAGGGTGACTCGGGACCTCATGGAGTTCCAGGCTTTATTGGTGAGTTAATGACTCATTCGAGTACTTATCTAACACTCTTAACATATATGACGGTGACAAAGCTAAGAGTTGGATTACATGAGTTAACATGTTAAGTACAAACCTTTGACATTAATGCTCACTACATGGAATGCACGGGACTAGAAAGAATGTGAATAGAAAGAAGACTCACGTCTCTGTAGCACCTTTCACAACCTCAGGATGTCCCAAAGCACTTAACAGAAGTGTAGTCACTGTTGTAATGTAGGAAATGCGGCAGCCCATTTGCACACAGCAAGATCCCACAATGTGATAATCTTTTTTAGTGATGTTGGTTGAGGGATAAATATTGACTAGGACACCGGGGTGAACTCCCCTACTCTTCTTTGAAATAACATCATAAGTTCTTTTACATCCACCTGAGAGGGTAGACGAGGTCTCGGTTTAACATCTCATCCAAAGGAGGGCACCTCTGACAGTGCAGCACTACCTCAGCACTGTACTATGGGTGTCAGCCTTGATTGTGGGCTCAAGACCATAGAGTGAGACTTGAACCCATAACCTTCTGACTCGGAGACGAAAGTGCTACCCACTGAGGCACAGCTGACACAGTCCTTAATGCTCTCAGATACATGTACTTGGGTAGATTGCGTGCTCCCAGCTTGGAGTTCCATGTGTAAGAGGCATATTGTGATTTGCCGCTTTGCCCCGGGAGCATCTCACAGGGAATGACCCTCAGGAAATCCTGACCGGCTATTGATGCATTCCCAGCTGCCAGTGGATGAATCACAGAATCGCCGCATTGTGAATTGGGGTGTGGTCATCAGTGTGTCCTGCAGGTTTGTCATCTTACTTCCATGCCTGAATATTGCCCGTTTGTACGACCAGTGCACAAAGGCCTGAGTAACACAAGCAGTAATAGCTGATGGGCAGCTCGTCCCATTCCTCCTGGGCATTTGGGACATCGACCGTATAACCTCCGCTTTATATATAATGGTTTTGATCTTTATTCTACACTTCTTGTCTCGTCATTGATGAACATTACGAACATCAGAGCCGAGTTTTCTCTGCAGAGCTTGTAAGGAAAATCAGGCAGGCTGCATAGGGTGTGATGTTCCCAGCCCAATATATCTCTTCCAAACCCACCCAGGTGATGTTTTACAACTAAGCACTGAAGAGGAAACTCAGCCCCAACATACTTTAAAGAGTGTTTGAGGGAATGTTCATGATATAATGTCGTTTTGTTAAGTGCACAGAGATAATGGCCCAGTGTTTGTGTGAAGCCCAAATGGGCATTGAGCACTGTTATATGCAATGTCATTTGAGAATAAAATTCCAACACTAAAATGAGGCAGCTTTCACCTCACCCAGGTACAGAAGTAATAATCCCTGAGCTATATCATTTAATATAATATATACTGAGATAGCCCTGCCCATGCTTCATATCTGGGTCTGTTGTACACTAATCGATCAAGATTGATTGCTGTGGTTAGCCAATAACCATTATCGTTGGATCATGCATTGAAACATGTAAGATCCTGAGGGGCCTTGACATTTACCCAAAATGCCGGATAGATGTTGAGAGGATGTTTCCCCTGGCTGGAGAGTATGGAACCAGGGGTCAAAGTCTCAGGATAAGGGGTCGGCCATTTAAGACTGAAATGAGGAGGAATTTCTTCACTCAGAGGGTTGTGAATCATCTTAATTCTCTGCCCCAGAGGACTGTGGAGGCTCAGTCGTTGATATGATAACATAAGAACATAAGAATTAGGAGCAAGAGTAGGCCATATGGCCCTTTGAGCCTGCTCCACCATTCAATAAGATCATGGCTGATCTTTGACCTCAACTCTACTTTCCCGTCCAATCGGTATATCCCTGGTCTTTTATCATCCAGTAATTCCTATGCTCCATAGTACCTGCTTGCTAAACTGTGAAACTTGATCTTAAATCTGTCCTCATATTTCACCTCTTTGACACCAGGGACTGTTTAGTTTCCATTCTCTGTACCCTCTTCTAATGCAAGACTGATGTATAGACTAAAAGTAGGAACGTTATACACATATAAACATCGACACTGTCCGCCACCTCCCATTTTAATTCAGTCGTGGGAGCCTGGATTGTGGGTGGAAATTTGGAAGGAAAAGTTGTGGTGGGAAACAAAGACAATGGTTTTGGTCTTCCCAATGTCTAACTGGATCAAATTGCAGCTCATCCAGGACTAGATGCTGGACAAGCAGTCTGACAATTTAGAGACAGTGGAGGGGTCAAGAGAGGTGTTGGTGAGGTAGAGCTGGGTGTCATCAGCGTACATGTGGAACGTGTGTTTCTGGATGATGTTGCTGAGGGGCAGCATGTAGATGAGAAATAGGAGGGGGCCAAGGATAGATCCTTGGGGAACACCAGAGGTAACAGTGTAGGGTGGGAAGAGAAGCCATTGCAGGTGATTCTCTGGCTATGATTGGATAGATAAGATCACCTAATGAAATGCACTGTAACACCTTTATATCCATGGCTATTTTTTCGATGTTTGATTTCCTGCTTAAGTGCGGACATTTTCAGATTTGAAACTGAGCGTATGTAACATCATTTTCACCAATGTCTTTCTAGGAATGAAAGGTGCTTCGGGGGCCCCTGGATTTCCAGGCCTACAGGGCGAGCGAGGACTGCCCGGACAACTAGGTAAATACTTCTTGCTCCTTTTCTATTTCGCAACTGGATGAACGGTATTTTACGAATTTAAATTGAAAGTCTGCTTCAGACCATCGCACACCAAGCGTTTGACACACGATGCCATGTTTCGTTAACAGGTCCCCCAGGTCCTGTTGGACCACAAGGGCCTCTGCAGGTCGTGAAGGGAGATCCCGGATTGCCTGGTCGGCCAGGAGAGGATGGAGCAAAGGGATATCCTGGGTTTCCTGGTGTTAAAGGTGATGTAGGTAAGCAAATATTCCCAACCATGCGATACGGAGCACCAGAAATAATCAGTTGCAGTTTCGGTGGGAGCCTGGAGATCCTCCTGCTCAGACCCATGGCACAGGTCACAAGGTGCATCATTTACAGCAAACATCTGGATTTCTGACACGTGCTCACAACAGATGAGATTCCCTGCTGGGAGGGTGAAGTCAGAAAATTATCTCCTTTACGTCGCATCATTAACAAAAGAAAATGTTCAGATCCCTCCCTGGCCTCGCCCCTCTCCCCCATCTCTGTAACCTCCTCCAACCCTCTGAGATCTCTGGCCTCTTTTGCATCCCTCATAGTGAAGGGTAATTACAGAATAACAGGAGCATTAATTACTGTCTTATTCTATTGCCCATCCAGGTCTGCTCGGCCTACCTGGAGACTCTGGTGAAGTGGGGGCTCCTGGCTTCGATGGGAGATCTGGATTGAAAGGAGAAATTGGCCCATCTGGTCCAATAGGTAAGAATTGCTTTAGAAGTTAGCGCACAGAAAGAGGCCACTTGGCCCATGGGACTATTTGTATATTAGTATTGGCAACGAGTGAAATTGAATATCTTGCATTGTACATTGAGCAGTACAAGATCCCTGACTCTGGGCCCGACTCAGAGTTTAGTATGCTCCTGATTTTCCAGTGATTTAAGATGAGTGACCAGAAAAGCAGACCAGATATCTGCGCACTCTACCCTTGATGCCCAGCTCTGTGCTTGTCCTGGGCGTAGAGATTTGCACAGATCTTAAAAAGAACTTGTTGAGAGAAACTACAGGCATAACATGAGGCCCAGTGTGGATTGATGGCTAATGGGTGGAAGCCAGGGCAGTCAATATGGATCCCTTTCACTGTCTGCTCCACCCGTGAGGGGGAAATCGATCCACTGTTCATTGTGCTACTGGTGGTGGAGTTGGGAGGAGTTTTTCTTTTCTTTAGCAGGTCTGCTCCTTAAGCTTGATGGAGATTGGCCTTTAATGGGGAGGGGTGGGCGGGCGGTAAATCTGGGGATAAAGGCACACAGTTCTCAGTAAGGTCCTTATAAGTGAACCAAATACCGATTCTGTGCCAATCAAATTCTACCAGCGCCAAGTTTTCTAAGCTATGAGAAAATAAGCATTTACATTATTGTTATTAGAACTCAAACCGAATGGGCTTGTTAATGGCTTATTAATAGTTTTAAGGCATCGTTACTGACTTGTTAATGTGGCCATTTCTCAATCGAGATTGGGTTAACATTGCCCCTCATCACTGTCTCCGGTCCCTGGCACAAATTGCCTTGCCATCAACTTCATCCCTCTCCCTGGCCACTGTCTCAGGCTGAACCAGACCGTTCACAGCTATTTGACACCAAGATGAGCTTCTGATCCCATATCCACACCACCACGAAAATCGCCTACTTCCACCTCTGCAACTTCGTCTGTCTACAACCCCCTTCAGCTCATCTGCTGCTGAAACCCTCATCTGTGCCTTTGTTACCTCTAGACGTGACTATTCCAATGTTCTCCTGGCCGGCCTCCCATCTTTTACCTTCCATAAACCTGAGCTCATCCAAAACTTTTCACCAAGTCCCGTTCACCCATCACCCCCTGTGCTCACATGGACTCCTAGTCCGGCAACGCCTTGATTTTAAAATTCTCATCCCTGCATATAAGATTCTGAGAGGGTTGGACAGGGTAGATGCAAAGCGCATGTTTCCCCTCATGGGGGAATCTGGAAGTAGGTGGCATAGTTTCAGAATAAGGGGTCGCACATTTAAAATGAAGATGAGGAGGAACTTCTTCTCTCAGAGGGCCTTGAATCTTTGGAATTCTCTGCCTCTGAGAGCTGTTAAGCCTGGGTCATTGAATATATTTAAGATTGAGATAGACATAATTTTGAACTACAGGGGAGTCAAGGGTTATGGGGAGCGGGCAGGAAAGTGGAGTTGAGGCCAAGATCAGATCAGCCATGATCTTATTAAATGGTGGAGCAGGCTCGAGGGACCAAATGGCCCATCCTGCTCCTATTTCTTATGTTCTTATGTTCAAATCCCACCACGGCCTTGCCCCTCTCTATCTCTGTGACTTCCTCCAGCTTTACAATCCTTTGAGATCTCTGTACTCCTCCTATTCCGGCCTCTTGTGCATCCCCGATTTTCATCGCTCCACTATTGGCGGTCGTGCCTTCAGCTGCCAATGCCCTAAGCTCTGGAATTCCCGCCCTAAATTCCACCTCTCTCTTCTCCTTTAATATGCTCATTAAAACCTAACTCTTTAACCATGCTTTTGGTCACCTGTCCTAATATGTCCTTCTGTGATTTGTTGCCAGATTTTGTTTGATATCGCTTCTGTAAAGCACCTTGGAACATTTTACTATGTTAAAGACACTATATAAATGCAAGTTGTTATTGTTCCAACACACACTGTGAAGACCATTCACGAAGAAAACACAGGTTTTCTTTCTTCTGTAGCTTAATTGCCTCATTTGCCTCACTTTTTTAAGGTCCAAGAGGATATCCAGGACCTGCAGGCCCGGAAGGGGCTCCTGGGCCTCGAGGGTACCCCGGTGCTGCTTCAATAGCTCACGGCTTCCTTGTGACCCGGCACAGCCAAACAATCGAGGTTCCGATCTGTCCTCGCGGGACATCGAAAATCTATGAAGGGTTTTCGCTGCTTTATGTCCAGGGCAATGAAAGGGCTCATGGGCAGGACTTGGGTGAGTGATTCAAAGATAATGCTTTGCATCTAAGGCACATTTCCCGAACTGCCGTTTCAGTCACACAGGCCAGGAATTTTCTCAGAGCTGCTCCTGTTGACTGCCGTAACTTCACCGGGAGTACAGTTAAACTCTTGTTTATGCGCGTAAACAGGGCCTAGAATTTGGATTGTGCCCGAATCGGGAGCAATCCTGGTTGCTGCACATGCCACATATGTCCATTGAGGAGGCCCGATGGTAGGAACATGGGAAATTGGTGCGCGGCTCATGGGTTTATTGTTGGTAAGCTACAGGCTCAACTCGTCAATCCCGGGGGAATGATGATCATCCAGCTGTGACACTGGTGGTAAGCAGAGTCCGGGCTGGGGGTGCTGAGCAATCGGGAGGAGGGGGCACACAATGGCTAGCAGTGGAATGAAATGTGGATCCGGGAGGAGCAGGGGTTCTCCATAATAAGGTAAGTAAAATAAATAAAAACTTGCCTTTCCAATAGCAGCCTCCAATGACCTTTTAAGAACTGCCAGTTTCACTGGCAAGCGCCTGAGAATAGTAAACTCAGCATGTAGGGCGCATACTGCGATCAATCACTTACGGAATTTGTAAAGAGGGCATTGGACTTCCGATTCGCATATGCAAGGGGTCTACTGCCAGTTTCAGGCATGGACCCAGGATAACTATACAGGAGCCTTTACCAATATGGTGGGCCGGCACACTTCCGGTGCAGAATGGCCACCATCATTGTATGTTTTCACGCCCATTTCACGGCTGTAAAACAGGCAAGGCTTCGACAAATCTCGGGGCCAGGATCTCTGCCCCACTTCCCACACCAGAGTGAGAGAATGTTTGAGGAAATTCTAGGCCAGAGCACAGAGTGGGAATCAGGACTGGAGACCACTGGGCCCGACTGACCTCCTACAGGGGCAGCTGACCTCCACACCCAAACTCCTGACGTGTTGGAGCTTGCTGCCCTTTGGGTGAGAATTGGTAAAAGTCCAGGGTGTAATATTCATCGCCGGTGCCCAGTCAGCCCTTCTATATTGGGGAATGCTCTGCTAGTTTGATCACCACTGAGTGTCCAGTCACAGAGGCAGGTCCAGACCTGCGTTGCCTCTCCGCTAACCTTATCCTTTCACCATGCAGGCACGGCGGGGAGTTGTTTGCGAAGGTTCAGCACCATGCCGTTCCTCTTCTGCAATATCAACAATGTCTGCAACTTTGCATCAAGAAATGATTATTCCTATTGGCTGGCCACGCCTGAACCAATGCCGATGAGTATGGCTCCTGTGATTGGTGAAACTATCAAGCCATTTATCAGCAGGTGAGACTGTAGATACTGTGGCACTATGTAACGCTCCACTGTTTAGATGTAGTCAAGAAAGGCAGAATATCACAATAACAAGTCAGAATTACAGAATCTTACAACACAGGAGGCCATTAGGCCCATCGTGCCTGTGCTTTGAATGAGTTATCCAATTAGCCCCACTTCCCTGCTCTTTCTCAAAAACCTTACACATTTTTCCCCTTCAAGCATTTATCTAATTCCCTTTTGAAAGTTACCATTGAATCTGCTCCCACCACCCTGTCAGGCAGTGCGTCCAGATCACAATAACTCGCTGCATAAAAAAAACTTCTCATCTCCCCCTCTGGTTCTTTTGCCAATCACCTTACATCTGTGTCCCCTGGTTATTTTGTTATGATTAGAAGAACAAGGGGTTAAATTAGATATTAAGTTAAGCACCTTCACACAAATGGTTAAATGTTTTACCATAAGCAGATATTCATAAGGATGACACCAGAAGTGAGAGGTTATAACTATCAGGAAAGCTCCCTCTCAGAACCATGACAGGGTTCCCCTTGTCCTCACCTTTCACCCCACCAGCCTCCACGTACAACGGATCATTCTCCATCATTTCCACCACCTCCAGCATGATCCCACCACCAATCACGTCTTCCCCTCCCCTCCCCTCTCTGCATTCTGAAGGGATCACTTCTTCCGTGACACCCTGGTCCAATCTGCAGTCACCCCCAGCATCCCCTCCCCTTCCCATGGCACCTTCCCGTGCAAGCGCAGGAGATGCAACACCTGCCCTTTTACCTCCTCCCTTCCCACTATCCAGGGCCACAAACACTCCTTCCAGGTGAAACAGCGATTTACTTGTACTTCTTTCAATCTAGTCTACTGTATTCGCTGCTCACGATGTGGTCTCCTCTACATTGGGGAGAACAACCTCCGTTCAGTCCGCAAGTGTGACCCTGAGCTTCATCTTATGTTTTTTTTCTTTTTCTCTTTGTCTCCAAATGGTAACTGGTCATTATGCCAGCAGTCACACCCTATCCAGATTAACTTTTTTCTAACTTCTGTCATTACCATTTCAATTCAGCCCATCATCCCTTTTGTGTTTCTAATCTGTCCTGCCTTCCATCCTATCACAGACCTTCTCTTTTGTTATTTTTTCCCCTCCCCCTTTCAGTGCTTCAAAATGTGCTCTTTTCGAACATTCGCCAGTTCTGACGAAGCGCCACAGATGCTGCCTGACCCGCTGAGATTTCCAGCATTTTCTGGGTTTTTTTAGATCCCAGCATCTGCTGTATTTTGCTTTTGTATGAGGAAAGTTTGGGGTTCTTTTCTCTAGATAAGAGAAAGCTGAGGGATGACCAGACAGAGGTCTTTAAAATTATGAACTGGTTTGCTAGAGTAGATGTAGAGAAGATGTTTCCACTTGTGCGAGAGCCCAGAACTAGGGGCATCAATATAAGATAGTCACTAATAAATGCAATAGGGAATTCAAGAGAAATTGCTTCACCCAGAGAGTGGTGAGAATGTGGAACTCACTACCACAGGGAGTGGTTGAGGTGAATAATATAGATGCATTTAAGGGGAAGCTAGATAAACACACGAGGGAGAAAGGAATAGAAGGAATAAAAACAGAAAATGCTGGAAATACTCAGCTGGAAAAGAGAAGATTAAGAGAAGGGCTGATAGAAGTTAATACGTCCTTACTATACAGTACAAATGCACACGAGGCCCATCCTTGAGAGAAGGTCACTCTGTGACCAGTAACCTTTATTAGCCAGCACTGAAGTGATGAAGGTGGGTGGAGCTTCCCCTTTTATACCTGAAAGTCCAGGTTAGGAGTGTCTCCCACAAGTTCACCACCTAGTGGTCAGTGTTCTCACAGTGTACAACTTAGGTCAGTTTATACATGGGTTACAATGACAGTTGAATACATGACAGAAGTCTTGAAAATTATGGTGTTCTAAGACAATCAGGGTCAGGATTATCTTTCTGATGCCAGTCCTCAAATTACCAGATTTATTGAATTTCAATTTTGTAGCTTTGTACTAAACTTTCCTCATACAAAAGCAAAATACAGCCGCTGTTGGCCCAATAATAGCACAGTGTTGGACCTGGAATAATGTAATCAGCTGCCGACTCCTCCCTCCCCAGGTGCTCTGTCTGTGAAGCTCCAGCCATGGTGATTGCTGTTCACAGCCAAACGATTCAAATCCCGCTGTGCCCTAATGGTTGGCATTCCCTGTGGATCGGCTATTCCTTCATGATGGTGAGTGCCCAACAACTAAACACAACCGGCTACAGTTTCCCCTTTGGGTGCAATCGGGAAATTGCACAGAAAATGTGCTTGAGATTGTGTTGATTCAGTTCGGCTTCACGTTTCTGCTAAAATTCATTTGCATAATCAACAATATAAAATCTGCCATGAACCAGCCCAATCGGGCAGTGCGATAGAACGGAATCATTTCCTTCTTTTTCTTGCCATTCCCAGATGTGTTTAAGAGCGGTAACTCGGGACAGTTTGATTAATTCGGCTGAAAATGGGTTAATCACAAAAACTCAGCATTTTTAATCAGACTGTCCCGTCCACCACCTGTGAGTAACCTGATTTAAAATCACTGAAAATAATTTACAAATTACATTGTATCGTTTAATAGTTTCACTGGTGTACACCAGTCAGTTTCTGAGCAATTTAAATATTTTTTGATATGAAGAAACTTTAAACGGTGCTGACTGGTGCCTGCGCACCTGTGAGAGAACAAGCCTGAGTGAAGAATCTTCCCGAACCCGCGCCATCAGCGGAATCTCCCAATGTCACCCTGGGGGCGGGGCTAGTGTTGTGGGCAGGGCCTGATCCGGGCCAATCGAATCTTGAACCAGCAGAAAAGATCGCGGAGAACACGAGCGTGAGTGGTTTAGGCTGTAACTTACTTCTGTTTAAAATTCCTCAATCTGTTGCACTGGTTCAGACATCAGGGACAACTCCTCTGTTCTTCTTCAAATAGTGTAGTGGGATCGTTTATGTTCTCCTGAGATGGCAGACAGGGCCTCGGTTTAACGCCTCATCTGAAAGACGGCACCACCAACGGTACAGCGCTCTCTCAGTACTGCCCCTCCAACGCTGCAGCACTCCCTTAGTACTGCCCCTCCAACAGTGCAGCACTCCCTCAGTACTGCCCCTCCAACAGTGCAGCGCTCTCTCAGTACTGACCCTCCAACGCTGCAGCACTCCTTCAGTACTGCCCCTCCAACAGTGCAGCACTCCCTCAGTACTGCCCCTCCAACAGTGCAGCACTCCCTCAGTACTGACCCTCCAACGCTGCAGCACTCCCTCAGTACTGACCCTCCAACGCTGCAGCACTCCCTCAGTACTGCCCCTCCAACAGTGCAGCGCTCCCTCAGTACTGACCCTCCAACGCTGCAGCACTCCTTCAGTACTGCCCCTCCAACAGTGCAGCACTCCCTCAGTACTGACCCTCCAACGCTGCAGCACTCCCTCAGTACTGACCCTCCAACGCTGCAGCACTCCCTCAGTACTGCCCCTCCAACAGTGCAGCGCTCCCTCAGTACTGACCCTCCAACAGTGCAGCGCTCCCTCAGTACTGCCCCTCCAACAGTGCAGCGCTCCCTCAGTACTGACCCTCCAACAGTGCAGCACTCCCTCAGTACTGCCCCTCCAACAGTGCAGCGCTCCCTCAGTACTGACCCTCCAACAGTGCAGCACTCCCTCAGTACTGCCCCTCCAACAGTGCAGCGCTCCCTCAGTACTGACCCTCCAACAGTGCAGCGCTCCCTCAGTACTGCCCCTCCAACGCTGCAGCACTCCCTCAGTACTGCCCCTCCAACAGTGCAGCGCTCCCTCAGTACTGACCCTCCAACAGTGCATCACTCCCTCAGTACTGCCCCTCCAACAGTGCAGCGCTCCCTCAGTACTGACCCTCCAACAGTGCAGCACTCCCTCAGTACTGCCCCTCCAACAGTGCAGCGCTCCCTCAGTACTGACTCTCTAACGGTGCAGTGCTCCCTCAGTACTGACCCTCCAACGCTGCAGCGCTCCCTTAGTACTGCCCCTCCAACAGTGCAGCGCTCCCTTAGTACTGCCCCTCCAACGCTGCAGCGCTCCCTTAGTACTGCCCCTCCAACAGTGCAGCGCTCCCTTAGTACTGCCCCTCCAACAGTGCAGCGCTCCCTTAGTACTGCCCCTCCAACGCTGCAGCGCTCCCTCAGTACTGACTCTCTAACAGTGCAGTGCTCCCTCAGTACTGACCCTCCAGCGGTGCAGCACTCCCTCAGTACTGACCCTCCAACAGTGCAGCGCTCCCTCAGTACTGACCCTCCAACAGTGCAGCGCTCCCTCAGTACTGACTCTCTAACAGTGCAGTGCTCCCTCAGTACTGACTCTCTAACAGTGCAGTGCTCCCTCAGTACTGACCCTCCAACAGTGCAGTGCTCCCTCAGTACTGCCCCTCCAACAGTGCAGCGCTCCCTCAGTACTGACCCTCCAACAGTGCAACGCTCCCTCAGTACTGCCCCTCCGACGCTGCAGCACTCCCTCAGTACTGCCCCTCCAGCGGTGCAGCACTCCCTCAGCACTGCCTCTCCAACAATGCATTGCTCTCTCAGTATGCCCCTCCGACAGTGCAGTGCTCTCGCAGTACTGCCCCTCCCACAGCAGAGAGCTGCCTCAGTACTGCACTGGAGTGTCGGCCTGGATTTTGTGCTCAAGTCTCCGGATTGGGACATATACCCAGGGCCTCCTGACTCCGAGGAGCGAGTGCTGCCCAGTGAGCCACTGCTGACTCCAGTGTGACAAGCAGTGGGTTTGTGCCCATGTCTCGTATGGGTCGAATTCTCCATCTGTACGGCCCCACTGACTGGAGGCTGACAATTTCCTCTTGTAGCACAGGGAAATGAGGAGAGTTGTCTCAGGCAGTTCTTGCATCTACTGATTTTAGATCAGCGCAAACCAAGGCTTGGGAGCAAGTTGAACATTTAAATAATGCGTGGAGTAAGATGACAAGAGAGAAAATAAAAGAGGGTTGGCGGGGTACATTTGTGGTAGTGAGTTGTTTATTTGCGGGTGAGTGGGTTTGGTTTGGTTATCATTTGGTCCTTTCTCTCTGCATGTAGCACACCAGTTCTGGGGCTGAAGGGTCAGGACAGGCTTTATCATCACCCGGTTCATGCCTGGAATCGTTCCGGTCCGCTCCCTTCATCGAGTGTCACGGCCGAGGAACCTGCAACTACTATGCTAACTCCTACAGCTTCTGGCTAGCTACCGTCGAGAGCACAGAGATGTTCAGGTTAGTGAGGGTGGAGGGCACTGGGCTCTTCCGTGTTTCTCTGACTGAGAGATTGCTGCTTCTAATGCGAATGGACAGAAAGAAAGAAAATGTTCTGCTATTCCTGGTAGAAGGGATATGCAAAGCAAGCAGCTTACTCTGGCTACTAACCTGTGGTATTGTAATACTTTTAGATCATTCCCTTTACCCAACTGGGGTAATTATATGCCAGCATTGGCAGTTAAAACTCATGCCAGTTCACACTAATGGAAAATTATAGTCAATTTCTGTTAATAAAAAAAGACTTGCATTTATATAGTGCCTTTCATGGACTCAGGTCATCCCAAAGCGCTTTTCAGGCAATGAAGTATTTTTGAAGTGCAGTAATTTGTGCACAGCAAGCTCCCACAGACAGCAATATGATAAATGACCTCCGACAGTGCAGCACTCCCTCAGTGTGGCGCTTTAAAGTGGAGCTTGAACCCACGACCTCCTGACTCAGTGGCAGCACGCCTATGACTGAGCCCAGGCTGTCACTTAGGGGAGCGGTTAGGAGACAGACATCAGCTTCTGGGGAAAGCTTGTTCCTAAAGTTTCCGTTCTCTTTCAGGAAACCAGAATCAGAGACACTCAAGGCAGGCGAACTGCGAACTCGTATCAGCCGCTGCCAGGTCTGCATGAAGAAGACGTAATGTATTCTGAGAGTCCCAAGCTTGTTAGCTGGCTCGCAATCCTCTAATGAACAATGGTGCTATTTCTATAATAAAGCAATATGACAATATCCTGTGTACCTCACTCATCTATTGTGCCAAAAAGAAAAAAAGTGCATAGCAATAGGAATGGAGATACAAAAGAAAAAGCTTTTAATGCAATTCCCTGGTGCCCTACTGCTCTAAGAAAAACAATATAAGCTTCCTACTAAATGGCACTTTGTCTATTAAAGCATTGCACTGAATATTAACAGAAATAAAAATACTTACAGTACAGTGAAAAGATGGGAGAGAGTCAAAAGGCTGTGAAGAATATTGAGGAGTTTGCAAATGGTGGGAGAAGCTGGCGAGTGTCCTCAGAGGTTGGGTTATTGGGATAAAGATTGGGTGCCCACTCTCCCAGGCAGGACTCTCAGCGCTCGGAAGCACGAATCAAAGGGAGTTCAGCACATCCAGTTTGCTGCCAGTGATTGAAATTACTGACCAGACAACGGGGCACAGCAACTTAAACACTTCTGGGTCTGGTCCTCCGATCAGCGCTCCCTCTCGGCAGCCTCGCCTCGCCAGATGTTCCACATACTGATTGACTCCCTCCCATCTATTCCTTCCATCTATATAATATATACTAAATAGTTTCTATTTAAGATTTTGTTTGTTTCCTGACTGTGGGTATGAGGTTGCATCAAGAAGCTGCAGAGACAACAGGATCTTTGGTGACATGACGGCATTGTAGCATTTACTGTTGTACAAGCAAGGGGTTTTCTGGAAATAGCTCATCAGTTTATCCAACAGGGCTGATTTTACCAAACACGATCCCAGTGGGGAATGTCCCGTCAGGAAAATCATGGGTTGTTCACCTGCAATTTCCTGATAGGTACACCCAGCTAATCAGGCTGCCCATTGGCAGCGAGACTTTGTAAATTCCGCCCTATTATTTAGTATATATTAGTTGAAATTCGACACTAAGGTGCTATGGATTATACACTGTCATGAATCTATCCCACTGTCTGTAGTTATTACGTCCAATTAGTATCTCTGCTAACTTTCAATCTTCACTTATGGCTGATCAGTGGCATTAAACTGCACCATTTTAAACTTTTTTCAAGGAAGGTGTACTAATATATGCATGGACAATTGCAAGCTACTGTATTCAATTATTCACCATCATTGCTTTGTTTGCGATCAATAACCACACAATTCCTGGTGTCCTTTCCACATTTATTACTTGGCTGGTGCTTTCAGATATAACCAAATATACAATATCCTTCCCTAGAATGTGGGATTAAAGGGCAGGACTCGGGAGGCTCTGAGAGGATGTGTGTTTGTGGGTGGGAGCTGGAGGGACCGCAGTATATCCTGAACCCTGGCCCAAGCTTACTCGAGGCAGGGCTGCCGGCAGAGCCTCAAGATTTCAGCCGTAACGGTATTGTAGCCCACGTTGCACACGCTGAAAGGAACAATTAAAATCATTGATTCTTTTACCAATAGATTATTAACTATCCGAGTAATAGTCATACCTGTGCGTTACCACTATGCCCGTTATTTTGTGTGTCAGTGTGTGGGACTGTGTGCACGTGTGTGTCAGTGTGTGTGGAAGTGTGTGTGTGGAAGTGTGTGCATGCATGCATGTGTGTCAGTATGTGGGACTATGTGTGTGTCAGTGTGTGTGGAAGTGTGCATGCATGTGTGTGGGTGTGTGTGCGTGCATGCATGTGTGTCAATGTGTGTGCATGCGTGTGTGTTGTGTGTGCATGCATGTGGGTCAGTGTGCGTGCATGCATGGGTGTTGTGTGTGCATGCATGTGTGTCAGTGTGTGCGGAAGTGTGCGTTCATGTGTCAGTGTGTGTGGAGCTGTGTGCATGCATGCGTCTGTGTGGAAGTGTGTGCATGCATGTGTGTGTGGAGTATGAGTTTGCTTACATGTGTGTGTAGTTGTGTGTAGGTGTTTGTGTAGTTGTGTGTCTGTGATGTGCATGGCATAAATAAGACAATTTTCCAATCAATAAATGTACAAAACTAAAAGCTATTTAGGAAACTGAAGCTATTGCTTATCTGGACTGTACAGGGATCAGTCAAACACTTAGTTGACTAATTACAAACCATCAATAATATTCAGCTAATACATTGATCCTGAATGGCGTTTGTGCAGCTGTTCACTGCTATTATCAGCGTACAGCCCAATAATATTTGGTGTGTTGCATTGCGTGGCATGCACACTGCAAATGTGTTAGCTGCTGTGTGTACAATGATGCGGCCAACCTCACCTCAGTATAAAGTACTGGAGATGGGCTGTGGCAGAGGAGGCACAGAAAGCAATGAAGAATGTTACCTGAAAAGTTGTGGACATTATTAAGGGGTAATTGTAAGGTTTGCTGTTCCGAGTAGGGATCTTCACCCATTGGGATCCATACTGAGTTTCAGGTTTTCCATCCCACAATTTAACACCCGAATGGAGCAGGAATGATCAAATTCTCTTTTAATGATGCGCCGTGGGTTATTGCCTACAGATGATGTGATCGCTCTTTCCTTTATTATTGATGCTCTGTCTTCCCTGAATCAGTCCTTTATTATCAGGGTTTTTGTAAATTACATATCGTACACTTGAATGACTTGACTCTCTGCTCACCTAAGAGGCCTTGATTTTTTTTTGTATTTTTATAATGTTTGTATTAAAGTGTAGTGTAATGGGATATGTATAATGTGGATGTTATATACTATGATAGCTTGATGCGAAAACAAATTGGTACCCAATTCAGTCCATGTACCACATGCATTTCCGCGAGTTTAATCTTTCATGGAAAGATTCGGGCTCTACCTTTTGTGATGCAGTTAAGGAAAATGATTCTCCTATTTCTCCAGACCTATTTGTACATGATGAGACATGAAGATTAAAATTAATAATTTTGTGTTTTAAAACAAGATGTTTGGCTCTACTTTATTTCCAACAGATTTAAAGAAATGTCAGGCCGTTTTGAACAATTATACTCAGAATCGACCCATTCTTTCTCTCATATATTGTTCATCAGCTCATGATGACATTCCCTCCCACATGTGATTAACTTGGCAGCAAGAGTCACTGCATTTTTTCATCCCTGAGATCATCGCAACCAGTCGACGCTGTACCTTTCCACAGCTCCAACATCCTGCCCATGATGAACTGCACACAATACACCAACTCTAACGCAATCAATATCTTCAGATTTCTTGTCAGATACTTGCCTTGGTATTGAATGTCTTTGTGTAAAAATCCCAGAATCCCATTATCCGTTTTAATGACTTCTCCACTCGCAATCTTGCTTTTAAATTTCCTAGAATCTGCAACCTAGATCAGTATATCTCTGTCCCCTAGATCAATATATCTCTGTCCCCCGAATCAGTGTATCTCTGTCCCCTAGATCAGTGCATCTCAACCTCCAGATCAGTGTATCTGTCCCCCTAGATCAGTGTATCTCTGTCCCTCAAGATCAGTGTATCTGTCCCTAGATCAGTATATCTGTCCCTAGATCAGTGTATCTGTCCCAAGACCAGTGTATCTGTCCCCTAGATCAGTGTATCTGTCCCTAAATCAGTATACATGTACCTCTAGATCAGTGTATCTGTCACCCTATATCAGTGTATCTGTCCCTAGATCAGTGTATCTGCCCCCCCTAGATCAGTGTATCTGTCCCAGGATCAGTGTATCTCTCCCGAGATCAGTGTATCTATCCCGAGATCAGTGTATCTGTCCCTAGATCAGTGTACATGTACCTCTAGATCAGTGTATCTGTCCCTAGATCAGTGTATCTGTCTCCCTAGATCAGTGTATCTATTCCCTAGATCAGTGTATCTGTCCCTAGATCAGTGTATCTGTCCCTCTTGATCAGTGTATCTGTCCCTAGATCAGTGTATCTGTCCCTAGATCAGTGTACCTGTCCCCCTAGATCAGTGTATCTATCCCCTAGATCAGTGTATCTCTCCCTAGATCAGTGTATCTGTCCCTAGATCAGTGTATCTGTCCCCTAGATCAGTGTAAATGTCCCTCTTGATCAGTGTATCTGTCCCTAGATCAGTGATCTGTCCCTCTTGATCAGTGTATCTGTCCCGAGATCAGTGTATCTATCCCCTAGATCAGTGTACCTGTTCCTGTGATCAGTGTATCTGTCACCCTTTATCTGTGTATCTGTCCCTAGATAAGTGTATCTGCCCCCCTAGATCAGTCTATCTGTCCCAAGATCAGTGTATCTGTCCGTGTAGATCAGTGTATCTGTCCCCCTAGATCAGTGTATCTGTCCCTAGATCAGTGTATCTGTCCCCTAGATCAATATACATGGACCTCTAGATCAGTGTATCTGTCCCTACATCAGTGCATCTCCACCTCTAGATCAGTGTATCTGTCCCCTAGATCAGTGTATCTGTCCCTAGATCAATGCATCCGTTCCTCTAGATCAGCGTATCTGTCCCTAAATCAGTGTATCAGACCCCCTAGATCAGTGTATCTGTCACCCTTTATCTGTGTATCTGTCCCTAGATCAGTGTATCTGCCCCGCTAGATCAGTCTATCTGTCCCAAGATCAATGTATCTGTCCCTGTAGATCAGTGTATCTGTCCCCCTAGATCAGTGTATCTGTCCCTAGATCAGTGTATCTGTCCCTCAGGCTCAGTGTATCTGTCCCTAGATCAGTGTATCTGTCCCTAGATCAGTGTACATGTACCTCGAGATCAGTGTATCTGTCCCTAGATCAGTGTATCTGTCTCCCGCGATCAGTGTATCTATTCCCTAGATCAGTGTATCTGTCCCTAGATCAGTGCACCTGTCCCTCTTGATCAGTGTATCTGTCCCTAGATCAGTGTATCTGTCCCTAGATCAGTGTATCTGTCCCCCTAGATCAGTGTATCTGCCCCCCTAGATCAGTCTATCTGTCCCAAGATCAGTGTATCTGTCCCTGTAGATCAGTGTATCTGTTCCCCTCGATCAGTGTATCTGTCCCTAGATCAGTGTATCTGTCCCCCTAGATCAGTGTATCTGTCCCTAGATCAGTGTACCTGTTCCTCTAGATCAGTGTATCTGTCACCCTATATCAGTGTATCTGTCCCTAGATCAGTGTATCTGCCCCCCCTAGATCAGTGTATCTGTCCCAGGATCAGTGTATCTCTCCCTAGATCAGTGTATCTATCCCTAGATCAGTGTATCTGTCCCAGGATCAGTGTATCTCTCCCTAGATCAGTGTATCTATCCCTAGATCAGTGTATCTGTCCCTAGATCAGTGTACATGTACCTCTAGATCAGTGTATCTGTCCCTAGATCAGTGTATCTGTCTCCCTAGATCAGTGTATCTATTCCCTAGATCAGTGTATCTGTCCCTAGATCAGTGTATCTGTCCCTCTTGATCAGTGTATCTGTCCCTAGATCAGTGTATCTGTCCCTAGATCAGTGTATCTGTCCCCCTAGATCAGTGTATCTGTCCCTAGATCAGTGTATCTGTCCCCTAGATCAGTGTATATGTCCCTCTTGATCAGTGTATCTGTCCCTAGATCAGTGATCTGTCCCTCTTGATCAGTGTATCTGTCCCGAGATCAGTGTATCTATCCCCTAGATCAGTGTACCTGTTCCTGTGATCAGTGTATCTGTCACCCTTTATCTGTGTATCTGTCCCTGGATCAGTGTATCTGCCCCCCTAGATCAGTCTATCTGTCCCAAGATCAGTGTATCTGTCCGTGTAGATCAGTGTATCTGTCCCCCTAGATCAGTGTATCTGTCCCTAGATCAGTGTATCTGTCCCCTAGATCAATATACATGGACCTCTAGATCAGTGTATCTGTCCCTACATCAGTGCATCTCCACCTCTAGATCAGTGTATCTGTCCCCTAGATCAGTGTATCTGTCCCTAGATCAATGCATCCGTTCCTCTAGATCAGCGTATCTGTCCCTAAATCAGTGTATCAGACCCCCTAGATCAGTGTATCTGTCACCCTTTATCTGTGTATCTGTCCCTAGATCAGTGTATCTGCCCCCCTAATCAGTCTATCTGTCCCAAGATCAATGTATCTGTCCCTGTAGATCAGTGTATCTGTCCCCCTAGATCAGTGTATCTGTCCCTAGATCAGTGTATCTGTCCCTCAGGCTCAGTGTATCTGTCCCTAGATCAGTGTATCTGTCCCTAGATCAGTGTACATGTACCTCGAGATCAGTGTATCTGTCCCTAGATCAGTGTATCTATTCCCTAGATCAGTGTATCTGTCCCTAGATCATTGCACCTGTCCCTCTTGATCAGTGTATCTGTCCCTAGATCAGTGTATCTGTCCCTAGATCAGTGTATCTGTCCCCCTAGATCAGTGTATCTGCCCCCCTAGATCAGTCTATCTGTCCCAAGATCAGTGTATCTGTCCCTGTAGATCAGTGTATCTATTCCCTAGATCAGTGTATCTGTCCCTAGATCATTGCACCTGTCCCTCTTGATCAGTGTATCTGTCCCTAGATCAGTGTATCTGTCCCTAGATCAGTGTATCTGTCCCCCTAGATCAGTGTATCTGCCCCCCTAGATCAGTCTATCTGTCCCAAGATCAGTGTATCTGTCCCTGTAGATCAGTGTATCTGTTCCCCTCTAGATCAGTGTATCTGTCCCAAGATCAGTGTATCTATCCCCTAGATCAGTGTATCTCTCCCTAGATCAGTGTATCTATCCCCTAGATCAGCGTATCACTCCCTAGATCAGTGTATCTGTCCCCCTAGATTAGTGTATCTGTCCCAAGATCAGTGTAGCTGTCCCCTAGATCAGTGTATCTGTCCCTCTTGATCAGTGTATCTGTCCCTAGATCAGTGTATCTGTCCCCCTAGATCAGTGTACCTATCCCCTAGATCAGTGTATCTGTCCCCCTAGATCAGTGTATCTGTCCCGAGATCAGTGTATCTGTCCCGAGATCAGCGTATCTGCGCCTCTAGATCAGTGTATCTGTCCCAAGATCATTGTATCTATCCTCTAGATCAGTGTATCTGTCCCTGGATCAGTGTATCTGTCCCCTAGATCAGTATATCTGTCCTTCTTGATCAGTGTATCTGTCCCAACATCAGGGTATCTATCCCCTAGATCAGTGTATCTGTCCCCTAGATCAATGTATATGTCCCTCTTGATCAGTGTATCTGTCCCGAGATCAGTGATCTGTCCCTCTTGATTTGTGTATCTGTCCCTAGATCAGTGTATCTGTCCTCTAGATCAGTGCATCTGTCCCTAGATCAGTATATCTGTCCCTAGATCAGTGTATCTGTCCACGAGATCAGTGTATCTGTCCCCTAGATCAGTATACATGTACCTCTAGATCAGTGTATCTGTCCCTAGATCAGTGCATCTCCACCTCTAGATCTGTGTATCTGTCCCCCAGATCATTGTATCTGTCACTAGATCAATGAATCCATTCCTCTAGATCAGCGTATCTGTCCCTATATCAGTGTATCAGAACCCCTAGATCAGTGTATCTGTCATCCTTTATCTGTGTATCTGTCCCAAGATCAGTGTATCTGTCCCTGTAGATCAGTGTATCTGTCTCCCTAGATCAGTGTATCTGTCCCTAGATCAGTGTATCTGTCCCTAGATCAGTGCACATGTACCTCGAGATCAGTGTATCTGCCCCTAGATCAGTGTATCTGTCTCCCGAGATCAGTGTATCTATTCCCTAGATCAGTGTATCTGTCCCTAGATCAGTGTACCTGTCCCTCTTGATCAGTGTATCTGTCCCTAGATCAGTGTATCTGTCCCTAGTTCAGTGTATCTGTCCCCGTGATCAGTGTATCTGTCCCTAGATCATTGTATATGTCCCCCTAGATCAGTGTATCTGTCCCATAGATTAGTGTATATGTCCCTCTTGATCAGTGTATCTGTCCCTAGATCAGTGATCTGTCCCTCTTGATCAGTGTAACTATCCCTAGATCAGTGTATCTGTCCCCTAGATCAGTGTACCTGTTCCTGTGATCAGTGTATCTGTCCCTAGATCAGCGTATCTGTCCCTCTAGATCAGTGTATCTGTCCCAAGATCAGTGTATCTATCCGCTAGATCAGTGTATCTCTCCCTAGATCAGTGTATCTGTCCCCCTAGATTAGTGTATCTGTCCCCGAGATCAGTGTATCTGTCCCCTAGATCAGTACACATGTACCTCTAGATCAGTGTATCTGTCCCTAGATCAGTGCATCTCCACCTCTAGATCAGTGTATCTGTCCCCTAGATCAGTGTATCTGTCCCCAGATCAATGCATCCGTTCCTCTAGATCAGCGTTTCTGTCCCTAAATCAGTGTAACAGACGCCCTAGATCAGTGTATCTGTCACCCTTTATCTGTGGATCTGTCCCTAGATCAGTGTATCTGTCCCCTAGATCAGTGTATCTGTACCAAGATCAGTGTATCTATCCCCTAGATCAGTGTATCTCTCCCTAGATCAGTATATCTGTCCTTCTTGATCAGTGTATCTGTCCCAACATCAGGGTATCTATCCCCTAAATCAGTGTATTTGTCCCCAGATCAGTGTATCTGTCCCCTAGATCAGTGTATATGTCCCTCTTGATCAGTGTATCTGTCCCGAGATCAGTGATCTGTCCCTCTTGATTAGTGTATCTGTCCCTAGATCAGTGTATCTGTCCTCTAGATCAGTGTATCTGCCCCTAGATCAGTATATCTGTCCCTAGATCAGTGTATCTGTCCCCAAGATCAGTGTATCTGTCCCCTAGATCAGTATGCATGTACCTTTAGATCAGTGTATCTGTCCCTAGATCAATGCATCCGTTCCTCTAGATCAGCGTATCTGTCCCTAAATCAGTGTATCAGACCCCCTAGATCAGTGTATCTGTCGCCCTTTATCTGTGTATCTGTCCCTAGATCAGTGTATCTGCCCCCCTAGATCAGTCTATCTGTCCCAGGATCAGTGTATCTGTCCCTGTAGATCAATGTATCTGTCCCCCTAGATCAGTGTATCTGCACTAAGATCAGTGTATCTATACCCTAGATCAGTGTATCTCACCCTAGATCAGTGTATCTGTCCCCCGAGATCAGTGTATCTGTCCCTAGATCAGTATATCTGTCCCCTAGATCAGTGTATCTGTCCTTCTTGATCAGTGTATCTGTCCCTAGATCAGTGTATCTGTCCCTAGATCAGTGTATCTGTTCCCCTACATCAGTGTATCTGTCCCGAGATCAGTGTATCTTACCCTAGATCAGTGTATCTACCCGCTAAATCGTTGTATCTGTCCCACTAGATCAGTGTTTCTGTCCCTAGATCAGTGTTTCTGTCCCCCTAGATCAGTGTATCTGTCCCTACATCAGTGGATCTGTCCCTCTCGATCAGTGTATCTGTCCCTATTCCATGTATCTGTCCCTAGATCAGTATATCTGTCCCCTAGCTCAGTGTATCTGTCTCCCTAGAGCAGTGTTTCTGTCTCTGAATCAGAGTATCTGTTCCTCTAGATCAGAGTATCTGTCCCCCTAGATCAGTGTATCTCACCCCGAGATAAGTGTATCTGTCCCTCTTGATCAGTGTATCTGTCCCTAGATCAGTGTATCTGTCCCTAGATCAGTGTACATGTACCTCGAGATCAGTCTATCTGTCCCTAGATCAGTGTATCTGTCTCCCGAGATCAGTGTATCTATTCCCTAGATCAGTGTATCTGTCCCTAGATCAGTGTATCTGTCCCTCTTGATCAGTGCATCTGTCCCTAGATCAGTGTATCTGTCCCTAGATCAGTGTATCTGTCCCCCTAGATCAGTGCATCTGTCCCCTAGATCAGTGTATATGTCCCTCTAGATCAGTGTATCTGTCCCCCTAGATTAGTGTATCTGTCCCGAGATCAGTGTATCTGTCCCCTAGATCAGTGTATCTATCCCCCTAGATCAGTGTATCTGTCCCTAGATCAGTGTTTCTGTCCCCCTAGATCAGTGTATCTGTCCCTAGATCAGTGTATCTGTCCCTCTCGATCAGTGTATCTGTCCCTATTCAGTGTATCTGTCCCTAGATCAGTATATCTGTCCCCTAGCTCAGTGTATCTGTCTCCCTAGATCAGTGTTTCTGTCTCTGAATCAGAGTATCTGTTCCTCTAGATCAGTGTATCTTTCCCCCGAGATCAGTGTATCTGTCCATAGATTAGTGTATCTGTACCCCTTGATCAGTGTATCTGTCCCCCTAGATCAGTGTATCAGTCCCTAGATCAGTGTACCTGTTCCTCTAGATCAGTGTTTCTGTCCCTAGATCAGTGTATCTGTGCACCGAGATCAGTGTATCTGTCCTTCTAGATGAGTGTATCTGTCCCCCTAGATCATTGTATCTGTCGCCCATGTTAAGTCATGGCAGGACAGCTCGGTCACGTGATATGCTCCTCCTGTACCATGTGGGAACACAGGGACAACACCAGTGTCCCTGACGACTACATGTGCGGGAAGTGTGTCCACCTCCGGCTACTGACGGTCCGCGTTGCGGAGTTGGAGCTGAAGGTGGATTCACTCTGGAGCATCCACGATGCTGAGAATGACGTGAGTATCACGTGTAGCGAGTTGGTCTTACTGCAGGAGAAGGGTCCACAGCCAGCGAGGGAATGGAAGACCAGCAGGAAGAGTAGTGCAAGGAAAGTAGTGCAGGGGTCCCCTGTGGTCATCCCCCTGCAAAACAGATACACCGCTTTGAGTACTGTTGAGGGGGATGACTCATCAGGGGAGGGCAGCAGCAGCCAAGTTCATGGCACCGTGGCTGGCTCTGCTGCACAGGAGGGCAGGAAAAAGAGTGGAAGAGCGATAGTGATAGGGGATTCAATTGTAAGGGGAATAGATAGGCGTTTCTGCGGCCGCAACCGAGACTCCAGGATGGTATGTTGCCTCCCTGGTGCAAGGGTCAAGGATGTCTCGGAGCGGGTGGAGGACATTCTAAAAAGGGAGGGAGAACAGCCAGTTGTCGTGGTGCACGTTGGTACCAATGACATAGGTAAAAAAAGGGATGAGTTCCTACGAAATGAATTTAAGGAGCTAGGAGCTAAATTAAAAAGTAGGACCTCAAAAGTAGTAATCTCGGGATTGCTACCAGTGCCACGTGCTAGTCAGAGTAGGAATCGCAGGATAGCTCAGATGAATACGTGGCTTGAGCAATGGTGCAGCAGGGAGGGATTCAAATTCCTGGGGCATTGGAACCGGTTCTGGGGGAGGTGGGACCAGTACAATCCGGACGGTCTGCACCTGGGCAGAATCGGAACCAATGTCCTCGGGGGAGTGTTTGCTAGTGCTGTTGGGGAGGAGTTAAACTAATATGGCAGGGGGATGGGAACCAATGCAGGGAGATAGAGGGAAACAAAAAGGAGGCAAAAACAAAAGACAGAAAGGAGATGAGGAAAAGTGGAGGGCAGAGAAACCCAAGGCAAAGAACAAAAAGGGCCATTGTACAGCAAAATTCTAAAAGGACAGAGGGTGTTAAAAAAACAAGCCTAAAGGCTTTGTGTCTTAATGCAAGGAGTATCCGCAATAAGGTGGATGAATTAACTGTGCAAATAGATGTTAACAAATATGATGTGATTGGGATTACGGAGACGTGGCTCCAGGATGAGCAGGGCTGGGAACTCAACATCCAGGGGTATTCAACATTCAGGAAGGATAGAATAAAAGGAAAAGGAGGTGGGGTAGCATTGCTGGTTAAGGAGGAGATTAAAGCAATAGTTAGGAAGGACATTAGCTTGGATGATGTGGAATCTATATGGGTAGAGCTGCAGAACACCAAAGGGCAAAAAACGTTAGTGGGAGTTGTGTACAGACCTCCAAACAGTAGTAGTGATGTTGGGGAGGGCATCAAACAGGAAATTAGGGGTGCGTGCAATAAAGGTGCAGCAGTTATAATGGGTGACTTTAATATGCACATAGATTGGGCTAACCAAACTGGAAGCAATACGGTGGAGGAGGATTTTCTGGAGTGCATAAGGGATGGTTTTTTAGACCAATATGTCGAGGAACCAACTAGGGGGGAGGCCATCTTAGACTGGGTGTTATGTAATGAGAAAGGATTAATTAGCAATCTCGTTGTGAGAGGCCCCTTGGGGAAGAGTGACCATAATATGGTGGAATTCTGCATTAGGATGGAGAATGAAACAGTTAATTCAGAGACCATGGTCCAGAACTTAAAGAAGGCTAACTTTGAAGGTATGAGGCGTGAATTGGCTGAGATGGATTGGCGAATGATACTTAAGGGGTTGACTGTGGATGGGCAATGGCAGACATTTAGAGACCGCATGGATGAACTACAACAATTGTACATTCCTGTCTGGCATAGAAATAAAAAAGGGAAGGTGGCTCAACCGTGGCTATCAAGGGAAATCAGGGATAGTATTAAAGCCAAGGAAGTGGCATACAAATTGGCCAGAAATAGCAGCGAACCTGGGGACTGGGAGAAATTTAGAACTCAGCAGAGGAGGACAAAGGGTTTGATTAGGGCAGGGAAAATGGAGTATGAGAAGAAGCTTGCAGGGAACATTAAGACGGATTGCAAAAGTTTCTATAGATATGTAAAGAGAAAAAGGTTAGTAAAGACAAATGTAGGTCCCCTGCAGTCAGAATCAGGGGAAGTCATAACGGGGAACAAAGAAATGGCGGACCAATTGAACAAGTACTTTGGTTCGGTATTCACGAAGGAGGACACGAACAACCTTCCGGTTATAAAAGGGGTCGGGGGGTCTAGTAAGGAGGAGGAACTGAGGGAAATCCTTATTAGCCGGGAAATTGTGTTGGGGAAATTGATGGGATTGAAGGCCGATAAATCCCCAGGGCCTGATGGACTGCATCCCAGAGTACTTAAGGAGGTGGCCTTGGAAATAGTGGATGCGTTGACAGTCATTTTCCAACATTCCATTGACTCTGGATCAGTTCCTATGGAGTGGAGAGTAGCCAATGTAACCCCACTTTTTAAAAAAGGAGGGAGAGAGAAAACAGGGAATTATAGACCGGTCAGCCTGACATCGGTAGTGGGTAAAATGATGGAATCAATTATTAAGGATGTCATAGCAGTGCATTTGGAAAGAGGTGACATGATTGGTCCAAGTCAGCATGGATTTGTGAAAGGGAAATCATGCTTGACAAATCTTCTGGAATTTTTTGAGGATGTTTCCAGTAGAGTGGACAAGGGAGAACCAGTTGATGTGGTATATTTGGACTTTCAGAAGGCGTTCGACAAGGTCCCACACAAGAGATTGATGTGCAAAGTTAGAGCACATGGGATTGGGGGTAGTGTACTGACATGGATTGAGAACTGGTTGTCAGACAGGAAGCAAAGAGTAGGAGTAAATGGGTACTTTTCAGAATGGCAGGCAGTGACTAGTGGGGTACCGCAAGGTTCTGTGCTGGGGCCCCAGCTGTTTACACTGTACATTAATGATTTAGATGAGGGGATTAAATGTAGTATCTCCAAATTTGCGGATGACACTAAGTTGGGTGGCAGTGTGAGCTGCGAGGAGGATGCTGTGAGGCTGCAGAGCGACTTGGATAGGTTAGGTGAGTGGGCAAATGCATGGCAGATGAAGTATAATGTGGATAAATGTGAGGTTATCCACTTTGGTGGTAAAAACAGAGAGACAGACTATTATCTGAATGGTGACAGATTAGGAAAAGGGGAGGTGCAAAGAGACCTGGGTGTCATGGTACATCAGTCATTGAAGGTTGGCATGCAGGTGCAGCAGGCGGTTAAGAAAGCAAATGGCATGTTGGCCTTCATAGCAAGGGGATTTGAGTACAGGGGCAGGGAGGTGTTGCTACAGTTGTACAGGGCATTGGTGAGGCCACACCTGGAGTATTGTGTACAGTTTTGGTCTCCTAACCTGAGGAAGGACATTCTTGCTATTGAGGGAGTGCAGCGAAGGTTCACCAGACTGATTCCCGGGATGGCGGGACTGACCTATCAAGAAAGACTGGATCAACGGGGCTTGTATTCACTGGAGTTCAGAAGAATGAGAGGGGACCTCATAGAAACATATAAAATTCTGACGGGGTTCGACAGGTTAGATGCAGGAAGAATGTTCCCAATGTTGGGGAAGTCCAGAACCAGGGGTCACAGTCTAAGGATAAGGGGTAAGCCATTTAGGACCGAGATGCGGAGGAACTTCTTCACCCAGAGAGTGGTGAACCTGTGGAATTCTCTACCACAAAAAGTTGTTGAGGCCAATTCACTAAATATATTCAAAAAGGAGTTAGATGAGGTCCTTACTGCTAGGGGGATCAAGGGGTATGGCGAGAAAGCAGGAATGGGGTACTGAAGTTGAATGTTCAGCCATGAACTCATTGAATGGCGGTGCAGGCTAGAAGGGCCGAATGGCCTACTCCTGCACCTATTTTCTATGTTTCTATGTTTCTATGTTTCTATGTTTCTATCAGTGTATCTGTCACCTAGATCAGTGTATCAATTCCTAGATTAGTGTATCTGTCCCTAGATCAGTTTATCTGTCCCTAGATCAGTGTATCTGTCCCCCTAGATCAGTGTATCTGTCCCTAGATCAGAGTATCTGTCCCTAGATCAGTGTATCTGTCCCCCTAGATCAGTGTATCTGTCCCTAGATCAGTGTATCTGTTCCTAGATCAGTGTATCTGTCCCGAGATCAGAGTATCTGCCCCTAGATCAGTGTATCTGCCCCTAGAACAGTGTATCTGTCCCTAGATCAGTGTATCTGTCCCTAGATCAGTGTATCTGTCCGTAGATCAGTGTATCTGTCCCTAGATCAGTGTATCTGTCCCTAGATCAGTGTATCTGTCCCTAGATCAGTGTATCTGTCCCGGGATCAGTGTATCTGTCCTTTGATCAGTATATCTGTCCCTAGATCAGTGTGCCTGTCCCTAGATCAGTGTATCTGTCCCCCTAGATCAGTGTATCTGTCCCCCTAGATCAGTGTATCTGTCCGGAGATCAGAGTATCTGCCCCTATATCAGTGTATCTGCCCCTACATCAGTGTATCTGTCTCCCTAGATCAGTGTATCTGTCCCCCTAGATCAGTGTATCTGTCCCTAGATCAGTGTATCTGTCCCGAGATCAGTGCATCTGCCCCTAGATCAGTGTATCTGTCCCTAGATCAGAGTATCTGTCCCTAGATCAGAGTATCTGTCCCTAGATCAGAGTATCTGTCCCTAGATCAGAGTATCTGTCCCGAGATCAGAGTATCTGTCCCTAGATCAGAGTATCTGTCCCTAGATCAGTGTATCTGTCCCTAGATCAGTGTATCTGTCCCGAGATCAGTGTATCTGTCCCTAGATCAGTGTATCTGTCCCTCGATCAGTGTATCTGTCCCCCTAGATCAGTGCATCTGTCCCTAGATCAGTGTATCTGTCCCTAGATCAGTGTCTCTATCCCCCTAGATCAGTGTATCTGTCCCTAGATCAGTGTATCTGTCCCTAGATCAGTGTATCTGTCGCCCTAGATCAGTGCATCTGTCTCTAGATCAGTGTATCTGTCCACCTAGAACAGTGTATCTGTCCCCCTAGATCAGTGTATCTGTCCCTAGATCAGTGAATCTGTCCCGAGATCAGTGTATCTGTCCCGAGATCAGTGTATCTGTCCCTCGATCAGTGTATCTGTCCCCCGAGATCAGTGTATCTGTCCCTAGATCAGTGTACCTGTCCCTAGATCAGTATATCTGTCCCTAGATCAGTATATCTGTCCCGAGATCAGAGTATCTGTCCCTAGATCAGTGTATTTGTCTCCCTAGATCAGTGTACCTGTCCCTCGATCAGTGTATCTGTCCCTAGATCAGTATATCACTCCCTAGATCAGTGTATCTGTCCCCCTAGATCAGTGTATCTGTCCCTAGATCAGTGCATCTGTCCCTAGATCAGTGTTTCTGTCCCTTGATCAGTATATCTGTCCCAAGATCAGTATATCTGTCCCGAGATCAGTGTACCTGTCCCTAGATCAGTATATCTGTCCCTAGATTAGTGTATCTGTCCCGAGATCAGTGTTTCTGTCCCCCTAGATCAGTGTATCTGTCCCGAGATCAGTGTATCTGTCCCGAGATCAGTGTACCTGTCCCAAGATCAGTGTACCTGTCCCTTCATCAGTGTATCTGTCCCTAGATCAGTGTATCTGTCCCTAGATCAGTATATCTGTCGCTAGATCAGTGTATCTGTCACTAGATCAGTGTATCTGTCCCCCTAGTTCAGTGTATCTGTCCACCTAGATCAGTGTATCTGTCCCTAGATCAGTGTATCTGTCCCGAGATCAGTGTATCTGTCCCTAGATCAGTGTATCTGTCCCTCGATCAGTGTATCTGTCCCCCTAGATCATTGTATCTGTCCCGAGATCAGTGTATCTGTCCCGAGATCAGAGTATCTGACCCTAGATCAGTGTATCTGTCCCCCTAGATCAGTGTATCTGTCCCTAGATCAGAGTATCTGTCCCTAGATCAGTGTATCTGTCCCCCTAGATCAGTGTATCTGTCCCTAGATCAGTATATCTATTGCGAGATCAGAGTATCTGTCCCTAGATCAGTGTATCTGTCCCCCTAGATCAGTGTACCTGTCCCTCGATCAGTGTATCTGTCCCTAGATCAGTATATCACTCCCTAGATCAATGTATCTGTCCCCCTAGATCAGTGTATCTGTCCCTCGATCAGTGTATCTGTCCCTAGATCAGTGTATCTGTCCCGAGATCAGAGTATCTGCCCCTAGATCAGTGTATCTGCCCCTAGATCAGTGTATCTGTCCCTAGATCAGTGTATCTGTCCCTAGATCAGTGTATCTGTCCCTAGATCAGTGTATCTGTCCGTAGATCAGTGTATCTGTCCCTAGATCAGTGTATCTGTCCCTAGATCAGTGTATCTGTCCCTAGATCAGTGTATCTGTCCCGGGATCAGTGTATCTGTCTTTTGATCAGTATATCTGTCCCTAGATCAGTGTATCTGTCCCTAGATCAGTGTATCTGTCCGTAGATCAGTGTATCTGTCCCTAGATCAGTGTATCTGTCCCAAGATCAGTGTATCTGTCCCCCTAGATCAGTGTATTTGTCCCCCGAGATCAGTGTATCTGTCCGGAGATCAGAGTATCTGCCCCTATATCAGTGTATCTGCCCCGAGATCAGTGTATCTGTCCCCCTAGATCAGTGTATCTGTCCCTAGATCAGTGTATCTGTCCCGCGATCAGTGTATCTGCCCCTAGATCAGTGTATCTGTCCCAAGATCAGAGTATCTGTCCCTAGATCAGAGTATCTGTCCCTAGATCAGAGTATCTGTCCCTAGATCAGTGAATCTGTCCCTAGATCAGTGTATCTGTCCCCCTAGATCAGTGTATCTGTCCACCTAGATCAGTGTATCTGTCCCTAGATCAGTGTATTTGTCCCGAGATCAGTGTATCTGTCCCTAGATCAGTGTATCTGTCCCTCGATCAGTGTATCTGTCCCACTAGATCAGTGCATCTGTCCCTGGATCAGTGTATCTGTCCCTAGATCAGTGTCTCTATCCCCCTAGATCAGTGTATCTGTCCCTAGATCAGTGTATCTGTCGCCCTAGATCAGTGCATCTGTCTCTAGATCAGTGTATCTGTCCACCTAGATCAGTGTATCTGTCCCCCGAGATCAGTGTATCTGTCCCTAGATCAGTGAATCTGTCCCGAGATCAGTGTATCTGTCCCGAGATCAGTGTATCTGTCCCGAGATCAGTGTATCTGTCCCCCGAGATCAGTGTATCTGTCCCTAGATCAGTGTACCTGTCCCTAGATCAGTATATCTGTCCCTAGATCAGTATATCTGTCCCTAGATCAGTATATCTATCCCGAGATCAGAGTATCTGTCCCTAGATCAGTGTATCTGTCCCCCTAGATCAGTGTACTTGTCCCTCGATCAGTGTATCTGTCCCTAGATCAGTATATCACTCCCTAGATCAATGTATCTGTCCCCCTAGATCAGTGTATCTGTCCCTAGATCAGTGTAGCTGTACCTAGATCAGTACATCTGTCCCTAGATCAGTATATCTGTCCCGAGATCAGTGTATCTGTCCCTAGATCAGTATATCTGTCCCTAGATCAGTGTATCTGTACCTAGATCAGTGTATCTGTATCCCTAGATCGGTGTATCTGTCCCCCAAGTTCAGTATATATGTCCCTAGATCAGTGTATCTGTCCCTAGAACAGTATATCACTCCCTAGATCAGTATATCTGTCCCTAGATGAGTGTATATGTCCCTAGATCAGTGTATCTGTCCCCCTAGATCAGTGCATCTGTCCCTAGATCAGTGTATCTGTCCCTAGATCAGAGTATCTGTCCCTAGATCAGTGTATCTGTCCCTTAGATCAGTGTATCTGTCTCTAGATCAGTGTATCTGTTCCGAGACAGAGTATCTGTCCCTAGATCAGTGTCTCTATCCCCCTAGATCAGTGTATCTGTCCCTAGATCAGTATATCTGTCCCTAGATCAGTGTATCTGTCGCCCTAGATCAGTGCATCTGTCTCTAGATCAGTGTATCTGTCCACCTAGATCAGTGTATGTGTCCCTACATCAGTGTATCTGTCCCTACATCAGAGTATCTGTCCCTAGATCAGTGTATCTGTCCCCCTAGATCAGTGTATCTGTCCCTAGATCAGAGTATCTGTCCCTAGATCAGTGTATCTGTCCCCCTAGATCAGTGTATCTGTCCCTAGATCAGTGTATCTGTCCCTAGATCAGTGTATCTGTCCCGAGATCAGAGTATCTGCCCCTAGATCAGTGTATCTGCCACTAGATCAGTGTATCTGTCCCTAGATCAGTGTATCTGTCCCTAGATCAGTGTATCTGTCCCTAGATCAGTGTATCTGTCCGTAGATCACTGTATCTGTCCCTAGATCAGTGTATCTGTCCCTAGATCAGTGTATCTGTCCCGGGATCAGTGTATCTGTCCTTTGATCAGTTTATATGTCCCTCGATCAGTGTGCCTGTTCCTAGATCAGTATATCTGTCCCGAGATCAGAGTATCTGTCCCTAGATCAGCGTATCTGTCCCCCTAGATCAGTGTACCTTTCCCTCGATCAGTGTATCTGTCCCTAGATCAGTGTATCTGTTCCCGTAGTTCAGTGCATATGTCCCTTGGTCAGTGTACCTGTCCCTTGATCAGTATATCTGTCCCGAGATCAGTGTATCTGTCCCTAGTTCAGTGTATCTGTCCCTAGATCAGTGTATCTGTCCCTAGATCAGTATATCACTCCGTAGATCAGTATATCTGTCCCCCTAGATCAGTGTATCTGTCCCTAGATCAGAGTATCTGTCCCTAGATCAGTGTATCTGTCCCCTTAGATCAGTGTATCTGTCCCGAGATCAGTGTATCTGTTCCGAGATCAGAGTATCTGCCCCTAGATCAGAGTATCTGCCCCTAGATCAGTGTATCTGCCCCTAGATCAGTGTATCTGTCCCTAGATCAGTGTATCTGTCCCTAGATCAGTGTATCTGTCCCTAGATCAGTGTATCTGTCCGTAGATCAGTGTATCTGTCCCTAGATCAGTGTATCTGTCCCTAGATCAGTGTATCTGTCCCTAGATCAGTGTATCTGTCACCCTAGATCAGTGTATCTGTCCCTAGATCAGTGTTTCTGTCCCGGGATCAGTGTATCTGTCCCTTGATCAGTATATCTGTCCCTAGATCAGTGTGCCTGTCCCTAGATCAGTATATCTGTCCCGAGATCAGAGTATCTGTCCCTAGATCAGTGTATCTGTCCCCCTAGATCAGTGTACCTTTCCCTCGATCAGTGTATCTGTCCCTAGATCAGTGTATCTGTTCCACTAGATCAGTGTATATGTCCCTTGGTCAGTGTACCTGTCCCTTGATCAGTGTATCTGTCCACCTAGATCAGTGTATCTGTCCCTAGATCAGTGTATCTGTCCCTAGATCAGTGTACCTGTCCCTAGATCAGTATATCTGTCCCTAGATCAGTATATCTATCCCGAGATCAGAGTATCTGTCCCTACATCAGTGTATCTGTCCCCCTAGATCAGTGTACCTGTCCCTCGATCTGTGTATCTGTCCCTGGATAAGTATATCACTTCCTAGATCAATGTATCTGTCCCCCTAGATCAGTGTATCTGTCCCTAGATCAGTGTATCTGTCCCTAGATCAGTACATCTGTCCCGAGATCAGTATATCTGTCCCGAGATCAGTGTACCTGTCCCTAGATCAGTATATCTGTCCCTAGATCAATGTATCTGTACATAGATCAGTGTATCTGTATCCCTAGATCGGTGTATCTGTCCCCCTAGTTCAGTATATATGTCCCTAGATCAGTGTATTTGTTCCTAGAACAGTATATCACTCCCTAGAACAGTATATCTGTCCCTAGATGAGTGTATATGTCCCTAGATCAGTGTATCTGTCCCCCTAGATCAGTGCATCTGTCCCTAGATCAGTGTATCTGTCCCTAGATCAGAGTATCTGTTCCGAGACAGAGTATCTGCCCCTAGATCAGTGTATCTGTCCCTAGTTCAGTGTATCTGTCGCCCTAGATCAGTGCATCTGTCCACCTAGATCAGTGTATCTGTCCCTAGATCACTGTATCTATCCCCCTAGATCATTGTATCTGCCTCTAGATCATTGTATCTGTCCCTAGATCAGAGTATCTGTCCCTAGATCACTGTATCTATCCCCCTAGATCATTGTATCTGCCTCTAGATCAGTGTATCTGTCCCGAGATCAGAGTATCTGTCCCTAGATCAGTGTATCTGTCCCTAGATCAGTGTATCTGTCCCTAGATCAGTGTATCTGTCCCTAGATCAGTGTATCTGTCCCTAGATCAGAGTATCTGTCCCTAGATCAGTGTATCTGTCCCCCTAGATCAGTGTATCTGTCCCTAGATCAGTGTATCTGTCCCTAGATCAGTGTATCTGTCCCGAGATCAGTGTATCTGTCCGTAGATCAGTGTATCTGTCCCTAGATCAGTGTATCTGTCCCTAGAATAGTGTATCTGTCCCTAGATCAGTATATCACTCCGTAGATCAGTGTATCTGTCACCCTAGATCAGTGTGCCTGTCCCTAGATCAGTATATCTGTCCCGAGATCAGAGTATCTGTCCCTAGATCAGTGTATCTGTCCCCCTAGATCAGTGTACCTTTCTCTCGATCAGTGTATCTGTCCCTAGATCAGTGTATCTGTTCCCCTAGATCAGTGTATATGTCCCTTGGTCAGTGTACCTGTCCCTTGATCAGTATATCTGTCCCTAGATCAGTGTATCTGTCCCTAGTTCAGTGTATCTGTCCCTAGATCAGTGTATCTGTCCCTAGATCAGTATATCACTCCGTAGATCAGTATATCTGTCCCCCTAGATCAGTGTATCTGTCCCTAGATCAGTGTTTCTGTCCCTAGATCAGTATATCTGTCCCTAGATCAGTATATCTGTCCCGAGATCAGTGTACCTGTCCCTAGATCAGTATATCTGTCCCTAGATCAGTGTATCTGTCCCTAGATCAGTGTATCTGTCCCCCTAGATCAGTGTATCTGTCCCGAGATCAGAGTATCTGTCCCTACATCAGTGTATCTGTCCCCCTAGATCAGTGTATCTGTCCCTAGATCAGTGTATCTGTCCCTAGATCAGTGTATCTGTCCCGAGATCAATGTATCTGTCCGTAGATCAGTGTATCTGTCCCTAGATCAGTGTATCTGTCCCTAGATCAGTGTATCTGTCACCCTAGATCAGTGTATCTGTCCCTAGATCAGTGTATCTGTCCCAAGATCAGTTTATCTGTCCCGGGATCAGTGTATCTGTCCCTTGATCAGTATATCTGTCCCTAGATCAGTGTGCCTCTCCCTAGATCAGTATATCTGTCCCGAGATCAGAGTATCTGTCCCTAGATCATTGTATCTGTCCCCCTAGATCAGTGTACCTTTCCCTCGATCAGTGTATCTGTCCCTAGAGCAGTGTATCTGCTCCCCTAGATCAGTGTATATGTCCCTTGGTCAGTGTAACTGTCCCTTGATCAGTGTATCTGTCCGTAGATCAGTGTATCTGTCCCTAGTTCAGTGTATCTGTCCCTAGATCAGTGTATCTGTCCCTAGATCAGTATATCACTCCGTAGATCAGTATATCTGTCCCCCTAGATCAGTGTATCTGTCCCTAGATCAGAGTATCTGTCCCTAGATCAGTGTATCTGTCCCCTTAGATCAGTGTATCTGTCCCTTGATCAGTGTATGTGTTCCGAGATCAGAGTATCTGCCCCTAGATCAGTGTATCTGTCCCTCGATCAGTGTATCTGCCCCCCTAGATCAGTGTATCTGTCCCTAGATCACTGTATCTATCCCCCTAGATCAGTGTATCTGCCTCTAGATCAGTGCATCTGTCCCTACATCAGTGTATCTGTCCCTAGATCAGTGTATCTGTCCCCCTAGATCAGTATATCTGTCACTAGATCAGTGTATCTGCCCCTAGATCAGTGTATCTGTCCCTCCAGATCAGTGTATCTGTCCCCAGATCAGTGTACCTGGCCCTAGCTCAGTATATCTGTCCCTACATCAGAGTATCTTTCCCGAGATCAGTGTATCTTTCCCCCTAGATCAGTGTATCTGTCCCTAGATCAGTGTATCTGTCCCCCTAGATCAGTGTATCTATCCCCAGATCAGTGTATCTGTCACTAGATCAGAGTATCTGACCCTAGATCAGTGTATCTGTCCACCCAGATCAGTTTATATGTCCCTAGATCAGAGTATCTGTCCCTAGATCAGTGCATCTGTCCCCCTAGATCAGTGTATCTGTTCTTACATCATTGTATCTGTCCCGAGATCAGTATATCTGTCCCTACATCAGTGTATCTGTCCCTAGATCAGTATATCTCCCCCTAGATCAGAGTATCTGTCCCTCGATCAGAATGTCTGTTCCCCTAGATCAGTGTATCTCTCCCCATAGATCAGTGCACCTGTCCCTCAATCAGTGTATCTGCCCCTACATCAGAGTATCTGTCCCTAGATCAGAGTATCTGTCCCTAGATCAGAGTATCTGTCCCTAGATCAGAGTATCTGTCCCTAGATCTGAGTATCTGTCCCTAGATCAGTATATCTGTCCCTAGATCAGTATATCTGTCCCGAGATCAGTGTACCTGTCCCAAGATCAGTATATCTGTCCCCCTCGATCAGTGTATCTGTCCCTAGATCAGAGTATCTGTCCCTAGATCAGTGTATCTGTCCCGGGATCAGTGTACCTGTCCCTTGATCAGTATATCTGTCCCTAGATCAGTGTGCCTGTCCCTAGATCAGTATATCTGTCCCGAGATCAGAGTATCCGTCCCTAGATCAGTGTATCTGTCCCCCTAGATCAGTGTACCTTTCCCTCGATCAGTGTATCTGTCCCTAGATCAGTGTATCTGTTCCACTAGATCAGTGTATATGTCCCTTGGTCAGTGTACCTGTCCCTTGATCAGTATATCTGTCCCTAGATCAGTGTATCTGTCCCTAGTTCAGTGTATCTGTCCCTAGATCAGTGTATCTGTCCCTAGATCAGTATATCACTCCGTAGATCAGTATATCTGTCCCCCTAGATCAGTGTATCTGTCCCTAGATCAGTGTTTCTGTCCCTAGATCAGTATATCTGTCCCTAGATCAGTATATCTGTCCCGAGATCAGTGTACCTGTCCCTAGATCAGTATATCTGTCCCTAGATCAGTGTATCTGTCCCTAGATCAGTGTATCTGTCCCCCTAGATCAGTGTATCTGTCCCGAGATCAGTGTATCTGTCCCGAGATCAGTGTACCTGTCCCTAGATCAGTGTACCTGTCCCTTGATCAGTGTATCTGTCCCTTGATCAGTGTATCTGTCCCTAGATCAGTATATCTGTCGCTAGATCAGTGTATCTGTCACTAGATCAGTGTATCTGTCCCTAGATCAGTGTATCTGTCCCCCTAGATCAGTGTATCTGTCCACCTAGATCAGTGTATCTGTCCCTAGATCAGTGTATCTGTCCCGAGATCAATGTATCTGTCCCAAGATCAGTGTATCTGTCCCTCGATCAGTGTATCTGTCCCCCTAGATCAGTGTATCTGTCCCTAGATCAGTGTACCTGTCCCTAGATCAGTATATCTGTCCCAAGATCAGTATATCTATCCCGAGATCAGAGTATCTGTCCCTACATCAGTGTATCTGTCCCCCTAGATCAGTGTACCTGTCCCTCGATCAGTGTATCTGTCCCTAGATAAGTATATCACTTCCGAGATCAATGTATCTGTCCCCCTAGATCAGTGTATCTGTCCCTAGATCAGTGTATCTGTCCCTAGATCAGTACATCTGTCCCTAGATCAGTATATCTGTCCCGAGATCAGTGTACCTGTCCCTAGATCAGTATATCTGTCCCTAGATCAGTGTATCTGTCCCTAGATCAGTGTATCTGTCCCCCTAGATCAGTGTATCTGTCCACCTATATCAGTGTATCTGTCCCTAGATCAGTGTATCTGTCCCGAGATCAGTGTATCTGTCCCAAGATCAGTGTATCTGTCCCTCGATCAGTGTATCTGTCCCCCTAGATCAGTGTATCTGTCCCTAGATCAGTGTACCTGTCCCTAGATCAGTATATCTGTCCCAAGATCAGTATATCTATCCCGAGATCAGAGTATCTGTCCCTACATCAGTGTATCTGCCCCTAGATCAGTGCTTCTGTCCCTAGATCAGTGTTTCTGTCCCTAGATCAGTATATCTGTCCCTAGATCAGTATATCTGTCCCGAGATCAGTGTACCTGTCCCTAGATCAGTATATCTGTCCCTAGATCAGTGTATCTGTCCCTAGATCAGTGTTTCTGTCCCCCTAGATCAGTGTATCTGTCCCGAGATCAGTGGATCTGTCCCGAGATCAGTGTACCTGTCCCAAGATCAGTGTACCTGTCCCTTGATCAGTGTATCTGTCCCTAGATCAGTGTATCTGTCCCTAGATCAGTATATCTGTCGCTAGATCAGTGTATCTGTCACTAGATCAGTGTATCTGTCCCTAGATCAGTGTATCTGTCCCGAGATCAGTGTATCTGTCCCTAGATCAGTATATCTGTCCCTCGATCAGTGTATCTGTCCCCCTAGATCATTGTATCTGTCCCTAGATCAGTGTATCTGTCCCGAGATCAGAGTATCTGTCCCTAGATCAGTGTATCTGTCCCCCTAGATCAGTGTATCTGTCCCTAGATCAGAGTATCTGTCCCTAGATCAGTGTATCTGTCCCCCTAGATCAGTGTACTTGTCCCTCGATCAGTGTATCTGTCCCTAGATCAGTATATCACTCCCTAGATCAATGTATCTGTCCCCCTAGATCAGTGTATCTGTCCCTAGATCAGTGTAGCTGTCCCTGGATCAGTACATCTGTCCCTAGATCAGTATATCTGTCCCGAGATCAGTGTATCTGTCCCTAGATCAGTATATCTGTCCCTAGATCAGTGTATCTGTACCTAGATCAGTGTATCTATATCCCTAGATCGGTGTATCTGTCCCCCAAGTTCAGTATATATGTCCCTAGATCAGTGTATCTGTCCCTAGAACAGTATATCACTCCCTAGATCAGTATATCTGTCCCTAGATGAGTGTATATGTCCCTAGATCAGTGTATCTGTCCCCCTAGATCAGTGCATCTGTCCCTAGATCAGTGTATCTGTCCCTAGATCAGAGTATCTGTCCCTAGATCAGTGTATCTGTCCCTTAGATCAGTGTATCTGTCTCTAGATCAGTGTATCTGTTCCGAGACAGAGTATCTGTCCCTAGATCAGTGTCTCTATCCCCCTAGATCAGTGTATCTGTCCCTAGATCAGTGTATCTGTCCCTAGATCAGTGTATCTGTCGCCCTAGATCAGTGCATCTGTCTCTAGATCAGTGTATCTGTCCACCGAGATCAGTGTATGTGTCCCTACATCAGTGTATCTGTCCCTACATCAGAGTATCTGTCCCTAGATCAGTGTATCTGTCCCCCTAGATCAGTGTATCTGTCCCTAGATCAGAGTATCTGTCCCTAGATCAGTGTATCTGTCCCCCTAGATCAGTGTATCTGTCCCTAGATCAGTGTATCTGTCCCTAGATCAGTGTATCTGTCCCGAGATCAGAGTATCTGCCCCTAGATCAGTGTATCTTCCCCTAGATCAGTGTATCTGTCCCTAGATCAGTGTATCTGTCCCTAGATCAGTGTATCTGTCCCTAGATCAGTGTATCTGTCCGTAGATCACTGTATCTGTCCCTAGATCAGTGTATCTGTCCCTAGATCAGTGTATCTGTCCCGGGATCAGTGTATCTGTCCTTTGATCAGTTTATATGTCCCTCGATCAGTGTGCCTGTTCCTAGATCAGTATATCTGTCCCGATATCAGTGTATCTGTCCCTAGATCAGTGTATCTGTCCCCCTAGATCAGTGTACCTTTCCCTCGATCAGTGTATCTGTCCCTAGATCAGTGTATCTGTTCCCCTAGTTCAGTGCATATGTCCCTTGGTCAGTGTACCTGTCCCTTGATCAGTATATCTGTCCCTAGATCAGTGTATCTGTCCCTAGTTCAGTGTATCTGTCCCTAGATCAGTGTATCTGTCCCTAGATCAGTATATCACTCCGTAGATCAGTATATCTGTCCCCCTAGATCAGTGTATCTGTCCCTAGATCAGAGTATCTGTCCCTAGATCAGTGTATCTGTCCCCTTAGATCAGTGTATCTGTCCCGAGATCAGTGTATCTGTTCCGAGATCAGAGTATCTGCCCCTAGATCAGTGTATCTGTCCCTAGATCAGTGTATCTGTCCCGAGATCAGAGTATCTGCCCCTAGATCAGTGTATCTGCCCCTAGATCAGTGTATCTGTCCCTAGATCAGTGTATCTGTCCCTAGATCAGTGTATCTGTCCCTAGATCAGTGTATCTGTCCGTAGATCAGTGTATCTGTCCCTAGATCAGTGTATCTGTCCCTAGATCAGTGTATCTGTCCCTAGATCAGTGTATCTGTCACCCTAGATCAGTGTATCTGTCCCTAGATCAGTGTATCTGTCCCGGGATCAGTGTATCTGTCCCTTGATCAGTATATCTGTCCCTAGATCAGTGTGCCTGTCCCTACATCAGTATATCTGTCCCGAGATCAGAGTATCTGTCCCTAGATCAGTGTATCTGTCCCCCTAGATCAGTGTACCTTTCCCTCGATCAGTGTATCTGTCCCTAGATCAGTGTATCTGTTCCACTAGATCAGTGTATATGTCCCTTGGTCAGTGTACCTGTCCCTTGATCAGTATATCTGTCCCTAGATCAGTGTATCTGTCCCTAGTTCAGTGTATCTGTCCCTAGATCAGTGTATCTGTCCCTAGATCATTATATCACTCCGTAGATCAGTATATCTGTCCCCCTAGATCAGTGTATCTGTCCCTAGATCAGTGTTTCTGTCCCTAGATCAGTATATCTGTCCCTAGATCAGTATATCTGTCCCGAGATCAGTGTACCTGTCCCTAGATCAGTATATCTGTCCCTAGATCAGTGTATCTGTCCCTAGATCAGTGTATCTGTCCCTAGATCAGTGTATCTGTCCCTAGATCAGTGTATCTGTCCCCCTAGATCAGTGTATCTGTCCACCTAGATCAGTGTATCTGTCCCTAGATCAGTGTATCTGTCCCGAGATCAGTGTATCTGTCCCAAGATCAGTGTATCTGTCCCTCGATCAGTGTATCTGTCCCTCGATCAGTGTACCTGTCCCTAGATCAGTATATCTGTCCCTAGATCAGTATATCTATCCCGAGATCAGAGTATCTGTCCCTACATCAGTGTATCTGTCCCCCTGGATCAGTGTACCTGTCCCTCGATCTGTGTATCTGTCCCTAGATAAGTATATCACTTCCTAGATCAATGTATCTGTCCCCCTAGATCAGTGTATCTGTCCCTAGATCAGTGTATCTGTCCCTAGATCAGTACATCTGTCCCTAGATCAGTATATCTGTCCCGAGATCAGTGTACCTGTCCCTAGATCAGTATATCTGTCCCTAGATCAGTGTATCTGTACATAGATCAGTGTATCTGTATCCCTAGATCGGTGTATCTGTCCCCCTAGTTCAGTATATATGTCCCTAGATCAGTGTATTTGTTCCTAGAACAGGATATCACTCCCTAGAACAGTATATCTGTCCCTAGATGAGTGTATATGTCCCTAGATCAGTGTATCTGTCCCCCTAGATCAGTGCATCTGTCCCTAGATCAGTGTATCTGTCCCTAGATCAGAGTATCTGTTCCGAGACAGAGTATCTGCCCCTAGATCAGTGTATCTGTCCCTAGTTCAGTGTATCTGTCGCCCTAGATCAGTGCATCTGTCTCTAGATCAGTGTATCTGTCCACCTAGATCAGTGTATCTGTCCCTAGATCACTGTATCTATCCCCCTAGATCATTGTATCTGCCTCTAGATCAGTGTATCTGTCCCGAGATCAGAGTATCTGTCCCTAGATCAGTGTATCTGTCCCTAGATCAGTGTATCTGTCCCTAGATCAGTGTATCTGTCCCTAGTTCAGTGTATCTGTCCCTAGATCAGAGTATCTGTCCCTAGATCAGTGTATCTGTCCCCCTAGATCAGTGTATCTGTCCCTAGATCAGTGTATCTGTCCCTAGATCAGTGTATCTGTCCCGAGATCAGTGTATCTGTCCGTAGATCAGTGTATCTGTCCCTAGATCAGTGTATCTGTCCCTAGATCAGTGTATCTGTCCCTAGATCAGTGTATCTGTCACCCTAGATCAGTGTGCCTGTCCCTAGATCAGTATATCTGTCCCGAGATCAGAGTATCTGTCCCTAGATCAGTGTATCTGTCCCCCTAGATCAGTGTACCTTTCCCTCGATCAGTGTATCTGTCCCTAGATCAGTGTATCTGTTCCCCTAGATCAGTGTATATGTCCCTTGGTCAGTGTACCTGTCCCTTGATCAGTATATCTGTCCCTAGATCAGTGTATCTGTCCCTAGTTCAGTGTATCTGTCCCTAGATCAGTGTATCTGTCCCTAGATCAGTATATCACTCCGTAGATCAGTATATCTGTCCCCCTAGATCAGTGTATCTGTCCCTAGATCAGTGTTTCTGTCCCTAGATCAGTATATCTGTCCCGAGATCAGTATATCTGTCCCGAGATCAGTGTACCTGTCCCTAGATCAGTATATCTGTCCCTAGATCAGTGTATCTGTCCCTAGATCAGTGTATCTGTCCCCCTAGATCAGTGTATCTGTCCCGAGATCAGTGTATCTGTCCCGAGATCAGTCTACCTGTCCCTAGATCAGTGTACCTGTCCCTTGATCAGTGTATCTGTCCCTAGATCAGTGTATCTGTCCCTAGATCAGTATATCTGTCGCTAGATCAGTGTATCTGTCACTAGATCAGTGTATCTGTCCCTAGATCAGTGTATCTGTCCCACTAGATCAGTGTATCTGTCCACCTAGATCAGTGTATCTGTCCCTAGATCAGAGTATCTGTCCCTAGATCAGTGTATCTGTCCCTAGATCAGTATATCTGTCGCTAGATCAGTGTATCTGTCACTAGATCAGTGTATCTGTCCCTAGATCAGTGTATCTGTCCCACTAGATCAGTGTATCTGTCCACCTAGATCAGTGTATCTGTCCCGAGATCAGAGTATCTGTCCCTAGATCAGTGTATCTGTCCCTAGATCAGTGTATCTGTCCCTAGATCAGAGTATCTGTCCCTACATCAGTGTATCTGTCCCCCTAGATCAGTGTATCTGTCCCTAGATCAGTGTATCTGTCCCTAGATCAGTGTATCTGTCCCGAGATCAATGTATCTGTCCGTAGATCAGTGTATCTGTCCCTAGATCAGTGTATCTGTCCCTAGATCAGTGTATCTGTCACCCTAGATCAGTGTATCTGTCCCTAGGTCAGTGTATCTGTCCCTAGATCAGTGTATCTGTCCCGGGATCAGTGTATCTGTCCCTTGATCAGTATATCTGTCCCTAGATCAGTGTGCCTCTCCCTAGATCAGTATATCTGTCCCGAGATCAGAGTATCTGTCCCTAGATCATTGTATCTGTCCCCCTAGATCAGTGTACCTTTCCCTCGATCAGTGTATCTGTCCCTAGAGCAGTGTATCTGTTCCCCTAGATCAGTGTATATGTCCCTTGGTCAGTGTAACTGTCCCTTGATCAGTGTATCTGTCCGTAGATCAGTGTATCTGTCCCTAGTTCAGTGTGTCTGTCCCTAGATCAGTGTATCTGTCCTTAGATCAGTATATCACTCCGTAGATTAGTATATCTGTCCCCCTAGATCAGTGTATCTGTCCCTAGATCAGAGTATCTGTCCCTAGATCAGTGTATCTGTCCCCTTAGATCAGTGTATCTGTCCCTTGATCAGTGTATGTGTTCCAAGATCAGAGTATCTGCCCCTAGATCAGTGTATCTGTCACTCGATCAGTGTATCTGCCCCCCTATATCAGTGTATCTGTCCCTAGATCACTGTATCTATCCCCCTAGATCAGTGTATCTGCCTCTAGATCAATGCATCTGTCCCTACATCAGTGTATCTGTCCCTAGATCAGTGTATCTGTCCCCCTAGATCAGTATATCTGTCACTAGATCAGTGTATCTGCCCCTAGATCAGTGTATCTGTCCCTCCAGATCAGTGTATCTGTCCCCAGATCAGTGTACCTGTCCCTAGCTCAGTATATCTGTCCCTACATCAGAGTATCTTTCCCGAGATCAGTGTATCTTTCCCCCTAGATCAGTGTATCTGTCCCTAGATCAGTGTATCTGTCCCCCTAGATCAGTGTATCTATCCCCAGATCAGTGTATCTGTCACTAGATCAGAGTATCTGACCCTAGATCAGTGTATCTGTCCACCCAGATCAGTGTATATGTCCCTAGATCAGAGTATCTGTCCCTAGATCAGTGCATCTGTCCCCCTAGATCAGTGTATCTGTTCTTACATCATTGTATCTGTCCCGAGATCAGTATATCTGTCCCTACATCAGTGTATCTGTCCCTAGATCAGTATATCTCCCCCTAGATCAGAGTATCTGTCCCTCGATCAGAATGTCTGTTCCCCTAGATCAGTGTATCTCTCCCCATAGATCAGTGCACCTGTCCCTCAATCAGTGTATCTGCCCCTACATCAGAGTATCTGTCCCTAGATCAGTGTATCTCTCCCTAGATCAGAGTATCTGTCCCTAGATCAGAGTATCTGTCCCCAGATCAGAGTATCTGTCCCTAGATCTGAGTATCTGTCCCTAGATCAGTATATCTGTCCCTAGATCAGTATATCTGTCCCGAGATCAGTGTACCTGTCCCAAGATCAGTATATCTGTCCCCCTCGATCAGTGTATCTGTCCCTAGATCAGAGTATCTGTCCCTAGATCAGTGTATCTGTCCCGGGATCAGTGTACCTGTCCCTTGATCAGTATATCTGTCCCTAGATCAGTATATCTGTCCCTAGATCAGTATATCTGTCCCGAGATCAGTGTACCTGTCCCTAGATCAGTATATCTGTCCCTAGATCAGTGTATCTGTCCCTAGATCAGTGTATCTGTCCCCCTAGATCAGTGTATCTGTCCCGAGATCAGTGTATCTGTCCCGAGATCAGTGTACCTGTCCCTAGATCAGTGTACCTGTCCCTTGATCAGTGTATCTGTCCCTTGATCAGTGTATCTGTCCCTAGATCAGTATATCTGTCGCTAGATCAGTGTATCTGTCACTAGATCAGTGTATCTGTCCCTAGATCAGTGTATCTGTCCCCCTAGATCAGTGTATCTGTCCACCTAGATCAGTGTATCTGTCCCTAGATCAGTGTATCTGTCCCGAGATCAGTGTATCTGTCCCAAGATCAGTGTATCTGTCCCTCGATCAGTGTATCTGTCCCCCTAGATCAGTGTATCTGTCCCTAGATCAGTGTACCTGTCCCTAGATCAGTATATCTGTCCCAAGATCAGTATATCTATCCCGAGATCAGAGTATCTGTCCCTACATCAGTGTATCTGTCCCCCTAGATCAGTGTACCTGTCCCTCGATCAGTGTATCTGTCCCTAGATAAGTATATCACTTCCTAGATCAATGTTCTGTCCCCCTAGATCAGTGTATCTGTCCCTAGATCAGTGTATCTGTCCCTAGATCAGTACATCTGTCCCTAGATCAGTATATCTGTCCCGAGATCAGTGTACCTGTCCCTAGATCAGTATATCTGTCCCTAGATCAGTGTATCTGTACATAGATCAGTGTATCTGTATGCCTAGATCGGTGTATCTGTCCCCCTAGTTCAGTATATATGTCCCTAGATCAGTGTATTTGTCCCTAGAACAGTATATCACTCCCTAGAACAGTATATCTGTCCCTAGATGAGTGTATATGTCCCTAGATCAGTGTATCTGTCCCTAGATCAGAGTATCTGTACCTAGATCAGTGTATCTGTCCCTTAGATCAGTGTATCTGTCCCTAGATCAGTGTATCTGTTCCGAGACAGAGTATCTGCCCCTAGATCAGTGTATCTGTCCCTAGTTCAGTGTATCTGTCGCCCTAGATCAGTGCATCTGTCTCTAGATCAGTGTATCTGTCCACCTAGATCAGTGTATCTGTCCCTAGATCACTGTATCTATCCCCCTAGATCATTGTATCTGCCTCTCGATCAGTGTATCTGTCCCGAGATCAGAGTATCTGTCCCTAGATCAGTGTATCTGTCCCTAGATCAGTGTATCTGTCCCTAGATCAGTGTATCTGTCCCTAGATCAGAGTATCTGTCCCTAGATCAGTGTATCTGTCCCCCTAGATCAGTGTATCTGTCCCTAGATCAGTGTATCTGTCCCTAGATCAGTGTATCTGTCCCGAGATCAGTGTATCTGTCCGTAGATCAGTGTATCTGTCCCTAGATCAGTGTATCTGTCCCTAGATCAGTGTATCTGTCACCCTAGATCAGTGTATCTGTCCCTAGATCAGTGTATCTGTCCGTAGATCAGTGTATCTGTCCCAAGATCAGTGTATCTGTCCCTTGATCAGTATATCTGTCCCTAGATCAGTGTGCCTGTCCCTAGATCAGTATATCTGTCCCGAGATCAGAGTATCTGTCCCTAGATCAGTGTATCTGTCCCCCTAGATCAGTGTACCTTTCCCTCGATCAGTGTATCTGTCCCTAGATCAGTGTATCTGTTCCCCTAGATCAGTGTATATGTCCCTTGGTCAGTGTACCTGTCCCTTGATCAGTATATCTGTCCCTAGATCAGTGTATCTGTCCCTAGTTCAGTGTATCTGTCCCTAGATCAGTGTATCTGTCCCTAGATCAGTATATCACTCCGTAGATCAGTATATCTGTCCCCCTAGATCAGTGTATCTGTCCCTAGATCAGTGTTTCTGTCCCTAGATCAGTATATCTGTCCCTAGATCAGTATATCTGTCCCGAGATCAGTGTACCTGTCCCTAGATCAGTATATCTGTCCCTAGATCAGTGTATCTGTCCCTAGATCAGTGTATCTGTCCCCCTAGATCAGTGTATCTGTCCCGAGATCAGTGTATCTGTCCCGAGATCAGTGTACCTGTCCCTAGATCAGTGTACCTGTCCCTTGATCAGTGTATCTGTCCCTAGATCAGTGTATCTGTCCCTAGATCAGTATATCTGTCGCTAGATCAGTGTATCTATCACTAGATCAGTGTATCTGTCCCTAGATCAGTGCATCTGTTCCACTAGATCAGTGTATCTGTCCACCTAGATCAGTGTATCTGTCCCTAGATCAGTGTATCTGTCCCTACATTAGTGTATCTGTCCCCCTAGATCAGTGTATCTGTCCCTAGATCAGTGTATCTGTCCCTAGATCAGAGTATCTGTCCCTACATTAGTGTATCTGTCCCCCTAGATCAGTGTATCTCTCCCTAGATCAGTGTATCTGTCCCTAGATCAGTGTATCTGTCCCGAGATCAATGTATCTGTCCGCAGATCAGTGTATCTGTCCCTAGATCAGTGTATCTGTCCCTAGATCAGTGTATCTGTCACCCTAGATCAGTGTATCTGTCCCTAGATCAGTGTATCTGTCCCTCAATCAGTGTATCTGTCCCGGGATCAGTGTATCTGTCCCTTGATCAGTATATCTGTCCCTAGATCAGTGTGCCTGTCCCTAGATCAGTATATCTGTCCCGAGAACAGAGTATCTGTCCCTAGATCATTGTATCTGTCCCCCTAGATCAGTGTACCTTTCCCTCGATCAGTGTATCTGTCCCTAGAGCAGTGTATCTGTTCCCCTAGATCAGTGTATATGTCCCTTGGTCAGTGTACCTGTCCCTTGATCAGTGTATCTGTCCGTAGATCAGTGTATCTGTCCCTAGTTCAGTGTATCTGTCCCTAGATCAGTGTATCTGTCCCTAGATCAGTATATCTCCCCCTAGATCAGAGTATCTGTCCCTCGATCAGAATGTCTGTTCCCCGAGATCAGTGTATCTCTCCCCATAGATCAGTGCACCTGTCCCTCAATCAGTGTATCTGCCCCTACATCAGAGTATCTGTCCCTAGATCAGTGTATCTGTCCCTAGATCAGAGTATCTGTCCCTAGATCAGAGTATCTGTCCCTAGATCAGAGTATCTGTCCCTAGATCTGAGTATCTGTCCCTAGATCAGTATATCTGTCCCTAGATCAGTATATCTGTCCCGAGATCAGTGTACCTGTCCCTAGATCAGTATATCTGTCCCCCTCGATCAGTGTATCTGTCCCTAGATCAGAGTATCTGTCCCTAGATCAGAGTATCTGTCCCTAGATCAGCGTATCTGTCCCTAGATCTGAGTATCTGTCCCTAGATCAGTATATCTGTCCCTAGATCAGTGTATCTGTCCCTAGATCAGTATATCACTCCCTAGATCTGTATATCTGTCCCCCTCGATCAGTGTATCTGTCCCTAGATCAGTGTATCTGTACCCAGATCAGTGTAACTGTCCCTAAATCAGTGTATCTGCCCCTAGATCAGTGTATCTGTCCCCCTAGATCAGTGTATCTGTCCCGAGATCAGTGTATCTGTCCCCCTAGATCAGAGTATCTGTCCCTACATCAGTGTATCTGTCCCTACATCAGTGTATCTGTCCCGACATCAGTCTTTCTGTTCCTTCATCAGCGTATCTGTCCCTAGATCAGTATATCTGCCCGTAGATCGGAGTATCTGTCCCTAGATCAGAATGTCTGTTCCCCGAGATCAGTGTATCTCTCCCCACAGATCAGTGCACCTGTCCTTCAATGAGTGTATCTGTCCCTAGATCAGTGTATCTGTCCCTAGATCAGTATATCACTCCCTAGATCAGTATATCTGTCCCCCTCGATCAGTGTATCTGTCCCTAGATCAGTGTATCTGTCCCTAGATCAGAGTATCTGTCCCTAGATCAGAGTATCTGTCCCTAGATCAGAATATCTGTCCCTAGATCAGTGTATCTGTCCCTAGATCAGAGTATCTGTCCCTAGATCGGTGTATCTGTCCCCCTAGATCAGTGTATCTGTCCCGAGATCAGAGTATCTGCCCCTAGATCAGTGTATCTGCCCCTAGATCAGTGCATCTGTCCCCCTAGATCAGTGTATCTGTCCCGAGATCAGTGTATCTGTCCCTAGATCAGTGTATCTGTCCCTCGATCAGTGTATCTGTCCCCCTAGATCAGTGTATCTGTCCCTAGATCAGTGTACCTGTCTCTAGAGCAGTATATCTGTCCCTAGATCAGTATATCTGTCCCGAGATCAGAGTATCTGTCCCTAGATCAGTGTATCTGTCCCCTAGATCAGTGTACCTGTCCCTCGATCAGTATATCACTCACTAGATCAGTGTATCTGTCCCCCTAGATCAGTGTATCTGTCCCTGGATCAGTGCATCTGTCCCTAGATCAGTGTTTCTGTACCTAGATCAGTATATCTGTCCCTAGATCAGTATATCTGTCCCGAGATCAGTGTACCTGTCCCTAGATCAGTATATCCGTCCCTAGATGAGTGTATCTGTCCCTAGATCAGTGTATCTGTCGCCCTAGATCAGAGTATCTGTCCCTACATCAGTGTATCTGTCCCTACATCAGTGTATCTGTCCCGACATCAGTCTTTCTGTTCCTTCATCAGCGTATCTGTCCCTAGATCAGTATATCTGCCCGTAGATCAGAGTATCTGTCCCTAGATCAGAATGTCTGTTCCCCGAGATTAGTGTATCTCTCCCCACAGATCAGTGCACCTGTCCCTCAATCAGTGTATCTGTCCCTAGATCAGTGTATCTGTCCCTAGATCAGTATATCACTCCCTAGATCAGTATATCTGTCCCCCTCGATCAGTGTATCTGTCCCTAGATCAGAGTATCTGTCCCTAGATCAGAGTATCTGTCCCTAGATCAGTGTATCTGTCCCTAGATCAGAGTATCTGTCCCTAGATCAGTGTATCTGTTCCCCTAGATCAGTGTATCTGTCCCGAGATCAGAGTATCTGCCCCTAGATCAGTGTATCTGCCCCTAGATCAGTGTATCTGTCCCCCTAGATCAGTGTATCTGTCCCCCTAGATCAGTGTTTCTGTCCCTAGATCAGTGAATCTGTCCCGAGATCAGTGTATCTGTCCCTCGATCAGTGTATCTGTCCCCCTAGATCAGTGTATCTGTCCCGAGATCAGTGTACCTGTCCCTAGATCAGTATATCTGCCCCTAGATCAGTGTATCTGTCCCCTAGATCAGTGTACCTGTCCCTCGATCAGTGTATCTGTCCCTCGATCAGTATATCACTCCCTAGATCAGTGTATCTGTCCCCCTAGATCAGTGTATCTGTCCCTAGATCAGTGCATCTCTCCCTAGATCAGTGTTTCTGTCCCTAGATCAGTATATCTGTCACTAGATCAGTGTATCTGCCCCTAGATCAGTGTATCTGTCCCTCCAGATCAGTGTATCTGTCCCCAGATCAGTGTACCTGTCCCTAGCTCAGTATATCTGTCCCTACATCAGAGTATCTTTCCCGAGATCAGTGTATCTTTCCCCCTAGATCAGTGTATCTGTCCCTAGATCAGTGTATCTGTCCCCCTAGATCAGTGTATCTATCCCCAGATCAGTGTATCTGTCACTAGATCAGAGTATCTGTCCCTAGATCAGTGTATCTGTCCACCCAGATCAGTGTATCTGTCCCTAGATCAGAGTATCTGTCCCTAGATCAGTGCATCTGTCCCCCTAGATCAGTGTATCTGTTCTTACATCATTGTATCTGTCCCGAGATCAGTATATCTGTCCCTACATCAGTGTATCTGTCCCTAGTTCAGTATATCTCCCCCTAGATCAGAATATCTGTCCCTCGATCAGAATGTCTGTTCCCCGAGATCAGTGTATCTCTCCCCATAGATCAGTGCACCTGTCCCTCAATCAGTGTATCTGCCCCGACATCAGAGTATCTGTCCCTAGATCAGTGTATCTGTCCCTAGATCAGAGTATCTGTCCCTAGATCAGAGTATCTGTCCCTAGATCAGAGTATCTGTCCCTAGATCTGAGTATCTGTCCCTAGATCAGTATATCTGTCCCTAGATCAGTATATCTGTCCCGAGATCAGTGTACCTGTCCCTAGATCAGTATATCTGTCCCCCTCGATCAGTGTATCTGTCCCTAGATCAGAGTATCTGTCCCTAGATCAGAGTATCTGTCCCTAGATCAGCGTATCTGTCCCTAGATCTGAGTATCTGTCCCTAGATCAGTATATCTGTCCCTAGATCAGTGTATCTGTGCCTAGATCAGTATATCACTCCCTAGATCTGTATATCTGTCCCCCTCGATCAGTGTATCTGTCCCTAGATCAGTGTATCTGTACCCAGATCAGTGTAACTGTCCCTAAATCAGTGTATCTGCCCCTAGATCAGTGTATCTGTCCCCCTAGATCAGTGTATCTGTCCCGAGATCAGTGTATCTGTCCCCCTAAATCAGAGTATCTGTCCCTACATCAGTGTATCTGTCCCTACATCAGTGTATCTGTCCCGACATCAGTCTTTCTGTTCCTTCATCAGCGTATCTGTCCCTAGATCAGTATATCTGCCCGTAGATCAGAGTATCTGTCCCTAGATCAGAATGTCTGTTCCCCGAGATCAGTGTATCTCTCCCCACAGATCAGTGCACCTGTCCTTCAATCAGTGTATCTGTCCCTAGATCAGTGTATCTGTCCCTAGATCAGTATATCACTCCCTAGATCAGTATATCTGTCCCCCTCGATCAGTGTATCTGTCCCTAGATCAGTGTATCTGTCCCTAGATCAGAGTATCTGTCCCTAGATCAGAGTATCTGTCCCTAGATCAGAATATCTGTCCCTAGATCAGTGTATCTGTCCCTAGATCAGAGTATCTGTCCCTAGATCGGTGTATCTGTCCCTAGATCAGTATATCACTCCCTAGATCAGTGTATCTGTCCCCCTAGATCAGTGTATCTGTCCCTAGATCAGTGCATCTCTCCCTAGATCAGTGTTTCTGTCCCTACATCAGTATATCTGTCCCTAGATCAGTATATCTGTCCCCCTCGATCAGTGTATCTGTCCCTAGATCAGTGTATCTGTCCCTAGATCAGAGTATCTGTCCCTAGATCGGTGTATCTGTCCCTAGATCAGTATATCACTCCCTAGATCAGTGTATCTGTCCCCCTAGATCAGTGTATCTGTCCCTAGATCAGTGCATCTCTCCCTAGATCAGTGTTTCTGTCCCTACATCAGTATATCTGTCCCTAGATCAGTATATCTGTCCCGAGATCAGTGTACCTGTCCCTAGATCAGTATATCTGTCCCTAGATCAGTGTATCTGTCCCTAGATCAGTGTATCTGTCCCCCTAGATCAGTGTATCTGTCCCGAGATCAGTGTACCTGTCCCGAGATCAGTGTACCTGTCCCTTGATCAGTGTATCTGTCCCCCTAGATCAGTGTATCTGTCCCTAGATCAGTATATCTGTCGCTAGATCAGTGTATCTGTCACTAGATCAGTGTATCTGTCCCTAGATCAGTGTATCTGTCCCCCTAGATCAGTGTATCTGTCCACCTAGATCAGTGTATCTGTCCCTAGATCAGTGTATCTGTCCCGAGATCAGTGTATCTGTCCCTAGATCAGTGTATCTGTCCCTCGATCAGTGTATCTGTCCCCCTACATCAGTGTATCTGTCCCCCTAGATCAGTGTACCTGTCCCTCGATCAGTGTATCTGTCCCTAGACCAGTATATCACTCCCTAGATCAATGTATCTGTCCCCCTAGATCAGTGTATCTGTCCCTAGATCAGTACATCTATCCCTAGATCAGTATATCTGTCCCGAGATCAGTGTACCTGTCCCTAGATCAGTGTACCTGTCCCTAGATCAGTATATCTGTCCCAAGATCAGTATATCTGTCCCGAGATCAGAGTATCTGTCCCTAGATCAGTGTATCTGTCCCCTAGATCAGTGTATCTGTCCCTCGATCAGTGTATCTGTCCCTAGATCAGTATATCACTCCCTAGATCAGTGTATCTGTCCCTAGATCAGTGTATCTGTCCCTAGATCAGTACATCTGTCCCGAGATCAGTATATCTGTCCCGAGATCAGTGTACCTGTCCCTAGATCAGTATATCTGTCCCTAGATCAGTGTATCTGTACCTAGATCAGTGTATCTGTATCCCTAGATCGGTGTATCTGTCCCCCTAGTTCAGTATATATGTCCCTAGATCAGTGTATCTGTCCCTAGAACAGTATATCACTCCCTAGATCAGTATATCTGTCCCTAGATGAGTGTATATGTCCCTAGATCAGTGTATCTGTCCCCCTAGATCAGTGCATCTGTCCCTAGATCAGTGTATCTGTCCCTAGATCAGAGTATCTGTCCCTAGATCAGTGTATCTGTCCCTTAGATCAGTGTATCTGTCCCTAGATCAGTGTATCTGTTCCGAGACAGAGTATCTGCCCCTAGATCAGTGTATCTGTCCCTAGATCAGTGTCTCTATCCCCCTAGATCAGTGTATCTGTCCCTAGATCAGTGTATCTGTCCCTAGATCAGTGTATCTGTCGCCCTAGATCAGTGCATCTGTCTCTAGATCAGTGTATCTGTCCACCTAGATCAGTGTATCTGTCCCTCGATCACTGTATCTATCCCCCTAGATCATTGTATCTGCCTCTAGATCAGTGTATCTGTCCCGAGATCAGAGTATCTGTCCCTAGATCAGTGTATCTGTCCCCCTAGATCAGTGTATCTGTCCCTAGATCAGAGTATCTGTCCCTAGATCAGTGTATCTGTCCCCCGAGATCAGTGTATCTGTCCCTAGATCAGTGTATCTGTCCCTAGATCAGTGTATCTGTCCCGAGATCAGAGTATCTGCCCCTAGATCAGTGTATCTGCCCCTAGATCAGTGTATCTGTCCCTAGATCAGTGTATCTGTCCCTAGATCAGTGTATCTGTCCCTAGATCAGTGTATCTGTCCCGAGATCAGTGTATCTGTCCGTAGATCAGTGTATCTGTCCCTAGATCAGTGTATCTGTCCCTAGATCAGTGTATCTGTCACCCTAGATCAGTGTATCTGTCCCTCGATCAGTGTATCTGTCCGTAGATCAGTGTATCTGTCCCTAGATCAGTGTATCTGTCCCTTGATCAGTATATCTGTCCCTAGATCAGTGTGCCTGTCCCTAGATCAGTATATCTGTCCCGAGATCAGAGTATCTGTCCCTAGATCAGTGTATCTCTCCCCCTAGATCAGTGTACCTTTCCCTCGATCAGTGTATCTGTCCCTAGATCAGTGTATCTGTTCCCCTAGATCAGTGTATATGTCCCTTGGTCAGTGTACCTGTCCCTTGATCAGTATATCTGTCCCTAGATCAGTGTATCTGTCCCTAGTTCAGTGTATCTGTCCCTAGATCAGTGTATCTGTCCCTAGATCAGTATATCACTCCGTAGATCAGTATATCTGTCCCCCTAGATCAGTGTATCTGTCCCTAGATCAGTGTTTCTGTCCCTAGATCAGTATATCTGTCCCTAGATCAGTATATCTGTCCCGAGATCAGTGTACCTGTCCCTAGATCAGTATATCTGTCCCTAGATCAGTGTATCTGTCCCTAGATCAGTGTATCTGTCCCCCTAGATCAGTGTATCTGTCCCGAGATCAGTGTATCTGTCCCGAGATCAGTGTACCTGTCCCTAGATCAGTGTACCTGTCCCTTGATCAGTGTATCTGTCCCTAGATCAGTGTATCTGTCCCTAGATCAGTATATCTGTCGCTAGATCAGTGTATCTATCACTAGATCAGTGTATCTGTCCCTAGATCAGTGCATCTGTCCCACTAGATCAGTGTATCTGTCCACCTAGATCAGTGTATCTGTCCCTAGATCAGTGTATCTGTCCCTACATTAGTGTATCTGTCCCCCTAGATCAGTGTATCTCTCCCTAGATCAGTGTATCTGTCCCTAGATCAGTGTATCTGTCCCGAGATCAATGTATCTGTCCGCAGATCAGTGTATCTGTCCCTAGATCAGTGTATCTGTCCCTAGATCAGTGTATCTGTCACCCTAGATCAGTGTATCTGTCCCTAGATCAGTGTATCTGTCCCTCAATCAGTGTATCTGTCCCGGGATCAGTGTATCTGTCCCTTGATCAGTATATCTGTCCCTAGATCAGTGTGCCTGTCCCTAGATCAGTATATCTGTCCCGAGAACAGAGTATCTGTCCCTAGATCATTGTATCTGTCCCCCTAGATCAGTGTACCTTTCCCTCGATCAGTGTATCTGTCCCTAGAGCAGTGTATCTGTTCCCCTAGATCAGTGTATATGTCCCTTGGTCAGTGTACCTGTCCCTTGATCAGTGTATCTGTCCGTAGATCAGTGTATCTGTCCCTAGTTCAGTGTATCTGTCCCTAGATCAGTGTATCTGTCCCTAGATCAGTATATCACTCCGTAGATCAGTATATCTGTCCCCCTAGATCAGTGTATCTGTCCCTAGATCAGAGTATCTGTCCCTAGATCAGTGTATCTGTCCCCTTAGATCAGTGTATCTGTCCCTAGATCAGTGTATGTGTTCCTAGATCAGTGTATCTGTCCCCCTAGATCAGTATATCTGTCACTAGATCAGTGTATCTATCCCCCTAGATCAGTGTATCTGCCTCTAGATCAGTGCATCTGTCCCTACATCAGTGTATCTGTCCCTAGATCAGTGTATCTGTCCCCCTAGATCAGTATATCTGTCACTAGATCAGTGTATCTGCCCCTAGATCAGTGTATCTGTCCCTCCAGATCAGTGTATCTGTCCCCAGATCAGTGTACCTGTCCCTAGCTCAGTATATCTGTCCCTACATCAGAGTATCTTTCCCGAGATCCGTGTACCTTTCCCCCTAGATCAGTGTATCTGTCCCTAGATCAGTGTATCTGTCCCCCTAGATCAGTGTATCTATCCCCAGATCAGTGTATCTGTCACTAGATCAGAGTATCTGTCCCTAGATCAGTGTATCTGTCCACCCAGATCAGTGTATCTGTCCCTAGATCAGAGTATCTGTCCCTAGATCAGTGATTCTGTCCCCCTAGATCAGTGTATCTGTTCTTACATCATTGTATCTGTCCCGAGATCAGTATATCTGTCCCTACATCAGTGTATCTGTCCCTAGATCAGTATATCTCCCCCTAGATCAGAGTATCTGTCCCTCGATCAGAATGTCTGTTCCCCGAGATCAGTGTATCTCTCCCCATAGATCAGTGCACCTGTCCCTCAATCAGTGTATCTGCCCCTACATCAGAGTATCTGTCCCTAGATCAGTGTATCTGTCCCTAGATCAGAGTATCTGTCCCTAGATCAGAGTATCTGTCCCTAGATCAGAGTATCTGTCCCTAGATCTGAGTATCTGTCCCTAGATCAGTATATCTGTCCCTAGATCAGTATATCTGTCCCGAGATCAGTGTACCTGTCCCTAGATCAGTATATCTGTCCCCCTCGATCAGTGTATCTGTCCCTAGATCAGAGTATCTGTCCCTAGATCAGAGTATCTGTCCCTAGATCAGCGTATCTGTCCCTAGATCTGAGTATCTGTCCCTAGATCAGTATATCTGTCCCTAGATCAGTGTATCTGTCCCTAGATCAGTATATCACTCCCTAGATCTGTATATCTGTCCCCCTCGATCAGTGTATCTGTCCCTAGATCAGTGTATCTGTACCCAGATCAGTGTAACTGTCCCTAAATCAGTGTATCTGCCCCTAGATCAGTGTATCTGTCCCCCTAGATCAGTGTATCTGTCCCGAGATCAGTGTATCTGTCCCCCTAGATCAGAGTATCTGTCCCTACATCAGTGTATCTGTCCCTACATCAGTGTATCTGTCCCGACATCAGTCTTTCTGTTCCTTCATCAGCGTATCTGTCCCTAGATCAGTATATCTGCCCGTAGATCGGAGTATCTGTCCCTAGATCAGAATGTCTGTTCCCCGAGATCAGTGTATCTCTCCCCACAGATCAGTGCACCTGTCCTTCAATGAGTGTATCTGTCCCTAGATCAGTGTATCTGTCCCTAGATCAGTATATCACTCCCTAGATCAGTATATCTGTCCCCCTCGATCAGTGTATCTGTCCCTAGGTCAGTGTATCTGTCCCTAGATCAGAGTATCTGTCCCTAGATCAGAGTATCTGTCCCTAGATCAGAATATCTGTCCCTAGATCAGTGTATCTGTCCCTAGATCAGAGTATCTGTCCCTAGATCGGTGTATCTGTCCCCCTAGATCAGTGTATCTGTCCCGAGATCAGAGTATCTGCCCCTAGATCAGTGTATCTGCCCCTAGATCAGTGCATGTGTCCCCCTAGATCAGTGTATCTGTCCCAAGATCAGTGTATCTGTCCCTAGATCAGTGTATCTGTCCCTCGATCAGTGTATCTGGCCCCCTAGATCAGTGTATCTGTCCCTAGATCAGTGTACCTGTCTCTAGAGCAGTATATCTGTCCCTAGATCAGTATATCTGTCCCGAGATCAGAGTATCTGTCCCTAGATCAGTGTATCTGTCCCCTAGATCAGTGTACCTGTCCCTCGATCAGTATATCACTCACTAGATCAGTGTATCTGTCCCCCTAGATCAGTGTATCTGTCCCTGGATCAGTGCATCTGTCCCTAGATCAGTGTTTCTGTACCTAGATCAGTATATCTGTCCCTAGATCAGTATATCTGTCCCGAGATCAGTGTACCTGTCCCTAGATCAGTATATCCGTCCCTAGATGAGTGTATCTGTCCCTAGATCAGTGTATCTGTCGCCCTAGATCAGAGTATCTGTCCCTACATCAGTGTATCTGTCCCTACATCAGTGTATCTGTCCCGACATCAGTCTTTCTGTTCCTTCATCAGCGTATCTGTCCCTAGATCAGTATATCTGCCCGTAGATCAGAGTATCTGTCCCTAGATCAGAATGTCTGTTCCCCGAGATTAGTGTATCTCTCCCCACAGATCAGTGCACCTGTCCCTCAATCAGTGTATCTGTCCCTAGATCAGTGTATCTGTCCCTAGATCAGTATATCACTCCCTAGATCAGTGTACCTGTCTCTAGAGCAGTATATCTGTCCCTAGATCAGTATATCTGTCCCGAGATCAGAGTATCTGTCCCTAGATCAGTGTATCTGTCCCCTAGATCAGTGTACCTGTCCCTCGATCAGTATATCACTCACTAGATCAGTGTATCTGTCCCCCTAGATCAGTGTATCTGTCCCTGGATCAGTGCATCTGTCCCTAGATCAGTGTTTCTGTACCTAGATCAGTATATCTGTCCCTAGATCAGTATATCTGTCCCGAGATCAGTGTACCTGTCCCTAGATCAGTATATCCGTCCCTAGATGAGTGTATCTGTCCCTAGATCAGTGTATCTGTCGCCCTAGATCAGAGTATCTGTCCCTACATCAGTGTATCTGTCCCTACATCAGTGTATCTGTCCCGACATCAGTCTTTCTGTTCCTTCATCAGCGTATCTGTCCCTAGATCAGTATATCTGCCCGTAGATCAGAGTATCTGTCCCTAGATCAGAATGTCTGTTCCCCGAGATTAGTGTATCTCTCCCCACAGATCAGTGCACCTGTCCCTCAATCAGTATATCTGTCCCCCTCGATCAGTGTATCTGTCCCTAGATCAGAGTATCTGTCCCTAGATCAGAGTATCTGTCCCTAGATCAGTGTATCTGTCCCTAGATCAGAGTATCTGTCCCTAGATCAGTGTATCTGTTCCCCTAGATCAGTGTATCTGTCCCGAGATCAGAGTATCTGCCCCTAGATCAGTGTATCTGCCCCTAGATCAGTGTATCTGTCCCCCTAGATCAGTGTATCTGTCCCCCTAGATCAGTGTTTCTGTCCCTAGATCAGTGAATCTGTCCCGAGATCAGTGTATCTGTCCCTCGATCAGTGTATCTGTCCCCCTAGATCAGTGTATCTGTCCCGAGATCAGTGTACCTGTCCCTAGATCAGTATATCTGCCCCTAGATCAGTGTATCTGTCCCCTAGATCAGTGTACCTGTCCCTCGATCAGTGTATCTGTCCCTCGATCAGTATATCACTCCCTAGATCAGTGTATCTGTCCCCCTAGATCAGTGTATCTGTCCCTAGATCAGTGCATCTCTCCCTAGATCAGTGTTTCTGTCCCTAGATCAGTATATCTGCCCCTAGATCAGTATATCTGTCACTAGATCAGTGTATCTGCCCCTAGATCAGTGTATCTGTCCCTCCAGATCAGTGTATCTGTCCCCAGATCAGTGTACCTGTCCCTAGCTCAGTATATCTGTCCCTACATCAGAGTATCTTTCCCGAGATCAGTGTATCTTTCCCCCTAGATCAGTGTATCTGTCCCTAGATCAGTGTATCTGTCCCCCTAGATCAGTGTATCTATCCCCAGATCAGTGTATCTGTCACTAGATCAGAGTATCTGTCCCTAGATCAGTGTATCTGTCCACCCAGATCAGTGTATCTGTCCCTAGATCAGAGTATCTGTCCCTAGATCAGTGCATCTGTCCCCCTAGATCAGTGTATCTGTTCTTACATCATTGTATCTGTCCCGAGATCAGTATATCTGTCCCTACATCAGTGTATCTGTCCCTAGATCAGTATATCTCCCCCTAGATCAGAATATCTGTCCCTCGATCAGAATGTCTGTTCCCCGAGATCAGTGTATCTCTCCCCATAGATCAGTGCACCTGTCCCTCAATCAGTGTATCTGCCCCTACATCAGAGTATCTGTCCCTAGATCAGTGTATCTGTCCCTAGATCAGAGTATCTGTCCCTAGATCAGAGTATCTGTCCCTAGATCAGAGTATCTGTCCCTAGATCTGAGTATCTGTCCCTAGATCAGTATATCTGTCCCTAGATCAGTATATCTGTCCCGAGATCAGTGTACCTGTCCCTAGATCAGTATATCTGTCCCCCTCGATCAGTGTATCTGTCCCTAGATCAGAGTATCTGTCCCTAGATCAGAGTATCTGTCCCTAGATCAGCGTATCTGTCCCTAGATCTGAGTATCTGTCCCTAGATCAGTATATCTGTCCCTAGATCAGTGTATCTGTCCCTAGATCAGTATATCACTCCCTAGATCTGTATATCTGTCCCCCTCGATCAGTGTATCTGTCCCTAGATCAGTGTATCTGTACCCAGATCAGTGTAACTGTCCCTAAATCAGTGTATCTGCCCCTAGATCAGTGTATCTGTCCCCCTAGATCAGTGTATCTGTCCCGAGATCAGTGTATCTGTCCCCCTAAATCAGAGTATCTGTCCCTACATCAGTGTATCTGTCCCTACATCCGTGTATCTGTCCCGACATCAGTCTTTCTGTTCCTTCATCAGCGTATCTGTCCCTAGATCAGTATATCTGCCCGTAGATCAGAGTATCTGTCCCTAGATCAGAATGTCTGTTCCCCGAGATCAGTGTATCTCTCCCCACAGATCAGTGCACCTGTCCTTAAATCAGTGTATCTGTCCCTAGATCAGTGTATCTGTCCCTAGATCAGTATATCACTCCCTAGATCAGTATATCTGTCCCCCTCGATCAGTGTATCTGTCCCTAGATCAGTGTATCTGTCCCTAGATCAGAGTATCTGTCCCTAGATCAGAGTATCTGTCCCTAGATCAGAATATCTGTCCCTAGATCAGTGTATCTGTCCCTAGATCAGAGTATCTGTCCCTAGATCGGTGTATCTGTCCCTAGATCAGTATATCACTCCCTAGATCAGTGTATCTGTCCCCCTAGATCGGTGTATCTGTCCCTAGATCAGTGCATCTCTCCCTAGATCAGTGTTTCTGTCCCTAGATCAGTATATCTGTCCCTAGATCAGTATATCTGTCCCGAGATCAGTGTACCTGTCCCTAGATCAGTATATCTGTCCCTAGATCAGTGTATCTGTCCCTAGATCAGTGTATCTGTCCCCCTAGATCAGTGTATCTGTCCCGAGATCAGTGTACCTGTCCCGAGATCAGTGTACCTGTCCCTTGATCAGTGTATCTGTCCCCCTAGATCAGTGTATCTGTCCCTAGATCAGTATATCTGTCGCTAGATCAGTGTATCTGTCACTAGATCAGTGTATCTGTCCCTAGATCAGTGTATCTGTCCCCCTGGATCAGTGTATCTGTCCACCTAGATCAGTGTATCTGTCCCTAGATCAGTGTATCTGTCCCGAGATCAGTGTATCTGTCCCTAGATCAGTGTATCTGTCCCCCTACATCAGTGTATCTGTCCCCCTAGATCAGTGTACCTGTCCCTCGATCAGTGTATCTGTCCCTAGATCAGTATATCACTCCCTAGATCAATGTATCTGTCCCCCTAGATCAGTGTATCTGTCCCTAGATCAGTACATCTATCCCTAGATCAGTATATCTGTCCCGAGATCAGTGTACCTGTCCCTAGATCAGTGTACCTGTCCCTAGATCAGTATATCTGTCCCAAGATCAGTATATCTGTCCCGAGATCAGAGTATCTGTCCCTAGATCAGTGTATCTGTCCCCTAGATCAGTGTATCTGTCCCTCGATCAGTGTATCTGTCCCTAGATCAGTATATCACTCCCTAGATCAGTGTATCTGTCCCTAGATCAGTGTATCTGTCCCTAGATCAGTACATCTGTCCCGAGATCAGTATATCTGTCCCGAGATCAGTGTACCTGTCCCTAGATCAGTATATCTGTCCCTAGATCAGTGTATCTGTACCTAGATCAGTGTATCTGTATCCCTAGATCGGCGTATCTGTCCCCCTAGTTCAGTATATATGTCCCTAGATCAGTGTATCTGTCCCTAGAACAGTATATCACTCCCTAGATCAGTATATCTGTCCCTAGATGAGTGTATATGTCCCTAGATCAGTGTATCTGTCCCCCTAGATCAGTGCATCTGTCCCTAGATCAGTGTATCTGTCCCTAGATCAGAGTATCTGTCCCTAGATCAGTGTATCTGTCCCTTAGATCAGTGTATCTGTCCCTAGATCAGTGTATCTGTTCCGAGACAGAGTATCTGCCCCTAGATCAGTGTATCTGTCCCTAGATCAGTGTCTCTATCCCCCTAGATCAGTGTATCTGTCCCTAGATCAGTGTATCTGTCCCTAGATCAGTGTATCTGTCGCCCTAGATCAGTGCATCTGTCTCTAGATCAGTGTATCTGTCCACCTAGATCAGTGTATCTGTCCCTCGATCACTGTATCTATCCCCCTAGATCATTGTATCTGCCTCTAGATCAGTGTATCTGTCCCGAGATCAGAGTATCTGTCCCTAGATCAGTGTATCTGTCCCCCTAGATCAGTGTATCTGTCCCTAGATCAGAGTATCTGTCCCTAGATCAGTGTATCTGTCCCCCGAGATCAGTGTATCTGTCCCTAGATCAGTGTATCTGTCCCTAGATCAGTGTATCTGTCCCGAGATCAGAGTATCTGCCCCTAGATCAGTGTATCTGCCCCTAGATCAGTGTATCTGTCCCTAGATCAGTGTATCTGTCCCTAGATCAGTGTATCTGTCCCTAGATCAGTGTATCTGTCCGTAGATCAGTGTATCTGTCCCTAGATCAGTGTATCTGTCCCGAGATCAGTGTATCTGTCCCTAGATCAGTGTGCCTGTTTCTAGATCAGTATATCTGTCCCGAGATCAGAGTATCTGTCCCTAGATCAGTGTATCTGTCCCCCTAGATCAGTGTACCTTTCCCTCGATCAGTGTATCTGTCCCTAGATCAGTGTATCTGTTCCCCTAGATCAGTGTATATGTCCCTTGGTCAGTGTACCTGTCCCTTGATCAGTATATCTGTCCCTAGATCAGTGTATCTGTCCCTAGTTCAGTGTATCTGTCCCTAGATCAGTGTATCTGTCCCTAGATCAGTATATCACTCCGTAGTTCAGTATATCTGTCCCCCTAGATCAGTGTATCTGTCCCTAGATCAGAGTATCTGTCCCTAGATCAGTGTATCTGTCCCCTTAGATTAGTGTATCTGTCCCGAGATCAGTGTATCTGTTCCGAGATCAGAGAATCTGCCCCTAGATCAGTGTATCTGTCCCTAGATCAGTGTATCTGTCCCGAGATCAGACTATCTGCCCCTAGATCAGTGTATCTGCCCCTAGATCAGTGTATCTGTCCCTAGATCAGTGTATCTGTCCCTAGATCAGTGTATCTGTCCCTAGATCAGTGTATCTGTCCGTAGATCAGTGTATCTGTCCCTGGATCAGTGTATCTGTCCCTAGATCAGTGTATCCGTCACCCTAGATCAGTGTATCTGTCCCTAGATCAGTGTATCTGTCCCTAGATCAGTGTATCTGTCCCGGGATCAGTGTATCTGTCCCTTGATCAGTATATCTGTCCCTAGATCAGTGTGCCTGTCCCTAGATCAGTATATCTGTCCCTAGATCAGTGTATCTGTCCCCCTAGATCAGTGTATCTTTCCCTCGATCAGTGTATCTGTCCCTAGATCAGTGTATCTGTTCCACTAGATCAGTGTATATGTCCCTTGGTCAGTGTACCTGTCCCTTGATCAGTATATCTGTCCCTAGATCAGTGTATCTGTCCCTAGTTCAGTGTATCTGTCCCTAGATCAGTGTATCTGTCCCTAGATCAGTATATCTTTCCCTAGATCAGTATATCTGTCCCGAGATCAGTGTACCTGTCCCTAGATCAGTATAGCTGTCCCTAGATCAGTGTATCTGTCCCTAGATCAGTGTATCTGTCCCCCTAGATCAGTGTATCTGTCCCGAGATCAGTGTATCTGTCCCGAGATCAGTGTACCTGTCACTAGATCAGTGTATCTGTCCCTAGATCAGTGTATCTGTCCCCCTAGATCAGTGTATCTGTCCACCTAGATCAGTGTATCTGTCCCTAGATCAGTGTATCTGTCCCGAGATCAGTGTATCTGTCCCAAGATCAGTGTATCTGTCCCTCGATCAGTGTATCTGTCCCCCTAGATCAGTGTATCTGTCCCTAGATCAGTGTACCTGTCCCTAGATCAGTATATCTGTCCCTAGATCAGTATATCTATCCCGAGATCAGAGTATCTGTCCCTACATCAGTGTATCTGTCCCCCTAGATCAGTGTACCTGTCCCTCGATCAGTGTATCTGTCCCTAGATAAGTATATCACTCCCTAGATCAATGTATCTGTCCCCCTAGATCAGTGCATCTGTCCCTAGATCAGTACATCTGTCCCTAGATCAGTATATCTGTCCCGAGATCAGTGTACCTGTCCCTAGATCAGTATATCTGTCCCTAGATCAGTGTATCTGTACATAGATCAGTGTATCTGTATCCCTAGATCGGTGTATCTGTCCCCCTAGTTCAGTATATAAGTCCCTAGATCAGTGTATTTGTCCCTAGAACAGTATATCACTCCCTAGAACAGTATATCTGTCCCTAGATAAGTGTATATGTCCCTAGATCAGTGTATCTGTCCCCCTAGATCAGTGCATCTGTCCCTAGATCAGTGTATCTGTCCCTAGATCAGAGTATCTGTCCCTAGATCAGTGCATCTGTCCCTTAGATCAGTGTATCTGTCCCTAGATCAGTGTATCTGTTCCGAGACAGAGTATCTGCCCCTAGATCAGTGTATCTGTCCCTAGTTCAGTGTATCTGTCGCCCTAGATCAGTGCATCTGTCTCTAGATCAGTGTATCTATCCCCCTAGATCATTGTATCTGCCTCTAGATCAGTGTATCTGTCCCTAGATCAGTGTATCTGTCCCTAGATCAGTGTATCTGTCACCCTAGATCAGTGTATCTGTCCCTAGATCAGTGTACCTGTCCCTAGATCAGTGTATCTGTCCCGGGATCAGTGTATCTGTCCCTTGATCAGTATATCTGTCCCTAGATCAGTGTGCCTGTCCCTAGATCAGTATATCTGTCCCGAGATCAGAGTATCTGTCCCTAGATCAGTGTATCTGTCCCCCTAGATCAGTGTATCTGTCCCTAGATCAGTGTATCTGTCCCTAGATCAGTGTATCTGTTCCCCTAGATCAGTGTATATGTCCCTTGGTCAGTGTACCTGTCCCTTGATCAGTATATCTGTCCCTAGATCAGTGTATCTGTCCCTAGTTCAGTGTATCTGTCCCTAGATCAGTGTATCTGTCCCTAGATCAGTATATCACTCCGTAGATCAGTATATCTGTCCCCCTAGATCAGTGTATCTGTCCCTAGATCAGTGTTTCTGTCCCTAGATCAGTATATCTGTCCCTAGATCAGTATATCTGTCCCGAGAACAGTGTAGCTGTCCCTAGATCAGTATATCTGTCCCTTGTTCAGTGTATCTGTCCCTAGATCAGTGTATCTGTCCCCCTAGATCAGTGTATCTGTCCCGAGATCAGTGTATCTGTCCCGAGATCAGTGTACCTGTCCCTAGATCAGTGTAACTGTCCCTTGATCAGTGTATCTGTCCCTAGATCAGTGTATCTGTCCCTAGATCAGTATATCTGTCGCTAGATCAGTGTATCTGTCACTAGATCAGTGTATCTGTCCCTAGATCAGTGTATCTGTCCCCCTAGATCAGTGTATCTGTCCACCTAGATCAGTGTATCTGTCCCTAGATCAGTGTATCTGTCCCGAGATCAGAGTATCTGTCCCTAGATCAGTGTATCTGTCCCTAGATCAGTGTATCTGTCCCTAGATCAGTGTATCTGTCCCTAGATCAGAGTATCTGTCCATACATCAGTGTATCTGTCCCCCTAGATCAGTGTATCTGTCCCTAGATCAGTGGATCTGTCCCTAGATCAGTGTATCTGTCCCGAGATCAGTGTATCTGTCCGTAGATCAGTGTATCTGTCCCTAGATCAGTGTATCTGTCCCTAGATCAGTGTATCTGTCCCTAGATCAGTGTATCTGTCCCTAGATCAGTGTATCTGTCCCGGGATCAGTGTATCTGTCCCCTGATCAGTATATCTGTCCCTAGATCAGTGTGCCTGTCCCTAGATCAGTATATCTGTCCCGAGATCAGAGTATCTGTCCCTCGATCATTGTATCTGTCCCCCTAGATCAGTGTATCTTTCCCTCGATCAGTGTATCTGTCCCTAGATCAGTGTATCTGTTCCCCTAGATCAGTGTATATGTCCCTTGGTCAGTGTACCTGTCCCTTGATCAGTGTATCTGTCCGTAGATCAGTGTATCTGTCCCTAGTTCAGTCTATCTGTCCCTAGATCAGTGTATCTGTCCCTAGATCAGTATATCACTCCGTAGATCAGTATATCTGTGCCCCTAGATCAGTGTATCTGTCCCTAGATCAGTGTATGTGTTCCGAGATCAGAGTATCTGCCCCTAGATCAGTGTATCTGTCCCTCGATCAGTGTATCTGCCCCCCTAGATCAGTGTATCTGTCCCTAGATCAGTGTATCTGTCCCTTAGATCAGTGTATCTGTCCCTAGATCAGTGTATCTGTTCCGAGACAGAGTATCTGCCCCTAGATCAGTGTATCTGTCCCTAGTTCAGTGTATCTGTCGCCCTAGATCAGTGCATCTCTCTCTAGATCAGTGTATCTGTCCACCTAGATCAGTGTATCTGTCCCTAGATCACTGTATCTATCCCCCTAGATCATTGTATCTGCCTCTAGATCAGTGTATCTGTCCCGAGATCAGAGTATCTGTCCCTAGATCAGTGTATCTGTCACCCTAGATCAGTGTATCTGTCCCTAGATCAGTGTATCTGTCCGTAGATCAGTGTATCTGTCCCTAGATCAGTGTATCTGTCCCTTGATCAGTATATCTGTCCCTAGATCAGTGTGCCTGTCCCTAGATCAGTATATCTGTCCCGAGATCAGAGTATCTGTCCCTAGATCAGTGTATCTGTCCCCCTAGATCAGTGTACATTTCCCTCGATCAGTGTATCTGTCCCTAGATCAGTGTATCTGTTCCCCTAGATCAGTGTATATGTCCCTTGGTCAGTGTACCTGTCCCTTGATCAGTATATCTATCCCTAGATCAGTGTATCTGTCCCTAGTTCAGTGTATCTGTCCCTAGATCAGTGTATCTGTCCCTAGATCAGTATATCACTCCGTAGATCAGTATATCTGTCCCCCTAGATCAGTGTATCTGTCCCTAGATCAGTGTTTCTGTCCCTAGATCAGTATATCTGTCCCTAGATCAGTATATCTGTCCCGAGATCAGTGTACCTGTCCCTAGATCAGTATATCTGTCCCTAGATCAGTGTATCTGTCCCTAGATCAGTGTATCTGTCCCCCTAGATCAGTGTATCTGTCCCGAGATCAGTGTATCTGTCCCGAGATCAGTGTACCTGTCCCTAGATCAGTGTACCTGTCCCTTGATCAGTGTATCTGTCCCTAGATCAGTGTATCTGTCCCTAGATCAGTATATCTGTCGCTAGATCAGTGTATCTATCACTAGATCAGTGTATCTGTCCCTAGATCAGTGCATCTGTCCCACTAGATCAGTGTATCTGTCCACCTAGATCAGTGTATCTGTCCCTAGATCAGTGTATCTGTCCCGAGATCAGAGTATCTGTCCCTAGATCAGTGTATCTGTCCCTAGATCAGTGTATCTGTCCCTAGATCAGAGTATCTGTCCCTACATTAGTGTATCTGTCCCCCTAGATCAGTGTATCTGTCCCTAGATCAGTGTATCTGTCCCTAGATCAGTGTATCTGTCCCGAGATCAATGTATCTGTCCGCAGATCAGTGTATCTGTCCCTAGATCAGTGTATCTGTCCCTAGATCAGTGTATCTGTCACCCTAGATCAGTGTATCTGTCCCTAGATCAGTGTATCTGTCCCTCAATCAGTGTATCTGTCCCGGGATCAGTGTATCTGTCCCTTGATCAGTATATCTGTCCCTAGATCAGTGTGCCTGTCCCTAGATCAGTATATCTGTCCCGAGAACAGAGTATCTGTCCCTAGATCATTGTATCTGTCCCCCTAGATCAGTGTACCTTTCCCTCGATCAGTGTATCTGTCCCTAGAGCAGTGTATCTGTTCCCCTAGATCAGTGTATATGTCCCTTGGTCAGTGTACCTGTCCCTTGATCAGTGTATCTGTCCGTAGATCAGTGTATCTGTCCCTAGTTCAGTGTATCTGTCCCTAGATCAGTGTATCTGTCCCTAGATCAGTATATCACTCCGTAGATCAGTATATCTGTCCCCCTAGATCAGTGTATCTGTCCCTAGATCAGAGTATCTGTCCCTAGATCAGTGTATCTGTCCCCTTAGATCAGTGTATCTGTCCCTAGATCAGTGTATGTGTTCCTAGATCAGTGTATCTGTCCCCCTAGATCAGTATATCTGTCACTAGATCAGTGTATCTATCCCCCTAGATCAGTGTATCTGCCTCTAGATCAGTGCATCTGTCCCTACATCAGTGTATCTGTCCCTAGATCAGTGTATCTGTCCCCCTAGATCAGTATATCTGTCACTAGATCAGTGTATCTGCCCCTAGATCAGTGTATCTGTCCCTCCAGATCAGTGTATCTGTCCCCAGATCAGTGTACCTGTCCCTAGCTCAGTATATCTGTCCCTACATCAGAGTATCTTTCCCGAGATCCGTGTATCTTTCCCCCTAGATCAGTGTATCTGTCCCTAGATCAGTGTATCTGTCCCCCTAGATCAGTGTATCTATCCCCAGATCAGTGTATCTGTCACTAGATCAGAGTATCTGTCCCTAGATCAGTGTATCTGTCCACCCAGATCAGTGTATCTGTCCCTAGATCAGAGTATCTGTCCCTAGATCAGTGATTCTGTCCCCCTAGATCAGTGTATCTGTTCTTACATCATTGTATCTGTCCCGAGATCAGTATATCTGTCCCTACATCAGTGTATCTGTCCCTAGATCAGTATATCTCCCCCTAGATCAGAGTATCTGTCCCTCGATCAGAATGTCTGTTCCCCGAGATCAGTGTATCTCTCCCCATAGATCAGTGCACCTGTCCCTCAATCAGTGTATCTGCCCCTACATCAGAGTATCTGTCCCTAGATCAGTGTATCTGTCCCTAGATCAGAGTATCTGTCCCTAGATCAGAGTATCTGTCCCTAGATCAGAGTATCTGTCCCTAGATCTGAGTATCTGTCCCTAGATCAGTATATCTGTCCCTAGATCAGTATATCTGTCCCGAGATCAGTGTACCTGTCCCTAGATCAGTATATCTGTCCCCCTCGATCAGTGTATCTGTCCCTAGATCAGAGTATCTGTCCCTAGATCAGAGTATCTGTCCCTAGATCAGCGTATCTGTCCCTAGATCTGAGTATCTGTCCCTAGATCAGTATATCTGTCCCTAGATCAGTGTATCTGTCCCTAGATCAGTATATCACTCCCTAGATCTGTATATCTGTCCCCCTCGATCAGTGTATCTGTCCCTAGATCAGTGTATCTGTACCCAGATCAGTGTAACTGTCCCTAAATCAGTGTATCTGCCCCTAGATCAGTGTATCTGTCCCCCTAGATCAGTGTATCTGTCCCGAGATCAGTGTATCTGTCCCCCTAGATCAGAGTATCTGTCCCTACATCAGTGTATCTGTCCCTACATCAGTGTATCTGTCCCGACATCAGTCTTTCTGTTCCTTCATCAGCGTATCTGTCCCTAGATCAGTATATCTGCCCGTAGATCGGAGTATCTGTCCCTAGATCAGAATGTCTGTTCCCCGAGATCAGTGTATCTCTCCCCACAGATCAGTGCACCTGTCCTTCAATGAGTGTATCTGTCCCTAGATCAGTGTATCTGTCCCTAGATCAGTATATCACTCCCTAGATCAGTATATCTGTCCCCCTCGATCAGTGTATCTGTCCCTAGATCAGTGTATCTGTCCCTAGATCAGAGTATCTGTCCCTAGATCAGAGTATCTGTCCCTAGATCAGAATATCTGTCCCTAGATCAGTGTATCTGTCCCTAGATCAGAGTATCTGTCCCTAGATCGGTGTATCTGTCCCCCTAGATCAGTGTATCTGTCCCGAGATCAGAGTATCTGCCCCTAGATCAGTGTATCTGCCCCTAGATCAGTGCATCTGTCCCCCTAGATCAGTGTATCTGTCCCGAGATCAGTGTATCTGTCCCTAGATCAGTGTATCTGTCCCTCGATCAGTGTATCTGTCCCCCTAGATCAGTGTATCTGTCCCTAGATCAGTGTACCTGTCTCTAGAGCAGTATATCTGTCCCTAGATCAGTATATCTGTCCCGAGATCAGAGTATCTGTCCCTAGATCAGTGTATCTGTCCCCTAGATCAGTGTACCTGTCCCTCGATCAGTATATCACTCCCTAGATCAGTGTATCTGTCCCCCTAGATCAGTGTATCTGTCCCTGGATCAGTGCATCTGTCCCTAGATCAGTGTTTCTGTACCTAGATCAGTATATCTGTCCCTAGATCAGTATATCTGTCCCGCGATCAGTGTACCTGTCCCTAGATCAGTATATCTGTCCCTAGATGAGTGTATCTGTCCCTAGATCAGTGTATCTGTCGCCCTAGATCAGAGTATCTGTCCCTACATCAGTGTATCTGTCCCTACATCAGTGTATCTGTCCCGACATCAGTCTTTCTGTTCCTTCATCAGCGTATCTGTCTCTAGATCAGTATATCTGCCCGTAGATCAGAGTATCTGTCCCTAGATCAGAATGTCTGTTCCCCGAGATTAGTGTATCTCGCCCCACAGATCAGTGCACCTGTCCCTCAATCAGTGTATCTGTCCCGAGATCAGTGTATCTGTCCCTAGATCAGTATATCACTCCCTAGATCAGTATATCTGTCCCCCTCGATCAGTGTATCTGTCCCTAGATCAGAGTATCTGTCCCTAGATCAGAGTATCTGTCCCTAGATCAGTGTATCTGTCCCTAGATCAGAGTATCTGTCCCTAGATCAGTGTATCTGTTCCCCTAGATCAGTGTATCTGTCCCGAGATCAGAGTATCTGCCCCTAGATCAGTGTATCTGCCCCTAGATCAGTGTATCTGTCCCCCTAGATCAGTGTATCTGTCCCCCTAGATCAGTGTTTCTGTCCCTAGATCAGTGAATCTGTCCCGAGATCAGTGTATCTGTCCCTCGATCAGTGTATCTGTCCCCCTAGATCAGTGTATCTGTCCCGAGATCAGTGTACCTGTCCCTAGATCAGTATATCTGCCCCTAGATCAGTGTATCTGTCCCCTAGATCAGTGTACCTGTCCCTCGATCAGTGTATCTGTCCCTCGATCAGTATATCACTCCCTAGATCAGTGTATCTGTCCCCCTAGATCAGTGTATCTGTCCCTAGATCAGTGCATCTCTCCCTAGATCAGTGTTTCTGTCCCTAGATCAGTATATCTGTCCCTAGATCAGTATATCTGTCACTAGATCAGTGTATCTGCCCCTAGATCAGTGTATCTGTCCCTCCAGATCAGTGTATCTGTCCCCAGATCAGTGTACCTGTCCCTAGCTCAGTATATCTGTCCCTACATCAGAGTATCTTTCCCGAGATCAGTGTATCTTTCCCCCTAGATCAGTGTATCTGTCCCTAGATCAGTGTATCTGTCCCCCTAGATCAGTGTATCTATCCCCAGATCAGTGTATCTGTCACTAGATCAGAGTATCTGTCCCTAGATCAGTGTATCTGTCCACCCAGATCAGTGTATCTGTCCCTAGATCAGAGTATCTGTCCCTAGATCAGTGCATCTGTCCCCCTAGATCAGTGTATCTGTTCTTACATCATTGTATCTGTCCCGAGATCAGTATATCTGTCCCTACATCAGTGTATCTGTCCCTAGATCAGTATATCTCCCCCTAGATCAGAATATCTGTCCCTCGATCAGAATGTCTGTTCCCCGAGATCAGTGTATCTCTCCCCATAGATCAGTGCACCTGTCCCTCAATCAGTGTATCTGCCCCTACATCAGAGTATCTGTCCCTAGATCAGTGTATCTGTCCCTAGATCAGAGTATCTGTCCCTAGATCAGAGTATCTGTCCCTAGATCAGAGTATCTGTCCCTAGATCTGAGTATCTGTCCCTAGATCAGTATATCTGTCCCTAGATCAGTATATCTGTCCCGAGATCAGTGTACCTGTCCCTAGATCAGTATATCTGTCCCCCTCGATCAGTGTATCTGTCCCTAGATCAGAGTATCTGTCCCTAGATCAGAGTATCTGTCCCTAGATCAGCGTATCGGTCCCTAGATCTGAGTATCTGTCCCTAGATCAGTATATCTGTCCCTAGATCAGTGTATCTGTCCCTAGATCAGTATATCACTCCCTAGATCTGTATATCTGTCCCCCTCGATCAGTGTATCTGTCCCCCTAGATCAGTGTATCTGTCCCGAGATCAGTGTATCTGTCCCCCTAAATCAGAGTATCTGTCCCTACATCAGTGTATCTGTCCCTACATCAGTGTATCTGTCCCGACATCAGTCTTTCTGTTCCTTCATCAGCGTATCTGTCCCTAGATCAGTATATCTGCCCGTAGATCAGAGTATCTGTCCCTAGATCAGAATGTCTGTTCCCCGAGATCAGTGTATCTCTCCCCACAGATCAGTGCACCTGTCCTTCAATCAGTGTATCTGTCCCTAGATCAGTGTATCTGTCCCTAGATCAGTATATCACTCCCTAGATCAGTATATCTGTCCCCCTCGATCAGTGTGTCTGTCCCTAGATCAGTGTATCTGTCCCTAGATCAGAGTATCTGTCCCTAGATCAGAGTATCTGTCCCTAGATCAGAATATCTGTCCCTAGATCAGTGTATCTGTCCCTAGATCAGAGTATCTGTCCCTAGATCGGTGTATCTGTCCCTAGATCAGTATATCACTCCCTAGATCAGTGTATCTGTCCCCCTAGATCAGTGTATCTGTCCCTAGATCAGTGCATCTCTCCCTAGATCAGTGTTTCTGTCCCTAGATCAGTATATCTGTCCCTAGATCAGTATATCTGTCCCGAGATCAGTGTACCTGTCCCTAGATCAGTATATCTGTCCCTAGATCAGTGTATCTGTCCCTAGATCAGTGTATCTGTCCCCCTAGATCAGTGTATCTGTCCCGAGATCAGTGTACCTGTCCCGAGATCAGTGTACCTGTCCCTTGATCAGTGTATCTGTCCCCCTAGATCAGTGTATCTGTCCCTAGATCAGTATATCTGTCGCTAGATCAGTGTATCTGTCACTAGATCAGTGTATCTGTCCCTAGATCAGTGTATCTGTCCCCCTAGATCAGTGTATCTGTCCACCTAGATCAGTGTATCTGTCCCTAGATCAGTGTATCTGTCCCGAGATCAGTGTATCTGTCCCTAGATCAGTGTATCTGTCCCTCGATCAGTGTATCTGTCCCCCTACATCAGTGTATCTGTCCCCCTAGATCAGTGTACCTGTCCCTCGATCAGTGTATCTGTCCCTAGATCAGTATATCACTCCCTAGATCAATGTATCTGTCCCCCTAGATCAGTGTATCTGTCCCTAGATCAGTACATCTATCCCTAGATCAGTATATCTGTCCCGAGATCAGTGTACCTGTCCCTAGATCAGTGTACCTGTCCCTAGATCAGTATATCTGTCCCAAGATCAGTATATCTGTCCCGAGATCAGAGTATCTGTCCCTAGATCAGTGTATCTGTCCCCTAGATCAGTGTATCTGTCCCTCGATCAGTGTATCTGTCCCTAGATCAGTATATCACTCCCTAGATCAGTGTATCTGTCCCTAGATCAGTGTATCTGTCCCTAGATCAGTACATCTGTCCCGAGATCAGTATATCTGTCCCGAGATCAGTGTACCTGTCCCTAGATCAGTATATCTGTCCCTAGATCAGTGTATCTGTACCTAGATCAGTGTATCTGTATCCCTAGATCGGTGTATCTGTCCCCCTAGTTCAGTATATATGTCCCTAGATCAGTGTATCTGTCCCTAGAACAGTATATCACTCCCTAGATCAGTATATCTGTCCCTAGATGATTGTATATGTCCCTAGATCAGTGTATCTGTCCCCCTAGATCAGTGCATCTGTCCCTAGATCAGTGTATCTGTCCCTAGATCAGAGTATCTGTCCCTAGATCAGTGTATCTGTCCCTTAGATCAGTGTATCTGTCCCTAGATCAGTGTATCTGTTCCGAGACAGAGTATCTGCCCCTAGATCAGTGTATCTGTCCCTAGATCAGTGTCTCTATCCCCCTAGATCAGTGTATCTGTCCCTAGATCAGTGTATCTGTCCCTAGATCAGTGTATCTGTCGCCCTAGATCAGTGCATCTGTCTCTAGATCAGTGTATCTGTCCACCTAGATCAGTGTATCTGTCCCTCGATCACTGTATCTATCCCCCTAGATCATTGTATCTGCCTCTAGATCAGTGTATCTGTCCCGAGATCAGAGTATCTGTCCCTAGATCAGTGTATCTGTTCCCCTAGATCAGTGTATCTGTCCCTAGATCAGAGTATCTGTCCCTAGATCAGTGTATCTGTCCCCCGAGATCAGTGTATCTGTCCCTAGATCAGTGTATCTGTCCCTAGATCAGTGTATCTGTCCCGAGATCAGAGTATCTGCCCCTAGATCAGTGTATCTGCCCCTAGATCAGTGTATCTGTCCCTAGATCAGTGTATCTGTCCCTAGATCAGTGTATCTGTCCCTAGATCAGTGTATCTGTCCGTAGATCAGCGTATCTGTCCCTAGATCAGTGTATCTGTCCCGAGATCAGTGTATCTGTCCCTAGATCAGTGTGCCTGTTTCTAGATCAGTATATCTGTCCCGAGATCAGAGTATCTGTCCCTAGATCAGTGTATCTGTCCCCCTAGATCAGTGTACCTTTCCCTCGATCAGTGTATCTGTCCCTAGATCAGTGTATCTGTTCCCCTAGATCAGTGTATATGTCCCTTGGTCAGTGTACCTGTCCCTTGATCAGTATATCTGTCCCTAGATCAGTGTATCTGTCCCTAGTTCAGTGTATCTGTCCCTAGATCAGTGTATCTGTCCCTAGATCAGTATATCACTCCGTAGTTCAGTATATCTGTCCCCCTAGATCAGTGTATCTGTCCCTAGATCAGAGTATCTGTCCCTAGATCAGTGTATCTGTCCCCTTAGATTAGTGTATCTGTCCCGAGATCAGTGTATCTGTTCCGAGATCAGAGAATCTGCCCCTAGATCAGTGTATCTGTCCCTAGATCAGTGTATCTGTCCCGAGATCAGACTATCTGCCCCTAGATCAGTGTATCTGCCCCTAGATCAGTGTATCTGTCCCTAGATCAGTGTATCTGTCCCTAGATCAGTGTATCTGTCCGTAGATCAGTGTATCTGTCCCTAGATCAGTGTATCTGTCCCTAGATCAGTGTATCCGTCACCCTAGATCAGTGTATCTGTCCCTAGATCAGTGTATCTGTGCCTAGATCAGTGTATCTGTCCCGGGATCAGTGTATCTGTCCCTTGATCAGTATATCTGTCCCTAGATCAGTGTGCCTGTCCCTAGATCAGTATATCTGTCCCTAGATCAGTGTATCTGTCCCCCTAGATCAGTGTATCTTTCCCTCGATCAGTGTATCTGTCCCGAGATCAGTGTATCTGTTCCACTAGATCAGTGTATATGTCCCTTGGTCAGTGTACCTGTCCCTTGATCAGTATATCTGTCCCTAGATCAGTGTATCTGTCCCTAGTTCAGTGTATCTGTCCCTAGATCAGTGTATCTGTCCCTAGATCAGTATATCTTTCCCTAGATCAGTATATCTGTCCCGAGATCAGTGTACCTGTCCCTAGATCAGTATATCTGTCCCTAGATCAGTGTATCTGTCCCTAGATCAGTGTATCTGTCCCCCTAGATCAGTGTATCTGTCTCGAGATCAGTGTATCTGTCCCGAGATCAGTGTACCTGTCACTAGATCAGTGTATCTGTCCCTAGATCAGTGTATCTGTCCCCCTAGATCAGTGTATCTGTCCACCTAGATCAGTGTATCTGTCCCTAGATCAGTGTATCTGTCCCGAGATCAGTGTATCTGTCCCAAGATCAGTGTATCTGTCCCTCGATCAGTGTATCTGTCCCCCTAGATCAGTGTATCTGTCCCTAGATCAGTGTACCTGTCCCTAGATCAGTATATCTGTCCCTAGATCAGTATATCTATCCCGAGATCAGAGTATCTGTCCCTACATCAGTGTATCTGTCCCCCTAGATCAGTGTACCTGTCCCTCGATCAGTGTATCTGTCCCTAGATAAGTATATCACTCCCTAGATCAATGTATCTGTCCCCCTAGATCAGTGCATCTGTCCCTAGATCAGTACATCTGTCCCTAGATCAGTATATCTGTCCCGAGATCAGTGTACCTGTCCCTAGATCAGTATATCTGTCCCTAGATCAGTGTATCTGCACATAGATCAGTGTATCTGTATCCCTAGATCGGTGTATCTGTCCCCCTAGTTCAGTATATAAGTCCCTAGATCAGTGTATTTGTCCCTAGAACAGTATATCACTCCCTAGAACAGTATATCTGTCCCTAGATAAGTGTATATGTCCCTAGATCAGTGTATCTGTCCCCCTAGATCAGTGCATCTGTCCCTAGATCAGTGTATCTGTCCCTAGATCAGAGTATCTGTCCCTAGATCAGTGCATCTGTCCCTTAGATCAGTGTATCTGTCCCTAGATCAGTGTATCTGTTCCGAGACAGAGTATCTGCCCCTAGATCAGTGTATCTGTCCCTAGTTCAGTGTATCTGTTGCCCTAGATCAGTGCATCTGTCTCTAGATCAGTGTATCTATCCCCCTAGATCATTGTATCTGCCTCTAGATCAGTGTATCTGTCCCTAGATCAGTGTATCTGTCCCTAGATCAGTGTATCTGTCACCCTAGATCAGTGTATCTGTCCCTAGATCAGTGTACCTGTCCCTAGATCAGTGTATCTGTCCCGGGATCAGTGTATCTGTCCCTTGATCAGTATATCTGTCCCTAGATCAGTGTGCCTGTCCCTAGATCAGTATATCTGTCCCGAGATCAGAATATCTGTCCCTAGATCAGTGTATCTGTCCCCCTAGATCAGTGTATCTGTCCCTAGATCAGTGTATCTGTCCCTAGATCAGTGTATCTGTTCCCCTAGATCAGTGTATATGTCCCTTGGTCAGTGTACCTGTCCCTTGATCAGTATATCTGTCCCTAGATCAGTGTATCTGTCCCTAGTTCAGTGTATCTGTCCCTAGATCAGTGTATCTGTCCCTAGATCAGTATATCACTCCGTAGATCAGTATATCTGTCCCCCTAGATCAGTGTATCTGTCCCTAGATCAGTGTATCTGTCCCCCTAGATCAGTGTATCTGTCCCGAGATCAGTGTATCTGTCCCGAGATCAGTGTACCTGTCCCTAGATCAGTGTAACTGTCCCTTGATCAGTGTATCTGTCCCTAGATCAGTGTATCTGTCCCTAGATCAGTATATCTGTCGCTAGATCAGTGTATCTGTCACTAGATCAGTGTATCTGTCCCTAGATCAGTGTATCTGTCCCCCTAGATCAGTGTATCTGTCCACCTAGATCAGTGTATCTGTCCCTAGATCAGTGTATCTGTCCCGAGATCAGAGTATCTGTCCCTAGATCAGTGTATCTGTCCCTAGATCAGTGTATCTGTCCCTAGATCAGTGTATCTGTCCCTAGATCAGAGTATCTGTCCCTACATCAGTGTATCTGTCCCCCTAGATCAGTGTATCTGTCCCTAGATCAGTGTATTTGTCCCTAGATCAGTGTATCTGTCCCGAGATCAGTGTATCTGTCCGTAGATCAGTTTATCTGTCCCTAGATCAGTGTATCTGTCCCTAGATCAGTGTATCTGTCCCTAGATCAGTGTATCTGTCCCGGGATCAGTGTATCTGTCCCCTGATCAGTATATCTGTCCCTAGATCAGTGTGCCTGTCCCTAGATCAGTATATCTGTCCCGAGATCAGAGTATCTGTCCCTAGATCATTGTATCTGTCCCCCTAGATCAGTGTATCTTTCCCTCGATCAGTGTATCTGTCCCTAGATCAGTGTATCTGTTCCCCTAGATCAGTGTATATGTCCCTTGGTCAGTGTACCTGTCCCTTGATCAGTGTATCTGTCCGTAGATCAGTGTATCTGTCCCTAGTTCAGTCTATCTGTCCCTAGATCAGTGTATCTGTCCCTAGATCAGTATATCACTCCGTAGATCAGTATATCTGTCCCCCTAGATCAGTGTATCTGTCCCTAGATCAGTGTATGTGTTCCGAGATCAGAGTATCTGCCCCTAGATCAGTGTATCTGTCCCTCGATCAGTGTATCTGCCCCCCCAGATCAGTGTATCTGTCCCTAGATCACTGTATCTATCCCCCTAGATCAGTGTATCTGCCTCTAGATCAGTGCATCTGTCCCGACATCAGTGTATCTGTCCCTAGATCAGTGTATATGTCCCCCTAGATCAGTATATCTGTCACTAGATCAGTGTATCTGCCCCTAGATCAGTGTATCTGTCCCTCCAGATCAGTGTATCTGTCCCCAGATCAGTGTACCTGTCCCTAGCTCAGTATATCTGTCCCTACATCAGAGTATCTGTCCCGAGATCAGTGTATCTTTCCCCCTAGATCAGTGTATCTGTCCCCCTAGATCAGTGTATCTATCCGCAGATCAGTGTATATGTCCCTAGATCAGAGTATCTGTCCCTAGATCAGTGCATCTGTCCCCCTAGATCAGTGTATCTGTTCTTACATCATTGTATCTGTCCCGAGATCAGTATATCTGTCCCTACATCAGTGTATCTGTCCCTAGATCAGTATATCTCCCCCTAGATCAGAGTATCTGTCCCTCGATCAGAATGTCTGTTCCCCTAGATCAGTGTATCTCTCCCCATAGATCAGTGCACCTGTCCCTCAATCAGTGTATCTGCCCCTACATCAGAGTATCTGGCCTTAGATCAGTGTATCTGTCCCCTTAGATCAGTGTATCTGTCGCTAGGTCAGTGTATCTGTTCCGAGATCAGAGTATCTGCCCCTAGATCAGTGTATCTGTCCCTAGATCAGTGTCTCTATCCCCCTAGATCAGTGTATCTGTCCCTAGATCAGTGTATCTGACCCTAGATCAGTGTATCTGTCCCCCTAGATCAGTGCATCTGTCCCTAGATCAGTGTATCTGTCCACCTAGATCAGCGTATCTGTCCCTAGATCACTGTATCTATCCCCCTAGATCAGTGTATCTGCCTCTAGATCAGTGCATCTGTCCCTACATCAGTGTATCTGTCCCTAGATCAGTGTATCTGTCCCCCTAGATTTGTATATCTGTCACTAGATCAGTGTATCTGTCACTAGATCTGTGTATCTGCCCCCAGATCAGTGTATCTGTCCCTCCAGATCTGTGTATCTGTCCCCAGATCAGTGTACCTGTCCCTAGATCAGTGCATCTGTCCCTAGATCAGTGTCTCTGTCCCTAGATCAGTGTATCTGTCCCCCCAGATCAGTGTATCTGTCCCTAGATCAGAGTATCTGTCCCTAGATCAGTGCATCTGTCCACCTAGATCAGTGCATCTGTTCTTACATCAGTGTATCTGTCCCGAGATCAGTATATCTGTCCCTAGATCAGAGTGTCTGTCCCTACATCAGTGTATCTGTCCCGACATCAGTGTATCTGTTCCTACATCAGTGTATCTGTCCCTCGATCAGTATATCTGCCCCTAGATCAGAGTATCTCTCCCTAGATCAGAATGTCTGTTCCCCTAGATCAGTGTATCTGCCCCCCTCGATCAGTGTATCTGTCCCTAGATTAGTATATCTGTCCCGAGATCAGAGTATCTGTCCCTAGATCAGAATGTCTGATCCCCTGGATCAGTGTATCTGTCCCCCTAGATCAGAGTATCTGTCCCTACATCAGTGTATCTGTCCCTACATCAATGTATCTGTCCCGACATCAGTCTTTCTGTTCCTACATCAGCGTATCTGTCCCTATTTCAGTATATCTGCCCGTAGATCAGAGTATCTGTCCCTAGATCAGAATGTTTGTTCCCCGAGATCAGTGTATCTCTCCCCACAGATCAGTGCACCTGTCCCTCAATCAGTGTATCTTGTCCCTAGATCAGTGTAACTGTCCCTAAATAAGTGTATCTGCCCCTAGATCAGTGTATCTATCCCTAGATCAGAGTATCTGTCCCTAGATCAGAGTATCTGTCCCTAGATCAGAGTATCTGTCCCTAGATCTGAGTATCTGTCCCTAGATCAGAGTATCTGTCCCGAGATCAGAGTATCTGTCCCTAGATCAGTGTATCTGTCCCTAGATCAGTGTATCTGTCCCTAGATCAGTGTATCTGTCCCTAGATCAGTGTCTCTATCCCCCTATCAGTGTATCTGTACCTAGATCAGTGTATCTGTACCTAGATCAGTGTATCTGTCCCTAGATCAGTGTACCTGTCCCCCTAGATCAGTGTATCTGTCCCGGGATCAGTGTATCTGTCCCTTGATCAGTATATCTGTCCCTAAATCAGTGTGCCTGTCCCTAGATCAGTATATCTGTCCCGAGATCAGAGTATCTGTCCCTAGATCAGTGTATCTGTCCCCCTAGATCAGTGTACCTTTCCCTCGATCAGTGTATCTGTCCCTAGATCAGTGTATCTGTTCCCCTAGATCAGTGTATATGTCCCTTGATCAGTATATCTGTCCCTAGATCAGTGTATCTGTCCCTAGTTCAGTGTATCTGTCCCTAGATCAGTGTATCTGTCCCTAGATGAGTATATCACTCCGTAGATCAGTATATCTGTCCCCCGAGATCAGTGTATCTGTCCCTAGATCAGTGCATCTGTCCACCTAGATCAGTGCATCTGTTCTTACATCAGTGTATCTGTCCCGAGAACAGTGTATCCGTCCCCCGAGATCAGTGTATCTGTCCCTAGATCAGTGTAACTGTCCCTAAATAAGTGTATCTGCCCCTAGATCAGTGTATCTGTCCCTAGATCAGAGTATCTGTCCCTAGATCAGAGTATCTGTCCCTAGATCAGAGTATCTGTCCCTAGATCAGTGTATCTGTCCCTAGATCAGTGTATCTGTCCCTAGATCAGTGTCTCTATCCCCCTATCAGTGTATCTGTCCCTAGATCAGTGTATCTGTCCCTAGATCAGTGTATCTGTCCCTAGATCAGTGTATCTGTCCCTAGATCAGTGTCTCTATCCCCCTATCAGTGTATCTGTACCTAGATCAGTGTATCTGTACCTAGATCAGTGTATCTGTCCCTAGATCAGTGTACCTGTCCCCCTAGATCAGTGTATCTGTCCCGGGATCAGTGTATCTGTCCCTTGATCAGTATATCTGTCCCTAGATCAGTGTGCCTGTCCCTAGATCAGTATATCTGTCCCGAGATCAGAGTATCTGTCCCTAGATCAGTGTATCTGTCCCCCTAGATCAGTGTACCTTTCCCTCGATCAGTGTATCTGTCCCTAGATCAGTGTATCTGTTCCCCTAGATCAGTGTATATGTCCCTTGATCAGTATATCTGTCCCTAGATCAGTGTATCTGTCCCTAGTTCAGTGTATCTGTCCCTAGATCAGTGTATCTGTCCCTAGATCAGTATATCACTCCGTAGATCAGTATATCTGTCCCCCTAGATCAGTGTATCTGTCCCTAGATCAGTGTTTCTGTCCCTAGATCAGTATATCTGTCCCTAGATCAGTATATCTGTCCCGAGATCAGTGTAGCTGTCCCTAGATCAGTATATCTGTCCCTAGATCAGCGTATCTGTCCCTAGATCAGTGTATCTGTCCCCCTAGATCAGTGTATCTGTCCCGAGATCAGTGTACCTGTCCCTAGATCAGTGTAACTGTCCCTTGATCAGTGTATCTGTCCCTAGATCAGTGTATCTGTCCCGAGATCAGTATATCTGTCGCTAGATCAGTGTATCTGTCACTAGATCAGTGTATCTGTCCCTAGATCAGTGTATCTGTCCCCCTAGATCAGTGTATCTGTCCACCTAGATCAGTGTATCTGTCCCTAGATCAGTGTATCTGTCCCGAGATCAGAGTATCTGTCCCTAGATCAGTGTATCTGTCCCTAGATCAGTGTATCTGTCCCTAGATCAGTGTATCTGTCCCTAGATCAGAGTATCTGTCCCTACATCAGTGTATCTGTCCACCTAGATCAGTGTATCTGTCCCTAGATCAGTGTATCTGTCCCTAGATCAGTGTATCTGTCCCGAGATCAGTGTATCTGTCCGTAGATCAGTGTATCTATCCCTAGATCAGTGTATCTGTCCCTAGATCAGTGTATCTGTCCCTAGATCAGTGTATCTGTCACCCTAGATCAGTGTATCTGTCCCTAGATCAGTGTGCCTGTCCCTAGATCAGTGTATCTGTCCCGGGATCAGTGTATCTGTCCCTAGATCATTGTATCTGTCCCCCTAGATCAGTGTACCTTTCCCTCGATCAGTGTATCTGTCCCTAGATCAGTGTATCTGTTCCCCTAGATCAGTGTATATGTCCCTTGGTCAGTGTACCTGTCCCTTGATCAGTGTATCTGTCCGTAGATCAGTGTATCTGTCCCTAGTTCAGTGTGTCTGTCCCTAGATCAGTGTATCTGTCCCTAGATCAGTATATCACTCCGTAGATCAGTATATCTGTCCCCCTAGATCAGTGTATCTGTCCCTAGATCAGAGTATCTGTCCCTAGATCAGTGTATCTGTCCCCTTAGATCAGTGTATCTGTCCCTAGATCAGTGTATGTGTTCCGAGATTAGAGTATCTGCCCCTAGATCAGTGTATCTGTCCCTCGATCAGTGTATCTGCCCCCCTAGATCAGTGTATCTGTACCTAGATCAGTGTATCTGTCCCTAGATCAGTGTATCTGTCCCTAGATCAGTGTACCTGTCCCCCTGGATCAGTGCATCTGTCTCTAGATCAGTGTATCTGTCCACCTAGATCAGTGTATCTGTCCCTCGATCAGTGTATCTGCCCCTAGATCAGTGTATCTTCCCCTAGATCAGTGTATCTGTCCCTAGAGCAGTGTACCTGTCCCCCTAGATCAGTGCATCTGTCCCTAGATCAGTGTATCTGTCCCCCTATATCAGTGTATCTGTCCCTAGATCAGTGTTTCTGTCCCGAGATCAGTGTATCTGTCCCTAGATCAGTGTATCTGTCCCGAGATCAGTGTGCCTGTCCCTAGATCAGTGTATCTGTCCCCAGATCAGTGTATCTGTCACTAGATCAGAGTATCTGTCCCTAGATCAGTGTATCTGTCCACCCAGATCAGTGTATATGTCCCTAGATCAGAGTATCTGTCCCTAGATCAGTGCATCTGTCCCCCTAGATCAGTGTATCTGTTCTTACATCATTGTATCTGTCCCGAGATCAGTATATCTGTCCCTACATCAGTGTATCTGTCCCTCGATCAGTATATCTCCCCCTAGATCAGAGTATCTGTCCCTCGATCAGAATGTCTGTTCCCCTAGATCAGTGTACCTCTCCCCATAGATCAGTGCACCTGTCCCTCAATCAGTGTATCTGCCCCTACATCAGAGTATCTGGCCTTAGATCAGTGTATCTGTCCCCTTAGATCAGTGTATCTGTCCCTAGATCAGTGTATCTGTTCCGAGATCAGAGTATCTGCCCCTAGATCAGTGTATCTGTCCCTAGATCAGTGTCTCTATCCCCCTAGATCAGTGTATCTGTCCCTAGATCAGTGTATCTGACCCTAGATCAGTGTATCTGTCCCCTTAGATCAGTGCATCTGTCCCTAGATCAGTGTATCTGTCCACCTGGATCAGTGTATCTGTCCCTAGATCACTGTATCTATCCCCCTAGATCAGTGTATCTGCCTCTAGATCAGTGCATCTGTCCCTACATCAGTGTATCTGTCCCTAGATCAGTGTATCAGTCCCCCTAGATCAGTATATCTGTCACTAGATCAGTGTATCTGTCACTAGATCTGTGTATCCGCCCCTAGATCAGTGTATCTGTCCCTCCAGATCTGTGTATCTGTCCCCAGATCAGTGTACCTGTCCCTAGCTCAGTATATCTGTCCCTAGATCAGAGTATCTGTCCCGAGAACAGTGTATCTGTCCCCCGAGATCAGTGTATCTGTCCCTAGATCAGTGTATCTGTCCCTAGATCAGTGTCTCTGTCCCTAGATCAGTGTATCTGTCCCCCCAGATCAGTGTATCTGTCCCTAGATCAGAGTATCTGTCCCTACATCAGTGCATCTGTCCACCTAGATCAGTGCATCTGTTCTTACATCAGTGTATCTGTCCCGAGATCAGTATATCTGTCCCTACATCAGAGTGTCTGTCCCTACATCAGTGTATCTGTCCCGACATCAGTGTATCTGTTCCTACATCAGTGTATCTGTCCCTCGATCAGTATATCTGCCCCTAGATCAGAGTATCTCTCCCTAGATCAGAATGTCTGTTCCCCTAGATCAGTGTATCTGCCCCCCTCGATCAGTGTATCTGTCCCTAGATTAGTATATCTGTCCCGAGATCAGAGTATCTGTCCCTAGATCAGAATGTCTGATCCCCTGGATCAGTGTATCTGTCCCCCTAGATCAGAGTATCTGTCCCTACATCAGTGTATTTGTCCCTACATCAGTGTATCTGTCCCGACATCAGTCTTTCTGTTCCTACATCAGCGTATCTGTCCCTATTTCAGTATATCTGCCCGTAGATCAGAGTATCTGTCCCTAGATCAGAATGTTTGTTCCCCGAGATCAGTGTATCTCTCCCCACAGATCAGTGCACCTGTCCCTCAATCAGTGTATCTTGTCCCTAGATCAGTGTATCTGTCCCTAGATCAGTGTAACTGTCCCTAAATAAGTGTATCTGCCCCTAGATCAGTGTATCTGTCCCTAGATCAGAGTATCTGTCCCTAGATCAGAGTATCTGTCCCTAGATCAGAGTATCTGTCCCTAGATCTGAGTATCTGTCCCCCTAGATCAGTGTATCTGTCCCGGGATCAGTGTATCTGTCCCTTGATCAGTATATCTGTCCCTAGATCAGTGTGCCTGTCCCTAGATCAGTATATCTGTCCCGAGATCAGAGTATCTGTCCCTAGATCAGTGTATCTGTCCCCCTAGATCAGTGTACCTTTCCCTCGATCAGTGTATCTGTCCCTAGATCAGTGTATCTGTTCCCCTAGATCAGTGTATATGTCCCTTGATCAGTATATCTGTCCCTAGATCAGTGTATCTGTCCCTAGTTCAGTGTATCTGTCCCGAGATCAGTGTATCTGTCCCTAGATCAGTATATCACTCCGTAGATCAGTATATCTGTCCCCCTAGATCAGTGTATCTGTCCCGAGATCAGTATATCTGTCCCGAGATCAGTGTAGCTGTCCCTAGATCAGTATATCTGTCCCTAGATCAGCGTATCTGTCCCTAGATCAGTGTATCTGTCCCCCTAGATCAGTGTATCTGTCCCGAGATCAGTGTATCTGTCCCGAGATCAGTGTACCTGTCCCTAGATCAGTGTAACTATCCCTTGATCAGTGTATCTGTCCCTAGATCAGTGTATCTGTCCCTAGATCAGTATATCTGTCGCTAGATCAGTGTATCTGTCACTAGATCAGTGTATCTGTCCCTAGATCAGTGTATCTGTCCCCCTAGATCAGTGTATCTGTCCACCTAGATCAGTGTATCTGTCCCTAGATCAGTGTATCTGTCCCGAGATCAGAGTATCTGTCCCTAGATCAGTGTATCTGTCCCTAGATCAGTGTATCTGTCCCTAGATCAGTGTATCTGTCCCTAGATCAGAGTATCTGTCCCTACATCAGTGTATCTGTCCCCCTAGATCAGTGTATCTGTCCCTAGATCAGTGTATCTGTCCCGAGATCAGTGTATCTGTCCGTAGATCAGTGTATCTGTCCCTAGATCAGTGTATCTGTCCCTAGATCAGTGTATCTGTCCCTAGATCAGTGTATCTGTCACCCTAGATCAGTGTATCTGTCCCTAGATCAGTGTATCTGTCCCTAGATCAGTGTATCTGTCCCGGGATCAGTGTATCTGTCCCTTGATCAGTATATCTGTCCCTAGATCAGTGTGCCTGTCCCTAGATCAGTATATCTGTCCCGAGATCAGAGTATCTGTCCCTAGATCATTGTATCTGTCCCCCTAGATCAGTGTACCTTTCCCTCGATCAGTGTATCTGTCCCTAGATCAGTGTATCTGTTCCCCTAGATCAGTGTATATGTCCCTTGGTCAGTGTACCTGTCCCTTGATCAGTGTATCTGTCCGTAGATCAGTGTATCTGTCCCTAGTTCAGTGTGTCTGTCCCTAGATCAGTGTATCTGTCCCTAGATCAGTATATCACTCCGTAGATCAGTATATCTGTCCCCCTAGATCAGTGTATCTGTCCCTAGATCAGAGTATCTGTCCCTAGATCAGTGTATCTGTCCCCTTAGATCAGTGTATCTGTCCCTAGATCAGTGTATGTGTTCCGAGATCAGAGTATCTGCCCCTAGATCAGTGTATCTGTCCCTCGATCAGTGTATCTGCCCCCCTCGATCAGTGTATCTGTCCCTAGATCAATGTATCTGTCCCTAGATCAGTGTATCTGTCCCTAGATCAGAGTATCTGTCCCTACATCAGTGCATCTATCCACCTAGATCAGTGCATCTGTTCTTACATCAGTGTATCTGTCCCGAGATCAGTATATCTGTCCCTAGATCAGAGTGTCTGTCCCTACATCAGTGTATCTGTCCCGACATCAGTGTATCTGTTCCTACATCAGTGTATCTGTCCCTCAATCAGTATATCTGCCCCTAGATCAGAGTATCTCTCCCTAGATCAGAATGTCTGTTCCCCTAGATCAGTGTATCTGCCCCCCTCGATCAGTGTATCTGTCCCTAGATTAGTGTATCTGTCCCGAGATCAGAGTATCTGTCCCTAGATCAGAATGTCTGATCCCCTGGATCAGTGTATCTGTCCCCCTAGATCAGAGTATCTGTCCCTACATCAGTGTATCTGTCCCTACATCAATGTATCTGTCCCGACATCAGTCTTTCTGTTCCTACATCAGCGTATCTGTCCCTATTTCAGTATATCTGCCCGTAGATCAGAGTATCTGTCCCTAGATCAGAATGTTTGTTCCCCGAGATCAGTGTATCTCTCCCCACAGATCAGTGCACCTGTCCCTCAATCAGTGTATCTTGTCCCTAGATCAGTGTATCTGTCCCTAGATCAGTGTAACTGTCCCTAAATAAGTGTATCTGCCCCTAGATCAGTGTATCTGTCCCTAGATCAGAGTATCTGTCCCTAGATCAGAGTATCTGTCCCTAGATTAGAGTATCTGTCCCTAGATCTGAGTATCTGTCCCTAGATCAGAGTATCTGTCCCTAGATCAGAGTATCTGTCCCTAGATCAGTGTATCTGTCCCTAGATCAGTGTATCTGTCCCGAGGTCAGTGTATCTGTCCCTAGATCAGTGTCTCTATCCCCCTATCAGTGTATCTGTACCTAGATCAGTGTATCTGTACCTAGATCAGTGTATCTGTCCCTAGATCAGTGTACCTGTCCCCCTAGATCAGTGTATCTGTCCCGGGATCAGTGTATCTGTCCCTTGATCAGTATATCTGTCCCTAGATCAGTGTGCCTGTCCCTAGATCAGTATATCTGTCCCGAGATCAGAGTATCTGTCCCTAGATCAGTGTATCTGTCCCCCTAGATCAGTGTACCTTTCCCTCGATCAGTGTATCTGTCCCTAGATCAGTGTATCTGTTCCCCTAGATCAGTGTATATGTCCCTTGGTCAGTGTACCTGTCCCTTGATCAGTATATCTGTCCCTAGATCAGTGTATCTGTCCCTAGTTCAGTGTATCTGTCCCGACATCAGTGTATCTGTTCCTACATCAGTATATCACTCCGTAGATCAGTATATCTGTCCCCCTAGATCAGTGTATCTGTCCCTAGATCAGTGTTTCTGTCCCGAGATCAGTATATCTGTCCCGAGATCAGTATATCTGTCCCGAGATCAGTGTAGCTGTCCCTAGATCAGTATATCTGTCCCTAGATCAGCGTATCTGTCCCTAGATCAGTGTATCTGTCCCCCTAGATCAGTGTATCTGTCCCGAGATCAGTGTATCTGTCCCGAGATCAGTGTACCTGTCCCTAGATCAGTGTACCTGTCCCTTGATCAGTGTATCTGTCCCTAGATCAGTGTATCTGTCCCTAGATCAGTATATCTGTCGCTAGATCAGTGTATCTATCACTAGATCAGTGTATCTGTCCCTAGATCAGTGTACCTGTCCCCCTAGATCAGTGTATCTGTCCACCTAGATCAGTGTATCTGTCCCTAGATCAGTGTATCTGTCCCGAGATCAGAGTATCTGTCCCTAGATCAGTGTATCTGTCCCTAGATCAGTGTATCTGTCCCTAGATCAGTGTATCTGTCCCTAGATCAGAGTATCTGTCCCTACATCAGTGTATCTGTCCCCCTAGATCAGTGTATCTGTCCCTAGATCAGTGTATCTGTCCCTAGATCAGTGTATCTGTCCCGAGATCAGTGTATCTGTCCGTAGATCAGTGTATCTGTCCCTAGATCAGTGTATCTGTCCCTAGATCAGTGTATCTGTCCCTAGATCAGTGTATCTGTCACCCTAGATCAGTGTATCTGTCCCTAGATCAGTGTATCTGTCCCTAGATCAGTGTATCTGTCCCGGGATCAGTGTATCTGTCCCTTGATCAGTATATCTGTCCCTAGATCAGTGTGCCTGTCCCTAGATCAGTATATCTGTCCCGAGATCAGAGTATCTGTCCCTAGATCATTGTATCTGTCCCCCTAGATCAGTGTACCTTTCCCTCGATCAGTGTATCTGTCCCTAGATCAGTGTATCTGTTCCCCTAGATCAGTGTATATGTCCCTTGGTCAGTGTACCTGTCCCTTGATCAGTGTATCTGTCCGTAGATCAGTGTATCTGTCCCTAGTTCAGTCTATCTGTCCCTAGATCAGTGTATCTGTCTCTAGATCAGTATATCACTCCGTAGATCAGTATATCTGTCCCCCTAGATCAGTGTATCTGTCCCTAGATCAGTGTATCTGTCCCCTTAGATCAGTGTATCTGTCCCTAGATCAGTGTATGTGTTCCGAGATCAGAGTATCTGCCCCCTAGATCAGTGTATCTGTCCCTCGATCAGTGTATCTGCCCCCCTAGATCAGTGTATCTGTCCCTAGATCACTGTATCTATCCCCCTAGATCAGTGTATCTGCCTCTAGATCAGTGCATCTGTCCCTACATCAGTGTATCTGTCCCTAGATCAGTGTATCAGTCCCCCTAGATCAGTATATCTGTCACTAGATCAGTGTATCTGTCACTAGATCTGTGTATCCGCCCCTAGATCAGTGTATCTGTCCCTCCAGATCTGTGTATCTGTCCCCAGATCAGTGTACCTGTCCCTAGCTCAGTATATCTGTCCCTAGATCAGAGTATCTGTCCCGAGAACAGTGTATCTGTCCCCCGAGATCAGTGTATCTGTCCCTAGATCAGTGTATCTGTCCCTAGATCAGTGTCTCTGTCCCTAGATCAGTGTATCTGTCCCCCCAGATCAGTGTATCTGTCCCTAGATCAGAGTATCTGTCCCTACATCAGTGCATCTGTCCACCTAGATCAGTGCATCTGTTCTTACATCAGTGTATCTGTCCCGAGATCAGTATATCTGTCCCTAGATCAGAGTGTCTGTCCCTACATCAGTGTATCTGTCCCGACATCAGTGTATCTGTTCCTACATCAGTGTATCTGTCCCTCGATCAGTATATCTGCCCCTAGATCAGAGTATCTCTCCCTAGATCAGAATGTCTGTTCCCCTAGATCAGTGTATCTGCCCCCCTCGATCAGTGTATCTGTCCCTAGATTAGTATATCTGTCCCGAGATCAGAGTATCTGTCCCTAGATCAGAATGTCTGATCCCCTGGATCAGTGTATCTGTCCCCCTAGATCAGAGTATCTGTCCCTACATCAGTGTATCTGTCCCTACATCAATGTATCTGTCCCGACATCAGTCTTTCTGTTCCTACATCAGCGTATCTGTCCCTATTTCAGTATATCTGCCCGTAGATCAGAGTATCTGTCCCTAGATCAGAATGTTTGTTCCCCGAGATCAGTGTATCTCTCCCCACAGATCAGTGCACCTGTCCCTCAATCAGTGTATCTTGTCCCTAGATCAGTGTATCTGTCCCTAGATCAGTGTAACTGTCCCTAAATAAGTGTATCTGCCCCTAGATCAGTGTATCTGTCCCTAGATCAGAGTATCTGTCCCTAGATCAGAGTATCTGTCCCTAGATCAGAGTATCTGTCCCTAGATCTGAGTATCTGTCCCTAATCAGAGTATCTGTCCCTAGATCAGTGTATCTGTCCCGAGATCAGTGTATCTGTCCCTAGATCAGTGTATCTGTCCCTAGATCAGTGTCTCTATCCCCCTATCAGTGTATCTGTACCTAGATCAGTGTATCTGTACCTAGATCAGTGTATCTGTCCCTAGATCAGTGTACCTGTCCCCCTAGATCAGTGTATCTGTCCCGGGATCAGTGTATCTGTCCCTTGATCAGTATATCTGTCCCTAGATCAGTGTGCCTGTCCCTAGATCAGTATATCTGTCCCGAGATCAGAGTATCTGTCCCTAGATCAGTGTATCTGTCCCCCTAGATCAGTGTACCTTTCCCTCGATCAGTGTATCTGTCCCTAGATCAGTGTATCTGTTCCCCTAGATCAGTGTATATGTCCCTTGATCAGTATATCTGTCCCTAGATCAGTGTATCTGTCCCTAGTTCAGTGTATCTGTCCCTAGATCAGTGTATCTGTCCCTAGATCAGTATATCACTCCGTAGATCAGTATATCTGTCCCCCTAGATCAGTGTATCTGTCCCTAGATCAGTGTTTCTGTCCCTAGATCAGTATATCTGTCCCTAGATCAGTATATCTGTCCCGAGATCAGTGTAGCTGTCCCTAGATCAGTATATCTGTCCCTAGATCAGCGTATCTGTCCCTAGATCAGTGTATCTGTCCCCCTAGATCAGTGTATCTGTCCCGAGATCAGTGTATCTGTCCCGAGATCAGTGTACCTGTCCCTAGATCAGTGTAACTGTCCCTTGATCAGTGTATCTGTCCCTAGATCAGTGTATCTGTCCCTAGATCAGTATATCTGTCACTAGATCAGTGTATCTGTCCCTAGATCAGTGTATCTGTCCCCCTAGATCAGTGTATCTGTCCACCTAGATCAGTGTATCTGTCCCTAGATCAGTGTATCTGTCCCGAGATCAGAGTATCTGTCCCTAGATCAGTGTATCTGTCCCTAGATCAGTGTATCTGTCCCTAGATCAGTGTATCTGTCCCTAGATCAGAGTATCTGTCCCTACATCAGTGTATCTGTCCCCCTAGATCAGTGTATCTGTCCCTAGATCAGTGTATCTGTCCCTAGATCAGTGTATCTGTCCCTCGATCAGTGTATCTGCCCCCCTAGATCAGTGTATCTGTACCTAGATCAGTGTATCTGTCCCTAGATCAGTATATCTGTCCCTAGATCAGTGTACCTGTCCCCCTGGATCAGTGCATCTGTCTCTAGATCAGTGTATCTGTCCACCTAGATCAGTGTATCTGTCCCTCGATCAGTGTATCTGCCCCTAGATCAGTGTATCTTCCCCTAGATCAGTGTATCTGTCCCTAGAGCAGTGTACCTGTCCCCCTAGATCAGTGCATCTGTCCCTAGATCAGTGTATCTGTCCCCCTATATCAGTGTATCTGTCCCTAGATCAGTGTTTCTGTCCCGAGATCAGTGTATCTGTCCCTAGATCAGTGTATCTGTCCCGAGATCAGTGTGCCTGTCCCTAGATCAGTGTATCTGTCCCCAGATCAGTGTATCTGTCACTAGATCAGAGTATCTGTCCCTAGATCAGTGTATCTGTCCACCCAGATCAGTGTATATGTCCCTAGATCAGAGTATCTGTCCCTAGATCAGTGCATCTGTCCCCCTAGATCAGTGTATCTGTTCTTACATCATTGTATCTGTCCCGAGATCAGTATATCTGTCCCTACATCAGTGTATCTGTCCCTCGATCAGTATATCTCCCCCTAGATCAGAGTATCTGTCCCTCGATCAGAATGTCTGTTCCCCTAGATCAGTGTACCTCTCCCCATAGATCAGTGCACCTGTCCCTCAATCAGTGTATCTGCCCCTACATCAGAGTATCTGGCCTTAGATCAGTGTATCTGTCCCCTTAGATCAGTGTATCTGTCCCTAGATCAGTGTATCTGTTCCGAGATCAGAGTATCTGCCCCTAGATCAGTGTATCTGTCCCTAGATCAGTGTCTCTATCCCCCTAGATCAGTGTATCTGTCCCTAGATCAGTGTATCTGACCCTAGATCAGTGTATCTGTCCCCTTAGATCAGTGCATCTGTCCCTAGATCAGTGTATCTGTCCACCTGGATCAGTGTATCTGTCCCTAGATCACTGTATCTATCCCCCTAGATCAGTGTATCTGCCTCTAGATCAGTGCATCTGTCCCTACATCAGTGTATCTGTCCCTAGATCAGTGTATCAGTCCCCCTAGATCAGTATATCTGTCACTAGATCAGTGTATCTGTCACTAGATCTGTGTATCCGCCCCTAGATCAGTGTATCTGTCCCTCCAGATCTGTGTATCTGTCCCCAGATCAGTGTACCTGTCCCTAGCTCAGTATATCTGTCCCTAGATCAGAGTATCTGTCCCGAGAACAGTGTATCTGTCCCCCGAGATCAGTGTATCTGTCCCTAGATCAGTGTATCTGTCCCTAGATCAGTGTCTCTGTCCCTAGATCAGTGTATCTGTCCCCCCAGATCAGTGTATCTGTCCCTAGATCAGAGTATCTGTCCCTACATCAGTGCATCTGTCCACCTAGATCAGTGCATCTGTTCTTACATCAGTGTATCTGTCCCGAGATCAGTATATCTGTCCCTACATCAGAGTGTCTGTCCCTACATCAGTGTATCTGTCCCGACATCAGTGTATCTGTTCCTACATCAGTGTATCTGTCCCTCGATCAGTATATCTGCCCCTAGATCAGAGTATCTCTCCCTAGATCAGAATGTCTGTTCCCCTAGATCAGTGTATCTGCCCCCCTCGATCAGTGTATCTGTCCCTAGATTAGTATATCTGTCCCGAGATCAGAGTATCTGTCCCTAGATCAGAATGTCTGATCCCCTGGATCAGTGTATCTGTCCCCCTAGATCAGAGTATCTGTCCCTACATCAGTGTATTTGTCCCTACATCAGTGTATCTGTCCCGACATCAGTCTTTCTGTTCCTACATCAGCGTATCTGTCCCTATTTCAGTATATCTGCCCGTAGATCAGAGTATCTGTCCCTAGATCAGAATGTTTGTTCCCCGAGATCAGTGTATCTCTCCCCACAGATCAGTGCACCTGTCCCTCAATCAGTGTATCTTGTCCCTAGATCAGTGTATCTGTCCCTAGATCAGTGTAACTGTCCCTAAATAAGTGTATCTGCCCCTAGATCAGTGTATCTGTCCCTAGATCAGAGTATCTGTCCCTAGATCAGAGTATCTGTCCCTAGATCAGAGTATCTGTCCCTAGATCTGAGTATCTGTCCCCCTAGATCAGTGTATCTGTCCCGGGATCAGTGTATCTGTCCCTTGATCAGTATATCTGTCCCTAGATCAGTGTGCCTGTCCCTAGATCAGTATATCTGTCCCGAGATCAGAGTATCTGTCCCTAGATCAGTGTATCTGTCCCCCTAGATCAGTGTACCTTTCCCTCGATCAGTGTATCTGTCCCTAGATCAGTGTATCTGTTCCCCTAGATCAGTGTATATGTCCCTTGATCAGTATATCTGTCCCTAGATCAGTGTATCTGTCCCTAGTTCAGTGTATCTGTCCCGAGATCAGTGTATCTGTCTCTAGATCAGTATATCACTCCGTAGATCAGTATATCTGCCCCCTAGATCAGTGTATCTGTCCCGAGATCAGTATATCTGTCCCGAGATCAGTGTAGCTGTCCCTAGATCAGTATATCTGTCCCTAGATCAGCGTATCTGTCCCTAGATCAGTGTATCTGTCCCCCTAGATCAGTGTATCTGTCCCGAGATCAGTGTATCTGTCCCGAGATCAGTGTACCTGTCCCTAGATCAGTGTAACTATCCCTTGATCAGTGTATCTGTCCCTAGATCAGTGTATCTGTCCCTAGATCAGTATATCTGTCGCTAGATCAGTGTATCTGTCACTAGATCAGTGTATCTGTCCCTAGATCAGTGTATCTGTCCCCCTAGATCAGTGTATCTGTCCACCTAGATCAGTGTATCTGTCCCTAGATCAGTGTATCTGTCCCGAGATCAGAGTATCTGTCCCTAGATCAGTGTATCTGTCCCTAGATCAGTGTATCTGTCCCTAGATCAGTGTATCTGTCCCTAGATCAGAGTATCTGTCCCTACATCAGTGTATCTGTCCCCCTAGATCAGTGTATCTGTCCCTAGATCAGTGTATCTGTCCCGAGATCAGTGTATCTGTCCGTAGATCAGTGTATCTGTCCCTAGATCAGTGTATCTGTCCCTAGATCAGTGTATCTGTCCCTAGATCAGTGTATCTGTCACCCTAGATCAGTGTATCTGTCCCTAGATCAGTGTATCTGTCCCTAGATCAGTGTATCTGTCCCGGGATCAGTGTATCTGTCCCTTGATCAGTATATCTGTCCCTAGATCAGTGTGCCTGTCCCTAGATCAGTATATCTGTCCCGAGATCAGAGTATCTGTCCCTAGATCATTGTATCTGTCCCCCTAGATCAGTGTACCTTTCCCTCGATCAGTGTATCTGTCCCTAGATCAGTGTATCTGTTCCCCTAGATCAGTGTATATGTCCCTTGGTCAGTGTACCTGTCCCTTGATCAGTGTATCTGTCCGTAGATCAGTGTATCTGTCCCTAGTTCAGTGTGTCTGTCCCTAGATCAGTGTATCTGTCCCTAGATCAGTATATCACTCCGTAGATCAGTATATCTGTCCCCCTAGATCAGTGTATCTGTCCCTAGATCAGAGTATCTGTCCCTAGATCAGTGTATCTGTCCCCTTAGATCAGTGTATCTGTCCCTAGATCAGTGTATGTGTTCCGAGATCAGAGTATCTGCCCCTAGATCAGTGTATCTGTCCCTCGATCAGTGTATCTGCCCCCCTCGATCAGTGTATCTGTCCCTAGATCAATGTATCTGTCCCTAGATCAGTGTATCTGTCCCTAGATCAGAGTATCTGTCCCTACATCAGTGCATCTATCCACCTAGATCAGTGCATCTGTTCTTACATCAGTGTATCTGTCCCGAGATCAGTATATCTGTCCCTAGATCAGAGTGTCTGTCCCTACATCAGTGTATCTGTCCCGACATCAGTGTATCTGTTCCTACATCAGTGTATCTGTCCCTCAATCAGTATATCTGCCCCTAGATCAGAGTATCTCTCCCTAGATCAGAATGTCTGTTCCCCTAGATCAGTGTATCTGCCCCCCTCGATCAGTGTATCTGTCCCTAGATTAGTGTATCTGTCCCGAGATCAGAGTATCTGTCCCTAGATCAGAATGTCTGATCCCCTGGATCAGTGTATCTGTCCCCCTAGATCAGAGTATCTGTCCCTACATCAGTGTATCTGTCCCTACATCAATGTATCTGTCCCGACATCAGTCTTTCTGTTCCTACATCAGCGTATCTGTCCCTATTTCAGTATATCTGCCCGTAGATCAGAGTATCTGTCCCTAGATCAGAATGTTTGTTCCCCGAGATCAGTGTATCTCTCCCCACAGATCAGTGCACCTGTCCCTCAATCAGTGTATCTTGTCCCTAGATCAGTGTATCTGTCCCTAGATCAGTGTAACTGTCCCTAAATAAGTGTATCTGCCCCTAGATCAGTGTATCTGTCCCTAGATCAGAGTATCTGTCCCTAGATCAGAGTATCTGTCCCTAGATTAGAGTATCTGTCCCTAGATCTGAGTATCTGTCCCTAGATCAGAGTATCTGTCCCTAGATCAGAGTATCTGTCCCTAGATCAGTGTATCTGTCCCTAGATCAGTGTATCTGTCCCGAGGTCAGTGTATCTGTCCCTAGATCAGTGTCTCTATCCCCCTATCAGTGTATCTGTACCTAGATCAGTGTATCTGTACCTAGATCAGTGTATCTGTCCCTAGATCAGTGTACCTGTCCCCCTAGATCAGTGTATCTGTCCCGGGATCAGTGTATCTGTCCCTTGATCAGTATATCTGTCCCTAGATCAGTGTGCCTGTCCCTAGATCAGTATATCTGTCCCGAGATCAGAGTATCTGTCCCTAGATCAGTGTATCTGTCCCCCTAGATCAGTGTACCTTTCCCTCGATCAGTGTATCTGTCCCTAGATCAGTGTATCTGTTCCCCTAGATCAGTGTATATGTCCCTTGGTCAGTGTACCTGTCCCTTGATCAGTATATCTGTCCCTAGATCAGTGTATCTGTCCCTAGTTCAGTGTATCTGTCCCGACATCAGTGTATCTGTTCCTACATCAGTATATCACTCCGTAGATCAGTATATCTGTCCCCCTAGATCAGTGTATCTGTCCCTAGATCAGTGTTTCTGTCCCGAGATCAGTATATCTGTCCCGAGATCAGTATATCTGTCCCGAGATCAGTGTAGCTGTCCCTAGATCAGTATATCTGTCCCTAGATCAGCGTATCTGTCCCTAGATCAGTGTATCTGTCCCCCTAGATCAGTGTATCTGTCCCGAGATCAGTGTATCTGTCCCGAGATCAGTGTACCTGTCCCTAGATCAGTGTACCTGTCCCTTGATCAGTGTATCTGTCCCTAGATCAGTGTATCTGTCCCTAGATCAGTATATCTGTCGCTAGATCAGTGTATCTATCACTAGATCAGTGTATCTGTCCCTAGATCAGTGTACCTGTCCCCCTAGATCAGTGTATCTGTCCACCTAGATCAGTGTATCTGTCCCTAGATCAGTGTATCTGTCCCGAGATCAGAGTATCTGTCCCTAGATCAGTGTATCTGTCCCTAGATCAGTGTATCTGTCCCTAGATCAGTGTATCTGTCCCTAGATCAGAGTATCTGTCCCTACATCAGTGTATCTGTCCCCCTAGATCAGTGTATCTGTCCCTAGATCAGTGTATCTGTCCCTAGATCAGTGTATCTGTCCCGAGATCAGTGTATCTGTCCGTAGATCAGTGTATCTGTCCCTAGATCAGTGTATCTGTCCCTAGATCAGTGTATCTGTCCCTAGATCAGTGTATCTGTCACCCTAGATCAGTGTATCTGTCCCTAGATCAGTGCATCTGTCCCTAGATCAGTGTATCTGTCCCGGGATCAGTGTATCTGTCCCTTGATCAGTATATCTGTCCCTAGATCAGTGTGCCTGTCCCTAGATCAGTATATCTGTCCCGAGATCAGAGTATCTGTCCCTAGATCATTGTATCTGTCCCCCTAGATCAGTGTACCTTTCCCTCGATCAGTGTATCTGTCCCTAGATCAGTGTATCTGTTCCCCTAGATCAGTGTATATGTCCCTTGGTCAGTGTACCTGTCCCTTGATCAGTGTATCTGTCCGTAGATCAGTGTATCTGTCCCTAGTTCAGTCTATCTGTCCCTAGATCAGTGTATCTGTCTCTAGATCAGTATATCACTCCGTAGATCAGTATATCTGTCCCCCTAGATCAGTGTATCTGTCCCTAGATCAGTGTATCTGTCCCCTTAGATCAGTGTATCTGTCCCTAGATCAGTGTATGTGTTCCGAGATCAGAGTATCTGCCCCCTAGATCAGTGTATCTGTCCCTCGATCAGTGTATCTGCCCCCCTAGATCAGTGTATCTGTCCCTAGATCACTGTATCTATCCCCCTAGATCAGTGTATCTGCCTCTAGATCAGTGCATCTGTCCCTACATCAGTGTATCTGTCCCTAGATCAGTGTATCAGTCCCCCTAGATCAGTATATCTGTCACTAGATCAGTGTATCTGTCACTAGATCTGTGTATCCGCCCCTAGATCAGTGTATCTGTCCCTCCAGATCTGTGTATCTGTCCCCAGATCAGTGTACCTGTCCCTAGCTCAGTATATCTGTCCCTAGATCAGAGTATCTGTCCCGAGAACAGTGTATCTGTCCCCCGAGATCAGTGTATCTGTCCCTAGATCAGTGTATCTGTCCCTAGATCAGTGTCTCTGTCCCTAGATCAGTGTATCTGTCCCCCCAGATCAGTGTATCTGTCCCTAGATCAGAGTATCTGTCCCTACATCAGTGCATCTGTCCACCTAGATCAGTGCATCTGTTCTTACATCAGTGTATCTGTCCCGAGATCAGTATATCTGTCCCTAGATCAGAGTGTCTGTCCCTACATCAGTGTATCTGTCCCGACATCAGTGTATCTGTTCCTACATCAGTGTATCTGTCCCTCGATCAGTATATCTGCCCCTAGATCAGAGTATCTCTCCCTAGATCAGAATGTCTGTTCCCCTAGATCAGTGTATCTGCCCCCCTCGATCAGTGTATCTGTCCCTAGATTAGTATATCTGTCCCGAGATCAGAGTATCTGTCCCTAGATCAGAATGTCTGATCCCCTGGATCAGTGTATCTGTCCCCCTAGATCAGAGTATCTGTCCCTACATCAGTGTATCTGTCCCTACATCAATGTATCTGTCCCGACATCAGTCTTTCTGTTCCTACATCAGCGTATCTGTCCCTATTTCAGTATATCTGCCCGTAGATCAGAGTATCTGTCCCCAGATCAGAATGTTTGTTCCCCGAGATCAGTGTATCTCTCCCCACAGATCAGTGCACCTGTCCCTCAATCAGTGTATCTTGTCCCTAGATCAGTGTATCTGTCCCTAGATCAGTGTAACTGTCCCTAAATAAGTGTATCTGCCCCTAGATCAGTGTATCTGTCCCTAGATCAGAGTATCTGTCCCTAGATCAGAGTATCTGTCCCTAGATCAGAGTATCTGTCCCTAGATCTGAGTATCTGTCCCTAATCAGAGTATCTGTCCCTAGATCAGTGTATCTGTCCCGAGATCAGTGTATCTGTCCCTAGATCAGTGTATCTGTCCCTAGATCAGTGTCTCTATCCCCCTATCAGTGTATCTGTACCTAGATCAGTGTATCTGTACCTAGATCAGTGTATCTGTCCCTAGATCAGTGTACCTGTCCCCCTAGATCAGTGTATCTGTCCCGGGATCAGTGTATCTGTCCCTTGATCAGTATATCTGTCCCTAGATCAGTGTGCCTGTCCCTAGATCAGTATATCTGTCCCGAGATCAGAGTATCTGTCCCTAGATCAGTGTATCTGTCCCCCTAGATCAGTGTACCTTTCCCTCGATCAGTGTATCTGTCCCTAGATCAGTGTATCTGTTCCCCTAGATCAGTGTATATGTCCCTTGATCAGTATATCTGTCCCTAGATCAGTGTATCTGTCCCTAGTTCAGTGTATCTGTCCCTAGATCAGTGTATCTGTCCCTAGATCAGTATATCACTCCGTAGATCAGTATATCTGTCCCCCTAGATCAGTGTATCTGTCCCTAGATCAGTGTTTCTGTCCCTAGATCAGTATATCTGTCCCTAGATCAGTATATCTGTCCCGAGATCAGTGTAGCTGTCCCTAGATCAGTATATCTGTCCCTAGATCAGCGTATCTGTCCCTAGATCAGTGTATCTGTCCCCCTAGATCAGTGTATCTGTCCCGAGATCAGTGTATCTGTCCCGAGATCAGTGTACCTGTCCCTAGATCAGTGTAACTGTCCCTTGATCAGTGTATCTGTCCCTAGATCAGTGTATCTGTCCCTAGATCAGTATATCTGTCACTAGATCAGTGTATCTGTCCCTAGATCAGTGTATCTGTCCCCCTAGATCAGTGTATCTGTCCACCTAGATCAGTGTATCTGTCCCTAGATCAGTGTATCTGTCCCGAGATCAGAGTATCTGTCCCTAGATCAGTGTATCTGTCCCTAGATCAGTGTATCTGTCCCTAGATCAGTGTATCTGTCCCTAGATCAGAGTATCTGTCCCTACATCAGTGTATCTGTCCCCCTAGATCAGTGTATCTGTCCCTAGATCAGTGTATCTGTCCCTAGATCAGTGTATCTGTCCCGAGATCAGTGTATCTGTCCGTAGATCAGTGTATCTGTCCCGAGATCAGTGTATCTGTCCCTAGATCAGTGTATCTGTCCCTAGATCAGTGTATCTGTCACCCTAGATCAGTGTATCTGTCCCTAGATCAGTGTATCTGTCCCTAGATCAGTGTATCTGTCCCGGGATCAGTGTATCTGTCCCTTGATCAGTATATCTGTCCCTAGATCAGTGTGCCTGTCCCTAGATCAGTATATCTGTCCCGAGATCAGAGTATCTGTCCCTAGATCATTGTATCTGTCCCCCTAGATCAGTGTACCTTTCCCTCGATCAGTGTATCTGTCCCTAGATCAGTGTATCTGTTCCCCTAGATCAGTGTATATGTCCCTTGGTCAGTGTACCTGTCCCTTGATCAGTGTATCTGTCCGTAGATCAGTGTATCTGTCCCTAGTTCAGTGTGTCTGTCCCTAGATCAGTGTATCTGTCCCTAGATCAGTATATCACTCCGTAGATCAGTATATCTGTCCCCCTAGATCAGTGTATCTGTCCCTAGATCAGAGTATCTGTCCCTAGATCAGTGTATCTGTCCCCTTAGATCAGTGTATCTGTCCCTAGATCAGTGTATGTGTTCCGAGATCAGAGTATCTGCCCCTAGATCAGTGTATCTGTCCCTCGATCAGTGTATCTGCCCCCCTAGATCAGTGTATCTGTCCCTAGATCAGTGTATCTGTCCCTAGATCAGTGTATCTGTCCCTAGATCAGAGTATCTGTCCCTACATCAGTGCATCTATCCACCTAGATCAGTGCATCTGTTCTTACATCAGTGTATCTGTCCCGAGATCAGTATATCTGTCCCTAGATCAGAGTGTCTGTCCCTACATCAGTGTATCTGTCCCGACATCAGTGTATCTGTTCCTACATCAGTGTATCTGTCCCTCAATCAGTATATCTGCCCCTAGATCAGAGTATCTCTCCCTAGATCAGAATGTCTGTTCCCCTAGATCAGTGTATCTGCCCCCCTCGATCAGTGTATCTGTCCCTAGATTAGTGTATCTGTCCCGAGATCAGAGTATCTGTCCCTAGATCAGAATGTCTGATCCCCTGGATCAGTGTATCTGTCCCCCTAGATCAGAGTATCTGTCCCTACATCAGTGTATCTGTCCCTACATCAATGTATCTGTCCCGACATCAGTCTTTCTGTTCCTACATCAGCGTATCTGTCCCTATTTCAGTATATCTGCCCGTAGATCAGAGTATCTGTCCCTAGATCAGAATGTTTGTTCCCCGAGATCAGTGTATCTCTCCCCACAGATCAGTGCACCTGTCCCTCAATCAGTGTATCTTGTCCCTAGATCAGTGTATCTGTCCCTAGATCAGTGTAACTGTCCCTAAATAAGTGTATCTGCCCCTAGATCAGTGTATCTGTCCCTAGATCAGAGTATCTGTCCCTAGATCAGAGTATCTGTCCCTAGATTAGAGTATCTGTCCCTAGATCTGAGTATCTGTCCCTAGATCAGAGTATCTGTCCCTAGATCAGAGTATCTGTCCCTAGATCAGTGTATCTGTCCCTAGATCAGTGTATCTGTCCCGAGGTCAGTGTATCTGTCCCTAGATCAGTGTCTCTATCCCCCTATCAGTGTATCTGTACCTAGATCAGTGTATCTGTACCTAGATCAGTGTATCTGTCCCTAGATCAGTGTACCTGTCCCCCTAGATCAGTGTATCTGTCCCGGGATCAGTGTATCTGTCCCTTGATCAGTATATCTGTCCCTAGATCAGTGTGCCTGTCCCTAGATCAGTATATCTGTCCCGAGATCAGAGTATCTGTCCCTAGATCAGTGTATCTATCCCCCTAGATCAGTGTACCTTTCCCTCGATCAGTGTATCTGTCCCTAGATCAGTGTATCTGTTCCCCTAGATCAGTGTATATGTCCCTTGGTCAGTGTACCTGTCCCTTGATCAGTATATCTGTCCCTAGATCAGTGTATCTGTCCCTAGTTCAGTGTATCTGTCCCGACATCAGTGTATCTGTTCCTACATCAGTATATCACTCCGTAGATCAGTATATCTGTCCCCCTAGATCAGTGTATCTGTCCCTAGATCAGTGTTTCTGTCCCGAGATCAGTATATCTGTCCCTAGATCAGTATATCTGTCCCGAGATCAGTGTAGCTGTCCCTAGATCAGTATATCTGTCCCTAGATCAGCGTATCTGTCCCTAGATCAGTGTATCTGTCCCCCTAGATCAGTGTATCTGTCCCGAGATCAGTGTATCTGTCCCGAGATCAGTGTACCTGTCCCTAGATCAGTGTACCTGTCCCTTGATCAGTGTATCTGTCCCTAGATCATTGTATCTGTCCCTAGATCAGTATATCTGTCGCTAGATCAGTGTATCTATCACTAGATCAGTGTATCTGTCCCTAGATCAGTGTACCTGTCCCCCTAGATCAGTGTATCTGTCCACCTAGATCAGTGTATCTGTCCCTAGATCAGTGTATCTGTCCCGAGATCAGAGTATCTGTCCCTAGATCAGTGTATCTGTCCCTAGATCAGTGTATCTGTCCCTAGATCAGTGTATCTGTCCCTAGATCAGAGTATCTGTCCCTACATCAGTGTATCTGTCCCCCTAGATCAGTGTATCTGTCCCTAGATCAGTGTATCTGTCCCTAGATCAGTGTATCTGTCCCTAGATCAGTGTATCTGTCACCCTAGATCAGTGTATCTGTCCCTAGATCAGTGTATCTGTCCCTAGATCAGTGTATCTGTCCCGGGATCAGTGTATCTGTCCCTTGATCAGTATATCTGTCCCTAGATCAGTGTGCCTGTCCCTAGATCAGTATATCTGTCCCGAGATCAGAGTATCTGTCCCTAGATCATTGTATCTGTCCCCCTAGATCAGTGTACCTTTCCCTCGATCAGTGTATCTGTCCCTAGATCAGTGTATCTGTTCCCCTAGATCAGTGTATATGTCCCTTGGTCAGTGTACCTGTCCCTTGATCAGTGTATCTGTCCGTAGATCAGTGTATCTGTCCCTAGATCAGTGTATCTGTCACCCTAGATCAGTGTATCTGTCCCTAGATCAGTGTATCTGTCCCTAGATCAGTGTATCTGTCCCGGGATCAGTGTATCTGTCCCTTGATCAGTATATCTGTCCCTAGATCAGTGTGCCTGTCCCTAGATCAGTATATCTGTCCCGAGATCAGAGTATCTGTCCCTAGATCATTGTATCTGTCCCCCTAGATCAGTGTACCTTTCCCTCGATCAGTGTATCTGTCCCTAGATCAGTGTATCTGTTCCCCTAGATCAGTGTATATGTCCCTTGGTCAGTGTACCTGTCCCTTGATCAGTGTATCTGTCCGTAGATCAGTGTATCTGTCCCTAGTTCAGTCTATCTGTCCCTAGATCAGTGTATCTGTCTCTACATCAGTATATCACTCCGTAGATCAGTATATCTGTCCCCCTAGATCAGTGTATCTGTCCCTAGATCAGTGTATATGTCCCCTTAGATCAGTGTATCTGTCCCTAGATCAGTGTATGTGTTCCGAGATCAGAGTATCTGCCCCCTAGATCAGTGTATCTGTCCCTCGATCAGTGTATCTGCCCCCCTAGATCAGTGTATCTGTCCCTAGATCACTGTATCTATCCCCCTAGATCAGTGTATCTGCCTCTAGATCAGTGCATCTGTCCCGACATCAGTGTATCTGTCCCTAGATCAGTGTATCTGTCCCCCTAGATCAGTATATCTGTCACTAGATCAGTGTATCTGCCCCTAGATCAGTGTATATGTCCCTCCAGATCAGTGTATCTGTCCCCAGATTAGTGTACCTGTCCCTAGCTCAGTATATCTGTCCCTACATCAGAGTATCTGTCCCGAGATCAGTGTATCTTTCCCCCTAGTTCAATGTATCTGTCCCCCTAGATCAGTGTATCTATCCCCAGATCAGTGTATCTGTCACTAGATCAGAGTATCTGTCCCTAGATCCGTGTATCTGTCCACCCAGATCAGTGTATATGTCCCTAGATCAGAGTATCTGTCCCTAGATCAGTGCATCTGTCCCCCTAGATCAGTGTATCTGTTCTTACATCATTGTATCTGTCCCGAGATCAGTATATCTGTCCCTACATCAGTGCATCTGTCCCTAGATCAGTATATCTCCCCCTAGATCAGAGTATCTGTCCCTCGATCAGAATGTCTGTTCCCCTAGATCAGTGTATCTCTCCCCATAGATCAGTGCACCTGTCCCTCAATCAGTGTATCTGCCCCTACATCAGAGTATCTGGCCTTAGATCAGTGCATCTGTCCCTAGATCAGTGTATCTGTCCACCTAGATCAGTGTATCTGTCCCTAGATCACTGTATCTATCCCCCTAGATCAGTGTATCTGCCTCTAGATCAGTGCATCTGTCCCTACATCAGTGTATCTGTCCCTAGATCAGTGTATCTGTCCCCCTAGATCAGTATATCTGTCACTAGATCAGTGTATCTATCACTAGATCTGTGTATCTGCCCCTAGATCAGTGTATCTGTCCCTCCACATCTGTGTATCTGTCCCCAGATCAGTGTACCTGTCCCTAGCTCAGTATATCTGTCCCGAGATCAGAGTATCTGTCCCGAGAACAGTGTATCTGTCCCCCGAGATCAGTGTATCTGTCCCTAGATCAGTGTATCTGTCCCTAGATCAGTGTCTCTGTCCCTAGATCAGTGTATCTGTCCCCCCAGATCAGTGTATCTGTCCCTAGATCAGAGTATCTGTCCCTACATCAGTGCATCTGTCCACCTAGATCAGTGCATCTGTTCTTACATCAGTGTATCTGTCCCGAGATCAGTATATCTGTCCCTAGATCAGAGTGTCTGTCCCTACATCAGTGTATCTGTCCCGACATCAGTGTATCTGTTCCTACATCAGTGTATCTGTCCCTCGATCAGTATATCTGCCCCTAGATCAGAGTATCTCTCCCTAGATCAGAATGTCTGTTCCCCTAGATCAGTGTATTTGCCCCCCTCGATCAGTGTATCTGTCCCTAGATTAGTATATCTGTCCCGAGATCAGAGTATCTGTCCCTAGATCAGAATGTCTGATCCCCTGGATCAGTGTATCTGTCCCCCTAGATCAGAGTATCTGTCCCTACATCAGTGTATCTGTCCCTACATCAATGTATCTGTCCCGACATCAGTCTTTCTGTTCCTACATCAGCGTATCTGTCCCTAGATCAGTATATCTGCCCGTAGATCAGAGTATCTGTCCCTAGATCAGAATGTTTGTTTCCCGAGATCAGTGTATCTCTCCCCACAGATCAGTGCACCTGTCCCTCAATCAGTGTATCTTGTCCCTACATCAGTGTATCTGCCCCTAGATCAGTGTATCTGTCCCTAGATCAGAGTATCTGTCCCTAGATCAGAGTATCTGTCCCTAGATCAGAGTATCTGTCCCTAGATCAGTGTATCTGTCCCTAGATCAGTGTATCTGTCCCTAGATCAGTGTCTCTATCCCCCTATCAGTGTATCTGTACCTAGATCAGTGTATCTGTCCCTAGATCAGTGTATCTGTCCCTAGATCAGTGTACCTGTCCCCCTAGATCAGTGCATCTGTCCCTAGATCAGTGTATCTGTCCCCCTATATCAGTGTATCTGTCCCTAGATCAGTGTATCTGTCCCGAGATCAGTGTATCTGTCCCTAGATCAGTGTATCTGTCCCGAGATCAGTGGGCCTGTCCCTAGATCAGTGTATCTGTCCCCAGATCAGTGTATCTGTCACTAGATCAGAGTATCTGTCCCTAGATCAGTGTATCTGTCCACCCAGATCAGTGTATCTGTCACTAGATCAGAGTATCTGTCCCTAGATCAGTGCATCTGTCCCCCTAGATCAGTGTATCTGTTCTTACATCATTGTATCTGTCCCGAGATCAGTATATCTGTCCCTACATCAGTGTATCTGTCCCTCGATCAGTATATCTCCCCCTAGATCAGAGTATCTGTCCCTCGATCAGAATGTCTGTTCCCCTAGATCAGTGTATCTCTCCCCATAGATCAGTGCACCTGTCCCTCAATCAGTGTATCTGCCCCTACATCAGAGTATCTGGCCTTAGATCAGTGTATCTGTCCCCTTAGATCAGTGTATCTGTCCCTAGATCAGTGTATCTGTTCCGAGATCAGAGTATCTGCCCCTAGATCAGTGTATCTGTCCCTAGATCAGTGTCTCTATCCCCCTAGATCAGTGTATCTGTCCCTAGATCAGTGTATCTGCCTCTAGATCAGTGCATCTGTCCCTACATCAGTGTATCTGTCCCTAGATCAGTGTATCTGTCCCCCTAGATCAGTATATCTGTCACTAGATCAGTGTATCTGTCACTAGATCTGTGTATCCGCCCCTTGATCAGTATATCTGTCCCTCCAGATCTGTGTATCTGTCCCCAGATCAGTGTACCTGTCCCTAGCTCAGTATATCTGTCCCTAGATCAGAGTATCTGTCCCGAGAACAGTGTATCTGTCCCCCGAGATCAGTGTATCTGTCCCTAGATCAGTGTATCTGTCCCTAGATCAGTGTCTCTGTCCCTAGATCAGTGTATCTGTCCCCCCAGATCAGTGTATCTGTCCCTAGATCAGAGTATCTGTCCCTACATCAGTGCATCTGTCCACCTAGATCAGTGCATCTGTTCTTACATCAGTGTATCTGTCCCGAGAACAGTGTATCTGTCCCCCGAGATCAGTGTATCTGTCCCTAGATCAGTGTATCTGTCCCTAGATCAGTGTCTCTGTCCCTAGATCAGTGTATCTGTCCCCCCAGATCAGTGTATCTGTCCCTAGATCAGAGTATCTGTCCCTACATCAGTGCATCTGTCCACCTAGATCAGTGCATCTGTTCTTACATCAGTGTATCTGTCCCGAGATCAGTATATCTGTCCCTAGATCAGAGTGTCTGTCCCTACATCAGTGTATCTGTCCCGACATCAGTGTATCTGTTCCTACATCAGTGTATCTGTCCCTCGATCAGTATATCTGCCCCTAGATCAGAGTATCTCTCCCTAGATCAGAATGTCTGTTCCCCTAGATCAGTGTATTTGCCCCCCTCGATCAGTGTATCTGTCCCTAGATTAGTATATCTGTCCCGAGATCAGAGTATCTGTCCCTAGATCAGAATGTCTGATCCCCTGGATCAGTGTATCTGTCCCCCTAGATCAGAGTATCTGTCCCTACATCAGTGTATCTGTCCCTACATCAATGTATCTGTCCCGACATCAGTCTTTCTGTTCCTACATCAGCGTATCTGTCCCTAGATCAGTATATCTGCCCGTAGATCAGAGTATCTGTCCCTAGATCAGAATGTTTGTTTCCCGAGATCAGTGTATCTCTCCCCACAGATCAGTGCACCTGTCCCTCAATCAGTGTATCTTGTCCCTACATCAGTGTATCTGTCACTAGATCAGTGTAACTGTCCCTAAATAAGTGTATCTGCCCCTAGATCAGTGTATCTGTCCCTAGATCAGAGTATCTGTCCCTAGATCAGAGTATCTGTCCCTAGATCAGAGTATCTGTCCCTAGATCAGTGTATCTGTCCCTAGATCAGTGTATCTGTCCCTAGATCAGTGTCTCTATCCCCCTATCAGTGTATCTGTACCTAGATCAGTGTATCTGTCCCTAGATCAGTGTATCTGTCCCTAGATCAGTGTACCTGTCCCCCTAGATCAGTGCATCTGTCCCTAGATCAGTGTATCTGTCCCCCTATATCAGTGTATCTGTCCCTAGATCAGTGTATCTGTCCCGAGATCAGTGTATCTGTCCCTAGATCAGTGTATCTGTCCCGAGATCAGTGGGCCTGTCCCTAGATCAGTGTATCTGTCCCCAGATCAGTGTATCTGTCACTAGATCAGAGTATCTGTCCCTAGATCAGTGTATCTGTCCACCCAGATCAGTGTATCTGTCACTAGATCAGAGTATCTGTCCCTAGATCAGTGCATCTGTCCCCCTAGATCAGTGTATCTGTTCTTACATCATTGTATCTGTCCCGAGATCAGTATATCTGTCCCTACATCAGTGTATCTGTCCCTCGATCAGTATATCTCCCCCTAGATCAGAGTATCTGTCCCTCGATCAGAATGTCTGTTCCCCTAGATCAGTGTATCTCTCCCCATAGATCAGTGCACCTGTCCCTCAATCAGTGTATCTGCCCCTACATCAGAGTATCTGGCCTTAGATCAGTGTATCTGTCCCCTTAGATCAGTGTATCTGTCCCTAGATCAGTGTATCTGTTCCGAGATCAGAGTATCTGCCCCTAGATCAGTGTATCTGTCCCTAGATCAGTGTCTCTATCCCCCTAGATCAGTGTATCTGTCCCTAGATCAGTGTATCTGCCTCTAGATCAGTGCATCTGTCCCTACATCAGTGTATCTGTCCCTAGATCAGTGTATCTGTCCCCCTAGATCAGTATATCTGTCACTAGATCAGTGTATCTGTCACTAGATCTGTGTATCCGCCCCTTGATCAGTATATCTGTCCCTCCAGATCTGTGTATCTGTCCCCAGATCAGTGTACCTGTCCCTAGCTCAGTATATCTGTCCCTAGATCAGAGTATCTGTCCCGAGAACAGTGTATCTGTCCCCCGAGATCAGTGTATCTGTCCCTAGATCAGTGTATCTGTCCCTAGATCAGTGTCTCTGTCCCTAGATCAGTGTATCTGTCCCCCCAGATCAGTGTATCTGTCCCTAGATCAGAGTATCTGTCCCTACATCAGTGCATCTGTCCACCTAGATCAGTGCATCTGTTCTTACATCAGTGTATCTGTCCCGAGATCAGTATATCTGTCCCTAGATCAGAGTGTCTGTCCCTACATCAGTGTATCTGTCCCGACATCAGTGTATCTGTTCCTACATCAGTGTATCTGTCCCTCGATCAGTATATCTGCCCCTAGATCAGAGTATCTCTCCCTAGATCAGAATGTCTGTTCCCCTAGATCAGTGTATCTGCCCGCCTCGATCAGTGTATCTGTCCCTAGATTAGTATATCTGTCCCGAGATCAGAGTATCTGTCCCTAGATCAGAATGTCTGATCCCCTGGATCAGTGTATCTGTCCGCCTAGATCAGAGTATCTGTCCCTACATCAGTGTATCTGTCCCTACATCAATGTATCTGTCCCGACATCAGTCTTTCTGTTCCTACATCAGCGTATCTGTCCCTATTTCAGTATATCTGCCCGTAGATCAGAGTATCTGTCCCTAGATCAGAATGTTTGTTCCCCGAGATCAGTGTATCTCTCCCCACAGATCAGTGCACCTGTCCTTCAATCAGTGTATCTTGTCCCTAGATCTGTGTATCTGTCCCTAGATCAGTGTAACTGTCCCTAAATAAGTGTATCTGCCCCTAGATCAGTGTATCTGTCCCTAGATCAGAGTATCTGTCCCTAGATCAGAGTATCTGTCCCTAGATCAGAGTATCTGTCCCTAGATCTGAGTATCTGTCCCTAGATCAGAGTATCTGTCCCTAGATCAGAGTATCTGTCCCTAGATCAGTGTATCTGTCCCTAGATCAGTGTATCTGTCCCTAGATCAGTGTCTCTTTCCCCCTATCAGTGTATCTGTACCTAGATCAGTGTATCTGTCCCTAGATCAGTGTACCTGTCCCCCTAGATCAGTGCATCTGTCTCTAGATCAGTGTATCTGTCCACCTAGATCAGTGTAGCTGTCCCTCGATCAGTGTATCTGCCCCTAGATCAGTGTATCTGCCCCTAGATCAGTGTATCTGTCCCTAGATCAGTGTACCTGTCCCCCTAGATCAGTGCATCTGTCCCTAGATCAGTGTATCTGTCCCCCTATATCAGTGTATCTGTCCCTAGATCAGTGTATCTGTCCCGAGATCAGTGTATCTGTCCCTAGATCAGTGTATCTGTCCCGAGATCAGTGTGCCTGTCCCTAGATCAGTATACCTGTCCCGAGATCAGAGTATCTGTCCCTAGATCAGTGTATCTGTCCCCCTAGATCAGTGTACCTGTCCCTCGATCAGTGTATCTGTCCCTAGATCAGTGTATCTGTTCCCCTAGATCAGTGTATATGTCCCTAGGTCAGTGTACCTGTCCCTTGATCAGTATATCTGTCCCTAGATCAGTATATCACTCCCTAGATCAGTATATCTGTCACCCTAGTTCAGTATATATGTCCCTAGATCAGTGTATCTGTCCCTAGTTCAGTGTATCTGTCCCTAGATCAGTGTATCACTCCCTAGATCAGTATATCTGTCCCCCTAGATCAGTGTATCTGTCCCGACATCAGAGTATCTGTCCCTTTATCAGTGTATCTGTCAGCTTAGATCAGTGTATCTGTCCCTAGATCAGTGTATCTGTTCCGAGATCAGAGTATCTGACCCTAGATCAGTGTATCTGTTCCTCGATCAGTGTATCTGCCCCCCTAGATCAGTGTATCTGTCCCTAGATCACTGTATCTATCCCCCTAGATCAGTGTATCTGCCTCTAGATCAGTGTATCTGTCCCTAGATCAGTGCATCTGTCCCTAGATCAGTGTATCTGTCCCCCTAGATCAGTGTATCAGTCCCTAGATCAGTGTATCTCTCCCTAGATCAGTGTATCTGTCCCGGGATCAGTGTATCTGTCCCTAGATCAGTGTATCTGTCCCTAGATCAGTGTGCCTGTCCCTAGATCAGTATATCTGTCCCGAGATCAGAGTATCTGTCCCTAGATCAGTGTATCTGTCCCCCTAGATCAGTGTACCTGTCCCTCGATCACTGTGTCTGTCCCTAGATCAGTGTATCTGTTCCCCTAGATCAGTGTATATGTCCCTAGGTCAGTGTACCTGTCTCTTGATCAGTATATCTGTCCCTAGATCAGTATATCTGTCACCCTAGTTCAGTATATATGTCCCTATATCAGTGTATCTGTCCCTAGTTCAGTGTATCTGTCCCCAGATCAGTGTATCTGTCCCTAGATCAGTATATCACTCCCTAGATCAGTATATCTGTCCCCCTGGATCAGTGTATCTGTCCCTAGATCAGAGTATCTGTCCCTAGATCAGTGTATCTGTTCCGAGATCAGAGTATCTGCCCCTAGATCAGTGTATCTGTCCCTCGATCAGTGTATCTGCCCCCCTAGATCAGTGTATCTGTCCCTAGATCACTGTATCTATCCCCCTAGATCAGTGTATCTGCCTCTAGATCAGTGCATCTGTCCCTACATCAGTGTATCTGTCCCTAGATCAGTGTATCTGTCCCCCTAGGTCAGTATATCTGTCACTAGATCAGTGTATTTGCCCCTAGATCAGTGTATCTATCCCTCCAGATCAGTGTATCTGTCCCCAGATCAGTGTACCTGTCCCTAGCTCAGTATATCTGTCCCTACATCAGAGTATCTGTCCCGAGATCAGTGTATCTTTCCCCCTAGATCAGTGTATCTGTCCCTAGATCAGTGTATCTGTCCCCCTAGATCAGTGTATCTGTCCCTAGATCAGAGTATCTGTCCCTAGATCAGTGCATCTGTCCCCCTAGATCGGTGTATCTGTTCTTACATCAGTGTATCTGTCCCGAGATCAGTATATCTGTCCCTAGATCAGAGTGTCTGTCCCTACATCTGTGTATCTGTCCCGACATCAGTGTATCTGTCCCTACATCAGTGTATCTGTCCCTCGATCAGTATATCTCCCCCTAGATCAGAGTATCTGTCCCTCGATCAGAATGTCTGTTCCCCGAGATCAGTGTATCTCTCCCCATAGATCAGTGCACCTGTCCCTCAATCAGTGTATCTGCCCCGACATCAGAGTATCTGTCCTTAGATCAGTGTATCTGTCCCCTGACATCAGTGTATCTGTCCCTAGATCAGTGTATCTGTTCCGAGATCAGAGTATCTGCCGCTAGATCAGTGTATCTGTCCCTAGATCAGTGTCTCTATCCCCCTAGATCAGTGTATCTGTCCCTAGATCAGTGTATCTGTCCCACTAGATCAGTGCATCTGTCCCTAGATCAGTGTAGCTGTCCAACTAGATCAGTGTATCTGTCCCTAGATCAGTGCATCTGTCCCCCTAGATCGGTGTATCTGTTCTTACATCAGTGTATCTGTCCCGAGATCAGTATATCTGTCCCTAGATCAGAGTGTCTGTCCCTACATCTGTGTATCTGTCCCGACATCAGTGTATCTGTCCCTACATCAGTGTATCTGTCCCTCGATCAGTATATCTCCCCCTAGATCAGAGTATCTGTCCCTCGATCAGAATGTCTGTTCCCCTAGATCAGTGTATCTCTCCCCATAGATCAGTGCACCTGTCCCTCAATCAGTGTATCTGCCCCGACATCAGAGTATCTGTCCTTAGATCAGTGTATCTGTCCCCTGACATCAGTGTATCTGTCCCTAGATCAGTGTATCTGTTCCGAGATCAGAGTATCTGCCGCTAGATCAGTGTATCTGTCCCTAGATCAGTGTCTCTATCCCCCTAGATCAGTGCATCTGTCCCTACATCAGTGTATCTGTCCCTAGATCAGTGTATCTGTCCCCCTAGATCAGTATATCTGTCACTAGATCAGTGTATCTGTCACTAGATCTGTGTTTCTGCCCCTACATCAGTGTATCTGTCCCTCCAGATCAGTGTATCTGTCCCCAGATCAGTGTACCTGTCCCTAGATCAGTATATCTGTCCCTAGATCAGAGTATCTGTCCCGAGAACAGTGTATCTGTCCCCCCAGATCAGTGTATCTGTCCCTAGATCAGTGTATCTGTCCCCCTAGATCAGTGTATCTATCCCTAGATCAGTGTATCTATCCCTAGATCAGTGTATCTGTCCCTAGATCAGTGTATCTGTCCCCCCAGATCAGTGTATCTGTCCCTAGATCAGAGTATCTGTCCCTAGATCAGTGCATCTGTCCCCCTAAATCAGTGTATCTGTTCTTACATCAGTGTATCTGTCCCGAGATCAGTGTAACTGTACCTAGATCAGTATATCACTCACTAGATCAGTATATCTGCCCCCCTCGATCAGTGTATCTGTCCCTAGATCAGTGTAACTGTCCCTAAATCAGTGTATCTGCCCCTAGATCAGTATATCTGTCCCTAGATCAGAGTATCTGTCCCTAGATCTGAGTATCTGTCCCTAGATTCGAGTATCTGTCCCTAGATCAGAGTATCTGTCCCTAGATCAGTGTATCTGTCCCTAGATCAGAGTATCTGTCCCTAGATCAGTGTATCTGTCCCCTCAGATCAGTGTATCTGTCCCTAGATCAGTGAATCTGTTCCGAGACAGAGTATTTGCCCCTAGATCAGTGTATCTGTCCCCAGATCAGTGTCTCTATCCCCCTAGATCAGTGTATCTGTAACTAGATCAGTGTATCTGTCCCTAGATCAGTGTATCAGTCCCTAGATCAGTGTATCTGTCCCCCGAGATCAGTGCATCTGTCTCTAGATCAGTGTATCTGTCCACCTAGATCAGTGTATCTGTCCCTCGATCAGTGTATCTGCCCCCCTAGATCAGTGTATCTGTCCCTAGATCACTGTATCTATCCCCCTAGATCATTGCATCTGCCTCTAGATCAGTGTATCTGTCCCGTGATCAGAGCATCTGTCCCTAGATCAGTGAATCTGTCCCGCTAGATCAGTGTATCTGTCCCTAGATCAGTGTATCTGTCCCTAGATCAGTGTATCTATCCCTAGATCAGTGTATCTGTCCCGAGATCAGAGTATCTGCCCCTAGATCAGTGTATCTGTCCCTAGATCAGTGTATCTGTCCCTAGATCAGTGTATCTGTCCCTAGATCTGTGTATCTGTCCCTAGATCAGTGTATCTGTCCCTAGATCAGTGTATCTGTCCCTAGATCAGTGTGCCTGTCCCTAGATCAGTATATCTGTCCAGAGATCAGAGTATCTGTCCCGAGATCAGTGTATCTGTCCCCCTAGATCAGTGTACCTGTCCCTCGATCAGTGTATCTGTCCCTAGATCAGTGTATCTGTTCCCCTAGATCAGTGTATATGTCCCTAGGTCAGTTTACCTGTCCCTTGATCAGTATATCTGTCCCTAGATCAGTATATCACTCCCTAGATCAGTATATCTGTCCCTCTAGATCAGTGTATCTGTCCCTAGATCAGAGTATCTGTCCCTAGATCAGAGTATCTGCCCCTAGATCAGTGTATCTGTCCCTCGATCAGTGTATCTGCCCTCCTAGTGCAGTGTATCTGTCCCTATATCACTGTATCTATCCCCCTAGATCAGTGTATCTGCCTCTAGATCAGTGCATCTTTCCCTACATCAGTGTATCTGTCCCTAGATCAGTGTATCTGTCCCCCTAGATCAGTATATCTGTCACTAGATCAGTGTATCTGCCCCTAGATCAGTGTATCTGTCCCTCCAGATCAGTGCATCTGTCCCCAGATCAGTGTACCTGTCCCTAGCTCAGTATATCTGTCCCTACATCAGAGTATCTGTCCGGAGATCAGTGTATCTTTCCACCTAGATCAGTGTATCTGTCCATACATCAGTGTATCTGTAACCCTAGATCAGTGTATCTATCCCTGGATCAGTGTATCTGTCACTAGATCAGAGTATCTGTCCCTAGATCAGTGTATCTGTCCCCCCAGATCAGTGTATCTGTCCCTAGATCAGAGTATCTGTCCCTAGATCAGTGCATCTGTCCCCCTAGATCGGTGTATCTGTTCTTTGATCAGTGTATCTGTCCCGAGATCTGTATATCTGTCCCTAGATCAGAGTGTCTGTCCCTACATCAGTGTATCTGTCCTGCATCAGTGTATCTGTCCCTACATCAGTGTATTTGTCCCTAGATCAGTATATCTCCCCCTAGATCAGAGTATTTGTCCCTCGATCAGAATGTCTGTTCCCCTAGATCAGTGTATCTGTCCCTAGATCAGTGTATCTGTCCCTAAATCAGTGTATCTGTCCCTAGATCAGTGTATCTGTCCCGAGATCAGTGCATCTGTCCCTAGATCAGTGTATCTGTCCCTAGATAAGTGTGCCTGTCCCTAGATCAGTATATCTGTCCCGAGATCAGAGTATCTGTCCCTAGATCAGTGTATCTGTCCCCCTAGATCAGTGTACCTGTCCCTCGATCAGTGTATCTGTCCCTAGATCAGTGTATCTGTTCCCCTAGATCAGTGTATATGTCCCTAGGTCATTGTACCTGTCCCTTGATCAGTATATCTGTCCCTAGATCAGTATATCACTCCCTAGATCAGTATATCTGTCACCCTAGTTCAGTATATATGTCCCTAGATCAGTGTATCTGTCCCTAGATCAGAGTATCTGTCCCTAGATCAGTAAATCACTCCCTAGATCAGTATATCTGTCCCTTTAGATCAGTGTATCTGTCCCTAGATCAGAGTATCTGTCCCTAGATCAGAGTATCTGCCCCTAGATCAGTGTATCTGTCCCTCGATCAGTGTATCTGCCCCCCTAGATCAGTGTATCTATCCCTAGATCACTGTATCTATCCCCCTAGATCAGTGTATCTGCCTCTATATCAGTGCATCTGTCCCTCCAGATCAGTGTATCTGTCCCCAGATCAGTGTACCTGTCCCTAGCTCAGTATATCTGTCCCTACATCAGAGTATCTGTCCCGAGATCAGTGTATCATTCCCCCTAGATCAGTGTATCTGTCCCTAGATCAGTGTATCTGTCCCCCTAGATCAGTGTATCTATCCCTAGATCAGTGTATCTGTCACTAGATCAGAGTCTCTGTCCCTAGATCAGTGTATCTGTCCCCCCAGATCAGTGTATCTGTCCCTAGATCAGAGTATCTGTCCCTAGATCAGTGCATCTGTCCCCCTAGATCGGTGTATCTGTTCTTTCATCAGTGTATCTGCCCCTAGATCAGTGTATCTGTCCCTCCAGATCAGAGTGTCTGTCCCTACATCAGTGTATCTGTCCCGACATCTGTGTATCTGTCCCTACATCAGTGTATCTGTCCCTAGATCAGTATATCTCCCCCTAGATCAGAGTATCTGTCCCTCGATCAGAATGTCTGTTCCCCTAGATCAGTGTATCTCTCCCCATAGATCAGTGCACCTGTCCCTCAATCAGTGTATCTGCCCCTACATCAGAGTATCTGTCCATAGATCAGTGTATCTGTCCCCTTAGATCCGTGTATCTGTCCCTAGATCAGTGTATCTGTTCCGAGATCAGAGTATCTGCCCCTAGATCAGTGTATCTGTCCCTAGATCAGTGTCTCTATCCCCCTAGATCAGTGTATCTGTCCCTAGATCAGTGTATCTGTCCCCCTAGATCAGTGCATCTGTCCCTAGATCAGTGTATCTGTCCCTAGATCAGTGTATCTGTCCCGAGATCAGAGTATCTGTTCCCCTAGATCAGTGTATATGTCCCTAGGTCATTGTACCTGTCCCTTGATCAGTATATCTGTCCCTAGATCAGTATATCACTCCCTAGATCAGTATATCTGTCACCCTAGTTCAGTATATATGTCCCTAGATCAGTGTATCTGTCCCTAGATCAGTGTATCTGTCCCTAGATCAGTAAATCACTCCCTAGATCAGTGTATCTGTCCCTTTAGATCAGTGTATCTGTCCCTAGATCAGAGTATCTGTCCCTAGATCAGAGTATCTGCCCCTAGATCAGTGTATCTGTCCCTCGATCAGTGTATCTGCCCCCCTAGATCAGTGTATCTGTCCCTAGATCACTGTATCTATCCCCCTAGATCAGTGTATCTGCCTCTATATCAGTGCATCTGTCCCTACATCAGTGTATCTGTCCCTAGATCAGTGTATCTGTCCCCCTAGATCAGTATATCTGTCACTAGATCAGTGTATCTGCCCCTAGATCAGTGTATCTGTCCCTCCAGATCAGTGTATCTGTCCCCAGATCAGTGTACCTGTCCCTAGCTCAGTATATCTGTCCCTACATCAGAGTATCTGTCCCGAGATCAGTGTATCATTCCCCCTAGATCAGTGTATCTGTCCCTAGATCAGTGTATCTGTCCCCCTAGATCAGTATATCTGTCACTAGATCAGTGTATCTGTCACTAGATCTGTGTATCCGCCCCTTGATCAGTATATCTGTCCCTCCAGATCTGTGTATCTGTCCCCAGATCAGTGTACCTGTCCCTAGCTCAGTATATCTGTCCCTAGATCAGAGTATCTGTCCCGAGAACAGTGTATCTGTCCCCCGAGATCAGTGTATCTGTCCCTAGATCAGTGTATCTGTCCCTAGATCAGTGTCTCTGTCCCTAGATCAGTGTATCTGTCCCCCCAGATCAGTGTATCTGTCCCTAGATCAGAGTATCTGTCCCTACATCAGTGCATCTGTCCACCTAGATCAGTGCATCTGTTCTTACATCAGTGTATCTGTCCCGAGAACAGTGTATCTGTCCCCCGAGATCAGTGTATCTGTCCCTAGATCAGTGTATCTGTCCCTAGATCAGTGTCTCTGTCCCTAGATCAGTGTATCTGTCCCCCCAGATCAGTGTATCTGTCCCTAGATCAGAGTATCTGTCCCTACATCAGTGCATCTGTCCACCTAGATCAGTGCATCTGTTCTTACATCAGTGTATCTGTCCCGAGATCAGTATATCTGTCCCTAGATCAGAGTGTCTGTCCCTACATCAGTGTATCTGTCCCGACATCAGTGTATCTGTTCCTACATCAGTGTATCTGTCCCTCGATCAGTATATCTGCCCCTAGATCAGAGTATCTCTCCCTAGATCAGAATGTCTGTTCCCCTAGATCAGTGTATTTGCCCCCCTCGATCAGTGTATCTGTCCCTAGATTAGTATATCTGTCCCGAGATCAGAGTATCTGTCCCTAGATCAGAATGTCTGATCCCCTGGATCAGTGTATCTGTCCCCCTAGATCAGAGTATCTGTCCCTACATCAGTGTATCTGTCCCTACATCAATGTATCTGTCCCGACATCAGTCTTTCTGTTCCTACATCAGCGTATCTGTCCCTAGATCAGTATATCTGCCCGTAGATCAGAGTATCTGTCCCTAGATCAGAATGTTTGTTTCCCGAGATCAGTGTATCTCTCCCCACAGATCAGTGCACCTGTCCCTCAATCAGTGTATCTTGTCCCTACATCAGTGTATCTGTCACTAGATCAGTGTAACTGTCCCTAAATAAGTGTATCTGCCCCTAGATCAGTGTATCTGTCCCTAGATCAGAGTATCTGTCCCTAGATCAGAGTATCTGTCCCTAGATCAGAGTATCTGTCCCTAGATCAGTGTATCTGTCCCTAGATCAGTGTATCTGTCCCTAGATCAGTGTCTCTATCCCCCTATCAGTGTATCTGTACCTAGATCAGTGTATCTGTCCCTAGATCAGTGTATCTGTCCCTAGATCAGTGTACCTGTCCCCCTAGATCAGTGCATCTGTCCCTAGATCAGTGTATCTGTCCCTCTATATCAGTGTATCTGTCCCTAGATCAGTGTATCTGTCCCGAGATCAGTGTATCTGTCCCTAGATCAGTGTATCTGTCCCGAGATCAGTGGGCCTGTCCCTAGATCAGTGTATCTGTCCCCAGATCAGTGTATCTGTCACTAGATCAGAGTATCTGTCCCTAGATCAGTGTATCTGTCCACCCAGATCAGTGTATCTGTCACTAGATCAGAGTATCTGTCCCTAGATCAGTGCATCTGTCCCCCTAGATCAGTGTATCTGTTCTTACATCATTGTATCTGTCCCGAGATCAGTATATCTGTCCCTACATCAGTGTATCTGTCCCTCGATCAGTATATCTCCCCCTAGATCAGAGTATCTGTCCCTCGATCAGAATGTCTGTTCCCCTAGATCAGTGTATCTCTCCCCATAGATCAGTGCACCTGTCCCTCAATCAGTGTATCTGCCCCTACATCAGAGTATCTGGCCTTAGATCAGTGTATCTGTCCCCTTAGATCAGTGTATCTGTCCCTAGATCAGTGTATCTGTTCCGAGATCAGAGTATCTGCCCCTAGATCAGTGTATCTGTCCCTAGATCAGTGTCTCTATCCCCCTAGATCAGTGTATCTGTCCCTAGATCAGTGTATCTGCCTCTAGATCAGTGCATCTGTCCCTACATCAGTGTATCTGTCCCTAGATCAGTGTATCTGTCCCCCTAGATCAGTATATCTGTCACTAGATCAGTGTATCTGTCACTAGATCTGTGTATCCGCCCCTTGATCAGTATATCTGTCCCTCCAGATCTGTGTATCTGTCCCCAGATCAGTGTACCTGTCCCTAGCTCAGTATATCTGTCCCTAGATCAGAGTATCTGTCCCGAGAACAGTGTATCTGTCCCCCGAGATCAGTGTATCTGTCCCTAGATCAGTGTATCTGTCCCTAGATCAGTGTCTCTGTCCCTAGATCAGTGTATCTGTCCCCCCAGATCAGTGTATCTGTCCCTAGATCAGAGTATCTGTCCCTACATCAGTGCATCTCTCCACCTAGATCAGTGCATCTGTTCTTACATCAGTGTATCTGTCCCGAGAACAGTGTATCTGTCCCCCGAGATCAGTGTATCTGTCCCTAGATCAGTGTATCTGTCCCTAGATCAGTGTCTCTGTCCCTAGATCAGTGTATCTGTCCCCCCAGATCAGTGTATCTGTCCCTAGATCAGAGTATCTGTCCCTACATCAGTGCATCTGTCCACCTAGATCAGTGCATCTGTTCTTACATCAGTGTATCTGTCCCGAGATCAGTATATCTGTCCCTAGATCAGAGTGTCTGTCCCTACATCAGTGTATCTGTCCCGACATCAGTGTATCTGTTCCTACATCAGTGTATCTGTCCCTCGATCAGTATATCTGCCCCTAGATCAGAGTATCTCTCCCTAGATCAGAATGTCTGTTCCCCTAGATCAGTGTATTTGCCCCCCTCGATCAGTGTATCTGTCCCTAGATTAGTATATCTGTCCCGAGATCAGAGTATCTGTCCCTAGATCAGAATGTCTGATCCCCTGGATCAGTGTATCTGTCCCCCTAGATCAGAGTATCTGTCCCTACATCAGTGTATCTGTCCCTACATCAATGTATCTGTCCCGACATCAGTCTTTCTGTTCCTACATCAGCGTATCTGTCCCTAGATCAGTATATCTGCCCGTAGATCAGAGTATCTGTCCCTAGATCAGAATGTTTGTTTCCCGAGATCAGTGTATCTCTCCCCACAGATCAGTGCACCTGTCCCTCAATCAGTGTATCTTGTCCCTACATCAGTGTATCTGTCACTAGATCAGTGTAACTGTCCCTAAATAAGTGTATCTGCCCCTAGATCAGTGTATCTGTCCCTAGATCAGAGTATCTGTCCCTAGATCAGAGTATCTGTCCCTAGATCAGAGTATCTGTCCCTAGATCAGTGTATCTGTCCCTAGATCAGTGTATCTGTCCCTAGATCAGTGTCTCTATCCCCCTATCAGTGTATCTGTACCTAGATCAGTGTATCTGTCCCTAGATCAGTGTATCTGTCCCTAGATCAGTGTACCTGTCCCCCTAGATCAGTGCATCTGTCCCTAGATCAGTGTATCTGTCCCCCTATATCAGTGTATCTGTCCCTAGATCAGTGTATCTGTCCCGAGATCAGTGTATCTGTCCCTAGATCAGTGTATCTGTCCCGAGATCAGTGGGCCTGTCCCTAGATCAGTGTATCTGTCCCCAGATCAGTGTATCTGTCACTAGATCAGAGTATCTGTCCCTAGATCAGTGTATCTGTCCACCCAGATCAGTGTATCTGTCACTAGATCAGAGTATCTGTCCCTAGATCAGTGCATCTGTCCCCCTAGATCAGTGTATCTGTTCTTACATCATTGTATCTGTCCCGAGATCAGTATATCTGTCCCTACATCAGTGTATCTGTCCCTCGATCAGTATATCTCCCCCTAGATCAGAGTATCTGTCCCTCGATCAGAATGTCTGTTCCCCTAGATCAGTGTATCTCTCCCCATAGATCAGTGCACCTGTCCCTCAATCAGTGTATCTGCCCCTACATCAGAGTATCTGGCCTTAGATCAGTGTATCTGTCCCCTTAGATCAGTGTATCTGTCCCTAGATCAGTGTATCTGTTCCGAGATCAGAGTATCTGCCCCTAGATCAGTGTATCTGTCCCTAGATCAGTGTCTCTATCCCCCTAGATCAGTGTATCTGTCCCTAGATCAGTGTATCTGCCTCTAGATCAGTGCATCTGTCCCTACATCAGTGTATCTGTCCCTAGATCAGTGTATCTGTCCCCCTAGATCAGTATATCTGTCACTAGATCAGTGTATCTGTCACTAGATCTGTGTATCCGCCCCTTGATCAGTATATCTGTCCCTCCAGATCTGTGTATCTGTCCCCAGATCAGTGTACCTGTCCCTAGCTCAGTATATCTGTCCCTAGATCAGAGTATCTGTCCCGAGAACAGTGTATCTGTCCCCCGAGATCAGTGTATCTGTCCCTAGATCAGTGTATCTGTCCCTAGATCAGTGTCTCTGTCCCTAGATCAGTGTATCTGTCCCCCCAGATCAGTGTATCTGTCCCTAGATCAGAGTATCTGTCCCTACATCAGTGCATCTGTCCACCTAGATCAGTGCATCTGTTCTTACATCAGTGTATCTGTCCCGAGATCAGTATATCTGTCCCTAGATCAGAGTGTCTGTCCCTACATCAGTGTATCTGTCCCGACATCAGTGTATCTGTTCCTACATCAGTGTATCTGTCCCTCGATCAGTATATCTGCCCCTAGATCAGAGTATCTCTCCCTAGATCAGAATGTCTGTTCCCCTAGATCAGTGTATCTGCCCGCCTCGATCAGTGTATCTGTCCCTAGATTAGTATATCTGTCCCGAGATCAGAGTATCTGTCCCTAGATCAGAATGTCTGATCCCCTGGATCAGTGTATCTGTCCGCCTAGATCAGAGTATCTGTCCCTACATCAGTGTATCTGTCCCTACATCAATGTATCTGTCCCGACATCAGTCTTTCTGTTCCTACATCAGCGTATCTGTCCCTATTTCAGTATATCTGCCCGTAGATCAGAGTATCTGTCCCTAGATCAGAATGTTTGTTCCCCGAGATCAGTGTATCTCTCCCCACAGATCAGTGCACCTGTCCTTCAATCAGTGTATCTTGTCCCTAGATCTGTGTATCTGTCCCTAGATCAGTGTAACTGTCCCTAAATAAGTGTATCTGCCCCTAGATCAGTGTATCTGTCCCTAGATCAGAGTATCTGTCCCTAGATCAGAGTATCTGTCCCTAGATCAGAGTATCTGTCCCTAGATCTGAGTATCTGTCCCTAGATCAGAGTATCTGTCCCTAGATCAGAGTATCTGTCCCTAGATCAGTGTATCTGTCCCTAGATCAGTGTATCTGTCCCTAGATCAGTGTCTCTTTCCCCCTATCAGTGTATCTGTACCTAGATCAGTGTATCTGTCCCTAGATCAGTGTACCTGTCCCCCTAGATCAGTGCATCTGTCTCTAGATCAGTGTATCTGTCCACCTAGATCAGTGTAGCTGTCCCTCGATCAGTGTATCTGCCCCTAGATCAGTGTATCTGCCCCTAGATCAGTGTATCTGTCCCTAGATCAGTGTACCTGTCCCCCTAGATCAGTGCATCTGTCCCTAGATCAGTGTATCTGTCCCCCTATATCAGTGTATCTGTCCCTAGATCAGTGTATCTGTCCCGAGATCAGTGTATCTGTCCCTAGATCAGTGTATCTGTCCCGAGATCAGTGTGCCTGTCCCTAGATCAGTATACCTGTCCCGAGATCAGAGTATCTGTCCCTAGATCAGTGTATCTGTCCCCCTAGATCAGTGTACCTGTCCCTCGATCAGTGTATCTGTCCCTAGATCAGTGTATCTGTTCCCCTAGATCAGTGTATATGTCCCTAGGTCAGTGTACCTGTCCCTTGATCAGTATATCTGTCCCTAGATCAGTATATCACTCCCTAGATCAGTATATCTGTCACCCTAGTTCAGTATATATGTCCCTAGATCAGTGTATCTGTCCCTAGTTCAGTGTATCTGTCCCTAGATCAGTGTATCACTCCCTAGATCAGTATATCTGTCCCCCTAGATCAGTGTATCTGTCCCGACATCAGAGTATCTGTCCCTTTATCAGTGTATCTGTCAGCTTAGATCAGTGTATCTGTCCCTAGATCAGTGTATCTGTTCCGAGATCAGAGTATCTGACCCTAGATCAGTGTATCTGTTCCTCGATCAGTGTATCTGCCCCCCTAGATCAGTGTATCTGTCCCTAGATCACTGTATCTATCCCCCTAGATCAGTGTATCTGCCTCTAGATCAGTGTATCTGTCCCTAGATCAGTGCATCTGTCCCTAGATCAGTGTATCTGTCCCCCTAGATCAGTGTATCAGTCCCTAGATCAGTGTATCTCTCCCTAGATCAGTGTATCTGTCCCGGGATCAGTGTATCTGTCCCTAGATCAGTGTATCTGTCCCTAGATCAGTGTGCCTGTCCCTAGATCAGTATATCTGTCCCGAGATCAGAGTATCTGTCCCTAGATCAGTGTATCTGTCCCCCTAGATCAGTGTACCTGTCCCTCGATCACTGTGTCTGTCCCTAGATCAGTGTATCTGTTCCCCTAGATCAGTGTATATGTCCCTAGGTCAGTGTACCTGTCTCTTGATCAGTATATCTGTCCCTAGATCAGTATATCTGTCACCCTAGTTCAGTATATATGTCCCTATATCAGTGTATCTGTCCCTAGTTCAGTGTATCTGTCCCCAGATCAGTGTATCTGTCCCTAGATCAGTATATCACTCCCTAGATCAGTATATCTGTCCCCCTGGATCAGTGTATCTGTCCCTAGATCAGAGTATCTGTCCCTAGATCAGTGTATCTGTTCCGAGATCAGAGTATCTGCCCCTAGATCAGTGTATCTGTCCCTCGATCAGTGTATCTGCCCCCCTAGATCAGTGTATCTGTCCCTAGATCACTGTATCTATCCCCCTAGATCAGTGTATCTGCCTCTAGATCAGTGCATCTGTCCCTACATCAGTGTATCTGTCCCTAGATCAGTGTATCTGTCCCCCTAGGTCAGTATATCTGTCACTAGATCAGTGTATTTGCCCCTAGATCAGTGTATCTATCCCTCCAGATCAGTGTATCTGTCCCCAGATCAGTGTACCTGTCCCTAGCTCAGTATATCTGTCCCTACATCAGAGTATCTGTCCCGAGATCAGTGTATCTTTCCCCCTAGATCAGTGTATCTGTCCCTAGATCAGTGTATCTGTCCCCCTAGATCAGTGTATCTGTCCCTAGATCAGAGTATCTGTCCCTAGATCAGTGCATCTGTCCCCCTAGATCGGTGTATCTGTTCTTACATCAGTGTATCTGTCCCGAGATCAGTATATCTGTCCCTAGATCAGAGTGTCTGTCCCTACATCTGTGTATCTGTCCCGACATCAGTGTATCTGTCCCTACATCAGTGTATCTGTCCCTCGATCAGTATATCTCCCCCTAGATCAGAGTATCTGTCCCTCGATCAGAATGTCTGTTCCCCGAGATCAGTGTATCTCTCCCCATAGATCAGTGCACCTGTCCCTCAATCAGTGTATCTGCCCCGACATCAGAGTATCTGTCCTTAGATCAGTGTATCTGTCCCCTGACATCAGTGTATCTGTCCCTAGATCAGTGTATCTGTTCCGAGATCAGAGTATCTGCCGCTAGATCAGTGTATCTGTCCCTAGATCAGTGTCTCTATCCCCCTAGATCAGTGTATCTGTCCCTAGATCAGTGTATCTGTCCCACTAGATCAGTGCATCTGTCCCTAGATCAGTGTAGCTGTCCAACTAGATCAGTGTATCTGTCCCTAGATCAGTGCATCTGTCCCCCTAGATCGGTGTATCTGTTCTTACATCAGTGTATCTGTCCCGAGATCAGTATATCTGTCCCTAGATCAGAGTGTCTGTCCCTACATCTGTGTATCTGTCCCGACATCAGTGTATCTGTCCCTACATCAGTGTATCTGTCCCTCGATCAGTATATCTCCCCCTAGATCAGAGTATCTGTCCCTCGATCAGAATGTCTGTTCCCCTAGATCAGTGTATCTCTCCCCATAGATCAGTGCACCTGTCCCTCAATCAGTGTATCTGCCCCGACATCAGAGTATCTGTCCTTAGATCAGTGTATCTGTCCCCTGACATCAGTGTATCTGTCCCTAGATCAGTGTATCTGTTCCGAGATCAGAGTATCTGCCGCTAGATCAGTGTATCTGTCCCTAGATCAGTGTCTCTATCCCCCAAGATCAGTGCATCTGTCCCTACATCAGTGTATCTGTCCCTAGATCAGTGTATCTGTCCCCCTAGATCAGTATATCTGTCACTAGATCAGTGTATCTGTCACTAGATCTGTGTTTCTCCCCCTACATCAGTGTATCTGTCCCTCCAGATCAGTGTATCTGTCCCCAGATCAGTGTACCTGTCCCTAGATCAGTATATCTGTCCCTAGATCAGAGTATCTGTCCCGAGAACAGTGTATCTGTCCCCCCAGATCAGTGTATCTGTCCCTAGATCAGAGTATCTGTCCCTAGATCAGTGCATCTGTCCCCCTAAATCAGTGTATCTGTTCTTACATCAGTGTATCTGTCCCGAGATCAGTGTAACTGTACCTAGATCAGTATATCACTCACTAGATCAGTATATCTGCCCCCCTCGATCAGTGTATCTGTCCCTAGATCAGTGTAACTGTCCCTAAATCAGTGTATCTGCCCCTAGATCAGTATATCTGTCCCTAGATCAGAGTATCTGTCCCTAGATCTGAGTATCTGTCCCTAGATTCGAGTATCTGTCCCTAGATCAGAGTATCTGTCCCTAGATCAGTGTATCTGTCCCTAGATCAGAGTATCTGTCCCTAGATCAGTGTATCTGTCCCCTCAGATCAGTGTATCTGTCCCTAGATCAGTGAATCTGTTCCGAGACAGAGTATTTGCCCCTAGATCAGTGTATCTGTCCCCAGATCAGTGTCTCTATCCCCCTAGATCAGTGTATCTGTAACTAGATCAGTGTATCTGTCCCTAGATCAGTGTATCAGTCCCTAGATCAGTGTATCTGTCCCCCGAGATCAGTGCATCTGTCTCTAGATCAGTGTATCTGTCCACCTAGATCAGTGTATCTGTCCCTCGATCAGTGTATCTGCCCCCCTAGATCAGTGTATCTGTCCCTAGATCACTGTATCTATCCCCCTAGATCATTGCATCTGCCTCTAGATCAGTGTATCTGTCCCGTGATCAGAGCATCTGTCCCTAGATCAGTGAATCTGTCCCGCTAGATCAGTGTATCTGTCCCTAGATCAGTGTATCTGTCCCTAGATCAGTGTATCTATCCCTAGATCAGTGTATCTGTCCCGAGATCAGAGTATCTGCCCCTAGATCAGTGTATCTGTCCCTAGATCAGTGTATCTGTCCCTAGATCAGTGTATCTGTCCCTAGATCTGTGTATCTGTCCCTAGATCAGTGTATCTGTCCCTAGATCAGTGTATCTGTCCCTAGATCAGTGTGCCTGTCCCTAGATCAGTATATCTGTCCAGAGATCAGAGTATCTGTCCCGAGATCAGTGTATCTGTCCCCCTAGATCAGTGTACCTGTCCCTCGATCAGTGTATCTGTCCCTAGATCAGTGTATCTGTTCCCCTAGATCAGTGTATATGTCCCTAGGTCAGTTTACCTGTCCCTTGATCAGTATATCTGTCCCTAGATCAGTATATCACTCCCTAGATCAGTATATCTGTCCCTCTAGATCAGTGTATCTGTCCCTAGATCAGAGTATCTGTCCCTAGATCAGAGTATCTGCCCCTAGATCAGTGTATCTGTCCCTCGATCAGTGTATCTGCCCTCCTAGTGCAGTGTATCTGTCCCTATATCACTGTATCTATCCCCCTAGATCAGTGTATCTGCCTCTAGATCAGTGCATCTTTCCCTACATCAGTGTATCTGTCCCTAGATCAGTGTATCTGTCCCCCTAGATCAGTATATCTGTCACTAGATCAGTGTATCTGCCCCTAGATCAGTGTATCTGTCCCTCCAGATCAGTGCATCTGTCCCCAGATCAGTGTACCTGTCCCTAGCTCAGTATATCTGTCCCTACATCAGAGTATCTGTCCGGAGATCAGTGTATCTTTCCACCTAGATCAGTGTATCTGTCCATACATCAGTGTATCTGTAACCCTAGATCAGTGTATCTATCCCTGGATCAGTGTATCTGTCACTAGATCAGAGTATCTGTCCCTAGATCAGTGTATCTGTCCCCCCAGATCAGTGTATCTGTCCCTAGATCAGAGTATCTGTCCCTAGATCAGTGCATCTGTCCCCCTAGATCGGTGTATCTGTTCTTTGATCAGTGTATCTGTCCCGAGATCTGTATATCTGTCCCTAGATCAGAGTGTCTGTCCCTACATCAGTGTATCTGTCCTGCATCAGTGTATCTGTCCCTACATCAGTGTATTTGTCCCTAGATCAGTATATCTCCCCCTAGATCAGAGTATTTGTCCCTCGATCAGAATGTCTGTTCCCCTAGATCAGTGTATCTGTCCCTAGATCAGTGTATCTGTCCCTAAATCAGTGTATCTGTCCCTAGATCAGTGTATCTGTCCCGAGATCAGTGCATCTGTCCCTAGATCAGTGTATCTGTCCCTAGATAAGTGTGCCTGTCCCTAGATCAGTATATCTGTCCCGAGATCAGAGTATCTGTCCCTAGATCAGTGTATCTGTCCCCCTAGATCAGTGTACCTGTCCCTCGATCAGTGTATCTGTCCCTAGATCAGTGTATCTGTTCCCCTAGATCAGTGTATATGTCCCTAGGTCATTGTACCTGTCCCTTGATCAGTATATCTGTCCCTAGATCAGTATATCACTCCCTAGATCAGTATATCTGTCACCCTAGTTCAGTATATATGTCCCTAGATCAGTGTATCTGTCCCTAGATCAGAGTATCTGTCCCTAGATCAGTAAATCACTCCCTAGATCAGTATATCTGTCCCTTTAGATCAGTGTATCTGTCCCTAGATCAGAGTATCTGTCCCTAGATCAGAGTATCTGCCCCTAGATCAGTGTATCTGTCCCTCGATCAGTGTATCTGCCCCCCTAGATCAGTGTATCTATCCCTAGATCACTGTATCTATCCCCCTAGATCAGTGTATCTGCCTCTATATCAGTGCATCTGTCCCTACATCAGTGTATCTGTCCCTAGATCAGTGTATCTGTCCCCCTAGATCAGTATATCTGTCACTAGATCAGTGTATCTGCCCCTAGATCAGTGTATCTGTCCCTCCAGATCAGTGTATCTGTCCCCAGATCAGTGTACCTGTCCCTAGCTCAGTATATCTGTCCCTACATCAGAGTATCTGTCCCGAGATCAGTGTATCATTCCCCCTAGATCAGTGTATCTGTCCCTAGATCAGTGTATCTGTCCCCCTAGATCAGTGTATCTATCCCTAGATCAGTGTATCTGTCACTAGATCAGAGTCTCTGTCCCTAGATCAGTGTATCTGTCCCCCCAGATCAGTGTATCTGTCCCTAGATCAGAGTATCTGTCCCTAGATCAGTGCATCTGTCCCCCTAGATCGGTGTATCTGTTCTTTCATCAGTGTATCTGCCCCTAGATCAGTGTATCTGTCCCTCCAGATCAGAGTGTCTGTCCCTACATCAGTGTATCTGTCCCGACATCTGTGTATCTGTCCCTACATCAGTGTATCTGTCCCTAGATCAGTATATCTCCCCCTAGATCAGAGTATCTGTCCCTCGATCAGAATGTCTGTTCCCCTAGATCAGTGTATCTCTCCCCATAGATCAGTGCACCTGTCCCTCAATCAGTGTATCTGCCCCTACATCAGAGTATCTGTCCATAGATCAGTGTATCTGTCCCCTTAGATCCGTGTATCTGTCCCTAGATCAGTGTATCTGTTCCGAGATCAGAGTATCTGCCCCTAGATCAGTGTATCTGTCCCTAGATCAGTGTCTCTATCCCCCTAGATCAGTGTATCTGTCCCTAGATCAGTGTATCTGTCCCCCTAGATCAGTGCATCTGTCCCTAGATCAGTGTATCTGTCCCTAGATCAGTGTATCTGTCCCGAGATCAGAGTATCTGTTCCCCTAGATCAGTGTATATGTCCCTAGGTCATTGTACCTGTCCCTTGATCAGTATATCTGTCCCTAGATCAGTATATCACTCCCTAGATCAGTATATCTGTCACCCTAGTTCAGTATATATGTCCCTAGATCAGTGTATCTGTCCCTAGATCAGTGTATCTGTCCCTAGATCAGTAAATCACTCCCTAGATCAGTGTATCTGTCCCTTTAGATCAGTGTATCTGTCCCTAGATCAGAGTATCTGTCCCTAGATCAGAGTATCTGCCCCTAGATCAGTGTATCTGTCCCTCGATCAGTGTATCTGCCCCCCTAGATCAGTGTATCTGTCCCTAGATCACTGTATCTATCCCCCTAGATCAGTGTATCTGCCTCTATATCAGTGCATCTGTCCCTACATCAGTGTATCTGTCCCTAGATCAGTGTATCTGTCCCCCTAGATCAGTATATCTGTCACTAGATCAGTGTATCTGCCCCTAGATCAGTGTATCTGTCCCTCCAGATCAGTGTATCTGTCCCCAGATCAGTGTACCTGTCCCTAGCTCAGTATATCTGTCCCTACATCAGAGTATCTGTCCCGAGATCAGTGTATCATTCCCCCTAGATCAGTGTATCTGTCCCTAGATCAGTGTATCTGTCCCCCTAGATCAGTATATCTGTCACTAGATCAGTGTATCTGTCACTAGATCTGTGTATCCGCCCCTTGATCAGTATATCTGTCCCTCCAGATCTGTGTATCTGTCCCCAGATCAGTGTACCTGTCCCTAGCTCAGTATATCTGTCCCTAGATCAGAGTATCTGTCCCGAGAACAGTGTATCTGTCCCCCGAGATCAGTGTATCTGTCCCTAGATCAGTGTATCTGTCCCTAGATCAGTGTCTCTGTCCCTAGATCAGTGTATCTGTCCCCCCAGATCAGTGTATCTGTCCCTAGATCAGAGTATCTGTCCCTACATCAGTGCATCTGTCCACCTAGATCAGTGCATCTGTTCTTACATCAGTGTATCTGTCCCGAGAACAGTGTATCTGTCCCCCGAGATCAGTGTATCTGTCCCTAGATCAGTGTATCTGTCCCTAGATCAGTGTCTCTGTCCCTAGATCAGTGTATCTGTCCCCCCAGATCAGTGTATCTGTCCCTAGATCAGAGTATCTGTCCCTACATCAGTGCATCTGTCCACCTAGATCAGTGCATCTGTTCTTACATCAGTGTATCTGTCCCGAGATCAGTATATCTGTCCCTAGATCAGAGTGTCTGTCCCTACATCAGTGTATCTGTCCCGACATCAGTGTATCTGTTCCTACATCAGTGTATCTGTCCCTCGATCAGTATATCTGCCCCTAGATCAGAGTATCTCTCCCTAGATCAGAATGTCTGTTCCCCTAGATCAGTGTATTTGCCCCCCTCGATCAGTGTATCTGTCCCTAGATTAGTATATCTGTCCCGAGATCAGAGTATCTGTCCCTAGATCAGAATGTCTGATCCCCTGGATCAGTGTATCTGTCCCCCTAGATCAGAGTATCTGTCCCTACATCAGTGTATCTGTCCCTACATCAATGTATCTGTCCCGACATCAGTCTTTCTGTTCCTACATCAGCGTATCTGTCCCTAGATCAGTATATCTGCCCGTAGATCAGAGTATCTGTCCCTAGATCAGAATGTTTGTTTCCCGAGATCAGTGTATCTCTCCCCACAGATCAGTGCACCTGTCCCTCAATCAGTGTATCTTGTCCCTACATCAGTGTATCTGTCACTAGATCAGTGTAACTGTCCCTAAATAAGTGTATCTGCCCCTAGATCAGTGTATCTGTCCCTAGATCAGAGTATCTGTCCCTAGATCAGAGTATCTGTCCCTAGATCAGAGTATCTGTCCCTAGATCAGTGTATCTGTCCCTAGATCAGTGTATCTGTCCCTAGATCAGTGTCTCTATCCCCCTATCAGTGTATCTGTACCTAGATCAGTGTATCTGTCCCTAGATCAGTGTATCTGTCCCTAGATCAGTGTACCTGTCCCCCTAGATCAGTGCATCTGTCCCTAGATCAGTGTATCTGTCCCCCTATATCAGTGTATCTGTCCCTAGATCAGTGTATCTGTCCCGAGATCAGTGTATCTGTCCCTAGATCAGTGTATCTGTCCCGAGATCAGTGGGCCTGTCCCTAGATCAGTGTATCTGTCCCCAGATCAGTGTATCTGTCACTAGATCAGAGTATCTGTCCCTAGATCAGTGTATCTGTCCACCCAGATCAGTGTATCTGTCACTAGATCAGAGTATCTGTCCCTAGATCAGTGCATCTGTCCCCCTAGATCAGTGTATCTGTTCTTACATCATTGTATCTGTCCCGAGATCAGTATATCTGTCCCTACATCAGTGTATCTGTCCCTCGATCAGTATATCTCCCCCTAGATCAGAGTATCTGTCCCTCGATCAGAATGTCTGTTCCCCTAGATCAGTGTATCTCTCCCCATAGATCAGTGCACCTGTCCCTCAATCAGTGTATCTGCCCCTACATCAGAGTATCTGGCCTTAGATCAGTGTATCTGTCCCCTTAGATCAGTGTATCTGTCCCTAGATCAGTGTATCTGTTCCGAGATCAGAGTATCTGCCCCTAGATCAGTGTATCTGTCCCTAGATCAGTGTCTCTATCCCCCTAGATCAGTGTATCTGTCCCTAGATCAGTGTATCTGCCTCTAGATCAGTGCATCTGTCCCTACATCAGTGTATCTGTCCCTAGATCAGTGTATCTGTCCCCCTAGATCAGTATATCTGTCACTAGATCAGTGTATCTGTCACTAGATCTGTGTATCCGCCCCTTGATCAGTATATCTGTCCCTCCAGATCTGTGTATCTGTCCCCAGATCAGTGTACCTGTCCCTAGCTCAGTATATCTGTCCCTAGATCAGAGTATCTGTCCCGAGAACAGTGTATCTGTCCCCCGAGATCAGTGTATCTGTCCCTAGATCAGTGTATCTGTCCCTAGATCAGTGTCTCTGTCCCTAGATCAGTGTATCTGTCCCCCCAGATCAGTGTATCTGTCCCTAGATCAGAGTATCTGTCCCTACATCAGTGCATCTGTCCACCTAGATCAGTGCATCTGTTCTTACATCAGTGTATCTGTCCCGAGAACAGTGTATCTGTCCCCCGAGATCAGTGTATCTGTCCCTAGATCAGTGTATCTGTCCCTAGATCAGTGTCTCTGTCCCTAGATCAGTGTATCTGTCCCCCCAGATCAGTGTATCTGTCCCTAGATCAGAGTATCTGTCCCTACATCAGTGCATCTGTCCACCTAGATCAGTGCATCTGTTCTTACATCAGTGTATCTGTCCCGAGATCAGTATATCTGTCCCTAGATCAGAGTGTCTGTCCCTACATCAGTGTATCTGTCCCGACATCAGTGTATCTGTTCCTACATCAGTGTATCTGTCCCTCGATCAGTATATCTGCCCCTAGATCAGAGTATCTCTCCCTAGATCAGAATGTCTGTTCCCCTAGATCAGTGTATTTGCCCCCCTCGATCAGTGTATCTGTCCCTAGATTAGTATATCTGTCCCGAGATCAGAGTATCTGTCCCTAGATCAGAATGTCTGATCCCCTGGATCAGTGTATCTGTCCCCCTAGATCAGAGTATCTGTCCCTACATCAGTGTATCTGTCCCTACATCAATGTATCTGTCCCGACATCAGTCTTTCTGTTCCTACATCAGCGTATCTGTCCCTAGATCAGTATATCTGCCCGTAGATCAGAGTATCTGTCCCTAGATCAGAATGTTTGTTTCCCGAGATCAGTGTATCTCTCCCCACAGATCAGTGCACCTGTCCCTCAATCAGTGTATCTTGTCCCTACATCAGTGTATCTGTCACTAGATCAGTGTAACTGTCCCTAAATAAGTGTATCTGCCCCTAGATCAGTGTATCTGTCCCTAGATCAGAGTATCTGTCCCTAGATCAGAGTATCTGTCCCTAGATCAGAGTATCTGTCCCTAGATCAGTGTATCTGTCCCTAGATCAGTGTATCTGTCCCTAGATCAGTGTCTCTATCCCCCTATCAGTGTATCTGTACCTAGATCAGTGTATCTGTCCCTAGATCAGTGTATCTGTCCCTAGATCAGTGTACCTGTCCCCCTAGATCAGTGCATCTGTCCCTAGATCAGTGTATCTGTCCCCCTATATCAGTGTATCTGTCCCTAGATCAGTGTATCTGTCCCGAGATCAGTGTATCTGTCCCTAGATCAGTGTATCTGTCCCGAGATCAGTGGGCCTGTCCCTAGATCAGTGTATCTGTCCCCAGATCAGTGTATCTGTCACTAGATCAGAGTATCTGTCCCTAGATCAGTGTATCTGTCCACCCAGATCAGTGTATCTGTCACTAGATCAGAGTATCTGTCCCTAGATCAGTGCATCTGTCCCCCTAGATCAGTGTATCTGTTCTTACATCATTGTATCTGTCCCGAGATCAGTATATCTGTCCCTACATCAGTGTATCTGTCCCTCGATCAGTATATCTCCCCCTAGATCAGAGTATCTGTCCCTCGATCAGAATGTCTGTTCCCCTAGATCAGTGTATCTCTCCCCATAGATCAGTGCACCTGTCCCTCAATCAGTGTATCTGCCCCTACATCAGAGTATCTGGCCTTAGATCAGTGTATCTGTCCCCTTAGATCAGTGTATCTGTCCCTAGATCAGTGTATCTGTTCCGAGATCAGAGTATCTGCCCCTAGATCAGTGTATCTGTCCCTAGATCAGTGTCTCTATCCCCCTAGATCAGTGTATCTGTCCCTAGATCAGTGTATCTGCCTCTAGATCAGTGCATCTGTCCCTACATCAGTGTATCTGTCCCTAGATCAGTGTATCTGTCCCCCTAGATCAGTATATCTGTCACTAGATCAGTGTATCTGTCACTAGATCTGTGTATCCGCCCCTTGATCAGTATATCTGTCCCTCCAGATCTGTGTATCTGTCCCCAGATCAGTGTACCTGTCCCTAGCTCAGTATATCTGTCCCTAGATCAGAGTATCTGTCCCGAGAACAGTGTATCTGTCCCCCGAGATCAGTGTATCTGTCCCTAGATCAGTGTATCTGTCCCTAGATCAGTGTCTCTGTCCCTAGATCAGTGTATCTGTCCCCCCAGATCAGTGTATCTGTCCCTAGATCAGAGTATCTGTCCCTACATCAGTGCATCTGTCCACCTAGATCAGTGCATCTGTTCTTACATCAGTGTATCTGTCCCGAGATCAGTATATCTGTCCCTAGATCAGAGTGTCTGTCCCTACATCAGTGTATCTGTCCCGACATCAGTGTATCTGTTCCTACATCAGTGTATCTGTCCCTCGATCAGTATATCTGCCCCTAGATCAGAGTATCTCTCCCTAGATCAGAATGTCTGTTCCCCTAGATCAGTGTATCTGCCCGCCTCGATCAGTGTATCTGTCCCTAGATTAGTATATCTGTCCCGAGATCAGAGTATCTGTCCCTAGATCAGAATGTCTGATCCCCTGGATCAGTGTATCTGTCCGCCTAGATCAGAGTATCTGTCCCTACATCAGTGTATCTGTCCCTACATCAATGTATCTGTCCCGACATCAGTCTTTCTGTTCCTACATCAGCGTATCTGTCCCTATTTCAGTATATCTGCCCGTAGATCAGAGTATCTGTCCCTAGATCAGAATGTTTGTTCCCCGAGATCAGTGTATCTCTCCCCACAGATCAGTGCACCTGTCCTTCAATCAGTGTATCTTGTCCCTAGATCTGTGTATCTGTCCCTAGATCAGTGTAACTGTCCCTAAATAAGTGTATCTGCCCCTAGATCAGTGTATCTGTCCCTAGATCAGAGTATCTGTCCCTAGATCAGAGTATCTGTCCCTAGATCAGAGTATCTGTCCCTAGATCTGAGTATCTGTCCCTAGATCAGAGTATCTGTCCCTAGATCAGAGTATCTGTCCCTAGATCAGTGTATCTGTCCCTAGATCAGTGTATCTGTCCCTAGATCAGTGTCTCTTTCCCCCTATCAGTGTATCTGTACCTAGATCAGTGTATCTGTCCCTAGATCAGTGTACCTGTCCCCCTAGATCAGTGCATCTGTCTCTAGATCAGTGTATCTGTCCACCTAGATCAGTGTAGCTGTCCCTCGATCAGTGTATCTGCCCCTAGATCAGTGTATCTGCCCCTAGATCAGTGTATCTGTCCCTAGATCAGTGTACCTGTCCCCCTAGATCAGTGCATCTGTCCCTAGATCAGTGTATCTGTCCCCCTATATCAGTGTATCTGTCCCTAGATCAGTGTATCTGTCCCGAGATCAGTGTATCTGTCCCTAGATCAGTGTATCTGTCCCGAGATCAGTGTGCCTGTCCCTAGATCAGTATACCTGTCCCGAGATCAGAGTATCTGTCCCTAGATCAGTGTATCTGTCCCCCTAGATCAGTGTACCTGTCCCTCGATCAGTGTATCTGTCCCTAGATCAGTGTATCTGTTCCCCTAGATCAGTGTATATGTCCCTAGGTCAGTGTACCTGTCCCTTGATCAGTATATCTGTCCCTAGATCAGTATATCACTCCCTAGATCAGTATATCTGTCACCCTAGTTCAGTATATATGTCCCTAGATCAGTGTATCTGTCCCTAGTTCAGTGTATCTGTCCCTAGATCAGTGTATCACTCCCTAGATCAGTATATCTGTCCCCCTAGATCAGTGTATCTGTCCCGACATCAGAGTATCTGTCCCTTTATCAGTGTATCTGTCAGCTTAGATCAGTGTATCTGTCCCTAGATCAGTGTATCTGTTCCGAGATCAGAGTATCTGACCCTAGATCAGTGTATCTGTTCCTCGATCAGTGTATCTGCCCCCCTAGATCAGTGTATCTGTCCCTAGATCACTGTATCTATCCCCCTAGATCAGTGTATCTGCCTCTAGATCAGTGTATCTGTCCCTAGATCAGTGCATCTGTCCCTAGATCAGTGTATCTGTCCCCCTAGATCAGTGTATCAGTCCCTAGATCAGTGTATCTCTCCCTAGATCAGTGTATCTGTCCCGGGATCAGTGTATCTGTCCCTAGATCAGTGTATCTGTCCCTAGATCAGTGTGCCTGTCCCTAGATCAGTATATCTGTCCCGAGATCAGAGTATCTGTCCCTAGATCAGTGTATCTGTCCCCCTAGATCAGTGTACCTGTCCCTCGATCACTGTGTCTGTCCCTAGATCAGTGTATCTGTTCCCCTAGATCAGTGTATATGTCCCTAGGTCAGTGTACCTGTCTCTTGATCAGTATATCTGTCCCTAGATCAGTATATCTGTCACCCTAGTTCAGTATATATGTCCCTATATCAGTGTATCTGTCCCTAGTTCAGTGTATCTGTCCCCAGATCAGTGTATCTGTCCCTAGATCAGTATATCACTCCCTAGATCAGTATATCTGTCCCCCTGGATCAGTGTATCTGTCCCTAGATCAGAGTATCTGTCCCTAGATCAGTGTATCTGTTCCGAGATCAGAGTATCTGCCCCTAGATCAGTGTATCTGTCCCTCGATCAGTGTATCTGCCCCCCTAGATCAGTGTATCTGTCCCTAGATCACTGTATCTATCCCCCTAGATCAGTGTATCTGCCTCTAGATCAGTGCATCTGTCCCTACATCAGTGTATCTGTCCCTAGATCAGTGTATCTGTCCCCCTAGGTCAGTATATCTGTCACTAGATCAGTGTATTTGCCCCTAGATCAGTGTATCTATCCCTCCAGATCAGTGTATCTGTCCCCAGATCAGTGTACCTGTCCCTAGCTCAGTATATCTGTCCCTACATCAGAGTATCTGTCCCGAGATCAGTGTATCTTTCCCCCTAGATCAGTGTATCTGTCCCTAGATCAGTGTATCTGTCCCCCTAGATCAGTGTATCTGTCCCTAGATCAGAGTATCTGTCCCTAGATCAGTGCATCTGTCCCCCTAGATCGGTGTATCTGTTCTTACATCAGTGTATCTGTCCCGAGATCAGTATATCTGTCCCTAGATCAGAGTGTCTGTCCCTACATCTGTGTATCTGTCCCGACATCAGTGTATCTGTCCCTACATCAGTGTATCTGTCCCTCGATCAGTATATCTCCCCCTAGATCAGAGTATCTGTCCCTCGATCAGAATGTCTGTTCCCCGAGATCAGTGTATCTCTCCCCATAGATCAGTGCACCTGTCCCTCAATCAGTGTATCTGCCCCGACATCAGAGTATCTGTCCTTAGATCAGTGTATCTGTCCCCTGACATCAGTGTATCTGTCCCTAGATCAGTGTATCTGTTCCGAGATCAGAGTATCTGCCGCTAGATCAGTGTATCTGTCCCTAGATCAGTGTCTCTATCCCCCTAGATCAGTGTATCTGTCCCTAGATCAGTGTATCTGTCCCACTAGATCAGTGCATCTGTCCCTAGATCAGTGTAGCTGTCCAACTAGATCAGTGTATCTGTCCCTAGATCAGTGCATCTGTCCCCCTAGATCGGTGTATCTGTTCTTACATCAGTGTATCTGTCCCGAGATCAGTATATCTGTCCCTAGATCAGAGTGTCTGTCCCTACATCTGTGTATCTGTCCCGACATCAGTGTATCTGTCCCTACATCAGTGTATCTGTCCCTCGATCAGTATATCTCCCCCTAGATCAGAGTATCTGTCCCTCGATCAGAATGTCTGTTCCCCTAGATCAGTGTATCTCTCCCCATAGATCAGTGCACCTGTCCCTCAATCAGTGTATCTGCCCCGACATCAGAGTATCTGTCCTTAGATCAGTGTATCTGTCCCCTGACATCAGTGTATCTGTCCCTAGATCAGTGTATCTGTTCCGAGATCAGAGTATCTGCCGCTAGATCAGTGTATCTGTCCCTAGATCAGTGTCTCTATCCCCCTAGATCAGTGCATCTGTCCCTACATCAGTGTATCTGTCCCTAGATCAGTGTATCTGTCCCCCTAGATCAGTATATCTGTCACTAGATCAGTGTATCTGTCACTAGATCTGTGTTTCTGCCCCTACATCAGTGTATCTGTCCCTCCAGATCAGTGTATCTGTCCCCAGATCAGTGTACCTGTCCCTAGATCAGTATATCTGTCCCTAGATCAGAGTATCTGTCCCGAGAACAGTGTATCTGTCCCCCCAGATCAGTGTATCTGTCCCTAGATCAGTGTATCTGTCCCCCTAGATCAGTGTATCTATCCCTAGATCAGTGTATCTATCCCTAGATCAGTGTATCTGTCCCTAGATCAGTGTATCTGTCCCCCCAGATCAGTGTATCTGTCCCTAGATCAGAGTATCTGTCCCTAGATCAGTGCATCTGTCCCCCTAAATCAGTGTATCTGTTCTTACATCAGTGTATCTGTCCCGAGATCAGTGTAACTGTACCTAGATCAGTATATCACTCACTAGATCAGTATATCTGCCCCCCTCGATCAGTGTATCTGTCCCTAGATCAGTGTAACTGTCCCTAAATCAGTGTATCTGCCCCTAGATCAGTATATCTGTCCCTAGATCAGAGTATCTGTCCCTAGATCTGAGTATCTGTCCCTAGATTCGAGTATCTGTCCCTAGATCAGAGTATCTGTCCCTAGATCAGTGTATCTGTCCCTAGATCAGAGTATCTGTCCCTAGATCAGTGTATCTGTCCCCTCAGATCAGTGTATCTGTCCCTAGATCAGTGAATCTGTTCCGAGACAGAGTATTTGCCCCTAGATCAGTGTATCTGTCCCCAGATCAGTGTCTCTATCCCCCTAGATCAGTGTATCTGTAACTAGATCAGTGTATCTGTCCCTAGATCAGTGTATCAGTCCCTAGATCAGTGTATCTGTCCCCCGAGATCAGTGCATCTGTCTCTAGATCAGTGTATCTGTCCACCTAGATCAGTGTATCTGTCCCTCGATCAGTGTATCTGCCCCCCTAGATCAGTGTATCTGTCCCTAGATCACTGTATCTATCCCCCTAGATCATTGCATCTGCCTCTAGATCAGTGTATCTGTCCCGTGATCAGAGCATCTGTCCCTAGATCAGTGAATCTGTCCCGCTAGATCAGTGTATCTGTCCCTAGATCAGTGTATCTGTCCCTAGATCAGTGTATCTATCCCTAGATCAGTGTATCTGTCCCGAGATCAGAGTATCTGCCCCTAGATCAGTGTATCTGTCCCTAGATCAGTGTATCTGTCCCTAGATCAGTGTATCTGTCCCTAGATCTGTGTATCTGTCCCTAGATCAGTGTATCTGTCCCTAGATCAGTGTATCTGTCCCTAGATCAGTGTGCCTGTCCCTAGATCAGTATATCTGTCCAGAGATCAGAGTATCTGTCCCGAGATCAGTGTATCTGTCCCCCTAGATCAGTGTACCTGTCCCTCGATCAGTGTATCTGTCCCTAGATCAGTGTATCTGTTCCCCTAGATCAGTGTATATGTCCCTAGGTCAGTTTACCTGTCCCTTGATCAGTATATCTGTCCCTAGATCAGTATATCACTCCCTAGATCAGTATATCTGTCCCTCTAGATCAGTGTATCTGTCCCTAGATCAGAGTATCTGTCCCTAGATCAGAGTATCTGCCCCTAGATCAGTGTATCTGTCCCTCGATCAGTGTATCTTCCCTCCTAGTGCAGTGTATCTGTCCCTATATCACTGTATCTATCCCCCTAGATCAGTGTATCTGCCTCTAGATCAGTGCATCTTTCCCTACATCAGTGTATCTGTCCCTAGATCAGTGTATCTGTCCCCCTAGATCAGTATATCTGTCACTAGATCAGTGTATCTGCCCCTAGATCAGTGTATCTGTCCCTCCAGATCAGTGCATCTGTCCCCAGATCAGTGTACCTGTCCCTAGCTCAGTATATCTGTCCCTACATCAGAGTATCTGTCCGGAGATCAGTGTATCTTTCCACCTAGATCAGTGTATCTGTCCCTACATCAGTGTATCTGTCCCCCTAGATCAGTGTATCTATCCCTGGATCAGTGTATCTGTCACTAGATCAGAGTATCTGTCCCTAGATCAGTGTATCTGTCCCCCCAGATCAGTGTATCTGTCCCTAGATCAGAGTATCTGTCCCTAGATCAGTGCATCTGTCCCCCTAGATCGGTGTATCTGTTCTTTGATCAGTGTATCTGTCCCGAGATCTGTATATCTGTCCCTAGATCAGAGTGTCTGTCCCTACATCAGTGTATCTGTCCTGCATCAGTGTATCTGTCCCTACATCAGTGTATTTGTCCCTAGATCAGTATATCTCCCCCTAGATCAGAGTATTTGTCCCTCGATCAGAATGTCTGTTCCCCTAGATCAGTGTATCTGTCCCTAGATCAGTGTATCTGTCCCTAAATCAGTGTATCTGTCCCTAGATCAGTGTATCTGTCCCGAGATCAGTGCATCTGTCCCTAGATCAGTGTATCTGTCCCTAGATAAGTGTGCCTGTCCCTAGATCAGTATATCTGTCCCGAGATCAGAGTATCTGTCCCTAGATCAGTGTATCTGTCCCCCTAGATCAGTGTACCTGTCCCTCGATCAGTGTATCTGTCCCTAGATCAGTGTATCTGTTCCCCTAGATCAGTGTATATGTCCCTAGGTCATTGTACCTGTCCCTTGATCAGTATATCTGTCCCTAGATCAGTATATCACTCCCTAGATCAGTATATCTGTCACCCTAGTTCAGTATATATGTCCCTAGATCAGTGTATCTGTCCCTAGATCAGAGTATCTGTCCCTAGATCAGTAAATCACTCCCTAGATCAGTATATCTGTCCCTTTAGATCAGTGTATCTGTCCCTAGATCAGAGTATCTGTCCCTAGATCAGAGTATCTGCCCCTAGATCAGTGTATCTGTCCCTCGATCAGTGTATCTGCCCCCCTAGATCAGTGTATCTATCCCTAGATCACTGTATCTATCCCCCTAGATCAGTGTATCTGCCTCTATATCAGTGCATCTGTCCCTACATCAGTGTATCTGTCCCTAGATCAGTGTATCTGTCCCCCTAGATCAGTATATCTGTCACTAGATCAGTGTATCTGCCCCTAGATCAGTGTATCTGTCCCTCCAGATCAGTGTATCTGTCCCCAGATCAGTGTACCTGTCCCTAGCTCAGTATATCTGTCCCTACATCAGAGTATCTGTCCCGAGATCAGTGTATCATTCCCCCTAGATCAGTGTATCTGTCCCTAGATCAGTGTATCTGTCCCCCTAGATCAGTGTATCTATCCCTAGATCAGTGTATCTGTCACTAGATCAGAGTCTCTGTCCCTAGATCAGTGTATCTGTCCCCCCAGATCAGTGTATCTGTCCCTAGATCAGAGTATCTGTCCCTAGATCAGTGCATCTGTCCCCCTAGATCGGTGTATCTGTTCTTTCATCAGTGTATCTGCCCCTAGATCAGTGTATCTGTCCCTCCAGATCAGAGTGTCTGTCCCTACATCAGTGTATCTGTCCCGACATCTGTGTATCTGTCCCTACATCAGTGTATCTGTCCCTAGATCAGTATATCTCCCCCTAGATCAGAGTATCTGTCCCTCGATCAGAATGTCTGTTCCCCTAGATCAGTGTATCTCTCCCCATAGATCAGTGCACCTGTCCCTCAATCAGTGTATCTGCCCCTACATCAGAGTATCTGTCCATAGATCAGTGTATCTGTCCCCTTAGATCCGTGTATCTGTCCCTAGATCAGTGTATCTGTTCCGAGATCAGAGTATCTGCCCCTAGATCAGTGTATCTGTCCCTAGATCAGTGTCTCTATCCCCCTAGATCAGTGTATCTGTCCCTAGATCAGTGTATCTGTCCCCCTAGATCAGTGCATCTGTCCCTAGATCAGTGTATCTGTCCCTAGATCAGTGTATCTGTCCCGAGATCAGAGTATCTGTTCCCCTAGATCAGTGTATATGTCCCTAGGTCATTGTACCTGTCCCTTGATCAGTATATCTGTCCCTAGATCAGTATATCACTCCCTAGATCAGTATATCTGTCACCCTAGTTCAGTATATATGTCCCTAGATCAGTGTATCTGTCCCTAGATCAGTGTATCTGTCCCTAGATCAGTAAATCACTCCCTAGATCAGTGTATCTGTCCCTTTAGATCAGTGTATCTGTCCCTAGATCAGAGTATCTGTCCCTAGATCAGAGTATCTGCCCCTAGATCAGTGTATCTGTCCCTCGATCAGTGTATCTGCCCCCCTAGATCAGTGTATCTGTCCCTAGATCACTGTATCTATCCCCCTAGATCAGTGTATCTGCCTCTATATCAGTGCATCTGTCCCTACATCAGTGTATCTGTCCCTAGATCAGTGTATCTCTCCCCCTAGATCAGTATATCTGTCACTAGATCAGTGTATCTGCCCCTAGATCAGTGTATCTGTCCCTCCAGATCAGTGTATCTGTCCCCAGATCAGTGTACCTGTCCCTAGCTCAGTATATCTGTCCCTACATCAGAGTATCTGTCCCGAGATCAGTGTATCATTCCCCCTAGATCAGTGTATCTGTCCCTAGATCAGTGTATCTGTCCCCCTAGATCAGTGTATCTATCCCTAGATCAGTGTATCTGTCACTAGATCAGAGTCTCTGTCCCTAGATCAGTGTATCTGTCCCCCCAGATCAGTGTATCTGTCCCTAGATCAGAGTATCTGTCCCTAAATCAGTGCATCTGTCCCCCTAGATCGGTGTATCTGTTCTTTCATCAGTGTATCTGTCCCGAGATCTGTATATCTGTCCCTAGATCAGAGTGTCTGTCCCTACATCAGTGTATCTGTCCCGACATCAGTGTATCTGTCCCTACATCAGTGTATCTGTCCCTAGATCAGTATATCTCCCCCTAGATCAGAGTATCTGTCCCTCGATCAGAATGTCTGTTCCCCTAGATCAGTGTATCTCTCCCCATAGATCAGTGCACCTGTCCCTCAATCAGTGTATCTGCCCCTACATCAGAGTATCTGTCCATAGATCAGTGTATCTGTCCCCTTAGATCCGTGTATCTGTCCCTAGATCAGTGTATCTGTTCCGAGATCAGAGTATCTGCCCCTAGATCAGTGTATCTGTCCCTAGATCAGTGTCTCTATCCCCCTAGATCAGTGTATCTGTCCCTAGATCAGTGTATCTGTCCCCCTAGATCAGTGCATCTGTCCCTAGATCAGTGTATCTGTCCACCTAGATCAGTGTATCTGTCCCTAGATCACTGTATCTATCCCCCTAGATCAGTGCATCTGCCTCTAGATCAGTGCATCTGTCCCTCCATCAGTGTATCTGTCCCTAGATCAGTGTATCTGTCCCCCTAGATCAGTATATCTGTCACTAGATCTGTGTATCTGTCACTAGATCTGTGTATCTGCCCCTAGATCAGTGTATCTGTCCCTCCAGATCAGTGTATCTGTCCCCAGATCAGTGTACCTGTCCCTAGCTCAGTATATCTGTCCCTAGATCAGAGTGTCTGTCCCGAGAACAGTGTATCTGCCCCCGAGATCAGTGTATCTGTCCCTAGATCAGTGTATCTGTCCCCCGAGATCAGTGTATCTATCCCTAGATCAGTGTATCTATCCCTAGATCAGTGTATCTGTCCCTAGATCTGTGTATCTGTCCCTAGTTCAGTGTATCTGTCCCTAGATCAGTGTATCTGCCCCTAGATCAATATATCACTCCCTAGACCAGTATATCTGTCCCCCTAGATCAGTGTATCTGTCCCTAGATCAGAGTATCTGTCCCTAGATCAGTGTATCTGTCCACTTAGATCAGTGTATCTGTCCCTAGATCAGTGTATCTATTCCGAGATCAGAGTATCTGCCCCTAGATCAGTGTATCTGTCCCTCGATCAGTGTATCTGCCCCCCTAGATCAGTGTATCTGTCCCTAGATCACTGTCTCTATCCCCCTAGATCAGTGTATCTGCCTCTAGATCAGTGCATCTGTCCCTACATCAGTGTATCTGTCCCTAGATCAGTGTATCTGTCCCCCTAGATCAGTATATCTGTCACTAGATCAGTGTATCTGCCCCTAGATCAGTGTATCTGTCCCTCCAGATCAGTGTATCTGTCCCCAGATCAGTGTACCTGTCCCTAGCTCAGTATATCTGTCCCTACATCAGAGTATCTGTCCCGAGATCAGTGTATCTTTCCCCCTAGATCAGTGTATCTATCCCTAGATCAGTGTATCTGTCACTAGATCAGAGTATCTGTCCCCCTAGATCAGTGTATCTATCCCTAGATCAGTGTATCTGTCACTAGATCAGAGTATCTGTCCCTAGATCAGTGTATCTGTCCCCCCAGATCAGTGTATCTGTCTCTAGATCAGAGTATCTGTCCCTAGATCAGTGCATCTGTCCCCCTAGATCAGTGTATCTGTTCTTACATCTGTGTATCTGTCCCGAGCTCAGTATATCTGTCCCTAGATCAGAGTGTCTGTCCTTACATCAGTGTATCTGTCCCGACATCAGTGTATCTGTCCCTACATCAGTGTATCTGTCCCTAGATCAGTATATCTCCCCCTAGATCAGAGTATCTTTCCCTCGATCAGAATGTCTGTTCCCCTAGATCAGTGTATCTCTCCCCATAGATCAGTGCACCTGTCCCTCAATCAGTGTATCTGCCCCTACATCAGAGTATCTGTCCTTAGATCAGTGTATCTGTCCCCTTAGATCAGTGTATCTGTCCCTAGATCAGTGTATCTGTTCCGAGATCAGAGTATCTGCCCCTAGATCAGTGTATCTGTCCCTAGATCAGTGTCTCTATCCCCCTAGATCAGTGTATCTGTCCCTAGATCAGTGTATCTGTCCCTAGATCAGTGTATCTGTCCCCCTAGATCAGTGCATCTGTCCCTAGATCAGTGTATCTGTCCACCTAGATCAGTGTATCTGTCCCTAGATCACTGTATCTATCCCCCTAGATCAGTGTATCTGCCTCTAGATCAGTGCATCTGTCCCTACATCAGTGTATCTGTCCCTAGATCAGTGTATCTGTCCCCCTAGATCAGTATATCTGTCACTAGATCAGTGTATCTGTCACTAGATCTGTGTATCTGCCCCTAGATCAGTGTATCTGTCCCTCCAGATCAGTGTATCTGTCCCCAGATCAGTGTACCTGTCCCTAGCTCAGTATATCTGTCCCTAGATCAGAGTATCTGTCCCGAGAACAGTGTATCTGTCCCCCGAGATCAGTGTATCTGTCCCCCCAGATCAGTGTATCTGTCTCTAGATCAGAGTATCTGTCCCTAGATCAGTGCATCTGTCTGCCTAGATCAGTGTATCTGTTCTTACATCAGTGTATCTGTCCTGAGATCAGTATATCTGTCCCTAGATCAGAGTGTCTGTCCCTACATCAGTGTATCTGTCCCGACATCAGTGTATCTGTCCCTACATCAGTGTATCTGTCCCTAGATCAGTATATATCCCCCTAGATCAGAGTATCTGTCCCTCGATCAGAATGTCTGTTCCCCTAGATCAGTGTATCTCTCCCCATAGATCAGTGCACCTGTCCCTCAATCAGTGTATCTGCCCCTACATCAGAGTATCTGTCCCTAGATCAGTGTATCTGTTCCGAGATCAAAGTATCTGCCCCTAGATCAGTGTATCTGTCCCTAGATCAGTGTCTCTATCCCCCTAGATCAGTGTATCTGTCCCTCGATCAGTGTATCTGTCCACCTAGATCAGTGTATCTGTCCCTAGATCACTGTATCTATCCCCCTAGATCAGTGTATCTGCCTCTAGATCAGTGCATCTGTCCCTACATCAGTGTATCTGTCCCTAGATCAGTGTATCTGTCCCCCTAGATCAGTATATCTGTCACTAGATCAGTGTATCTGTCACTAGATCAGTGTATCTGTCCCTCCAGATCAGTGTATCTGTCCCCAGATCAGTGCACCTGTCCCTAGCTCAGTATATCTGTCCCTAGATCAGAGTATCTGTCCCGAGAACAGTGTATCTGTCCCCCGAGATCAGTGTATCTGTCCCTAGATCAGTGTATTTGTCCCCCTAGATCAGTGTATCTATCCCTAGATCAGTGTATCTATCCCTAGATCAGTGTATCTGTCCCTAGATCAGTGTATCTGTCCCCCCAGATCAGCGTATCTGTCCCTAGATCAGAGTATCTGTCCCTAGATCAGTGCATCTGTCCCCCGAGATCAGTGTATCTGTTCTTACATCAGTGTATCTGTCCCGAGATCAGTATATCTGTCCCTAGATCAGAGTGTCCGTCCCGACATCAGTGTATCTGTCCCGACATCAGTGTATCTGTTCCTACATCAGTGTATCTGTCCCTCGATCAGTATATCTGCTACTCGATTAGAGTATCTGTCCCTAGATCAGAATGTCTGTTCCCCTAGATCAGTGTATCTCTCCCCATAGATCAGTGCACCTGTCCCTCAATCAGTGTGTCTGTCCCTAGATCAGTGTATCTGTCCCTAGATCAGTATATCACTCCCTAGATTAGTATATCTGTCCCCCTCGATCAGTGTCTCTGTCCTAGATCAGTGTAACTGTCCCTAAATCAGCGTATCTGCCCCTAGATCAGTGTATCTGCCCCTAGATCAGAGTATCTGTCCCTCCAGATCAGTGTATCTGTCCCCAGATCAGTGTATCTGTCCCTAGATCAGTGTATCTGTCCCTACATCAGAGTATCTGTCCCGAGATCAGTGTATCATTCCCCCTAGATCAGTGTATCTGTCCCTAGATCAGTGTATCTGTCCCCCTAGATCAGTGTATCTATCCCTAGATCAGTGTATCTGTCCCCCTAGATCAGTGTATCTGTTCCGAGATCAGAGTATCTGTCCCCCCAGATCAGTGTATCTGTCCCTAGATCAGAGTATCTGTCCCTAAATCAGTGCATCTGTCCCCCTAGATCGGTGTATCTGTTCTTTCATCAGTGTATCTGTCCCGAGATCTGTATATCTGTCCCTAGATCAGAGTGTCTGTCCCTACATCAGTGTATCTGTCCCGACATCAGTGTATCTGTCCCTACATCAGTGTATCTGTCCCTAGATCAGTATATCTCCCCCTAGATCAGAGTATCTGTCCCTCGATCAGAATGTCTGTTCCCCTAGATCAGTGTATCTCTCCCCATAGATCAGTGCACCTGTCCCTCAATCAGTGTATCTGCCCCTACATCAGAGTATCTGTCCATAGATCAGTGTATCTGTCCCCTTAGATCCGTGTATCTGTCCCTAGATCAGTGTATCTGTTCCGAGATCAGAGTATCTGCCCCTAGATCAGTGTATCTGTCCCTAGATCAGTGTCTCTATCCCCCTAGATCAGTGTATCTGTCCCTAGATCAGTGTATCTGTCCCCCTAGATCAGTGCATCTGTCCCTAGATCAGTGTATCTGTCCACCTAGATCAGTGTATCTGTCCCTAGATCACTGTATCTATCCCCCTAGATCAGTGCATCTGCCTCTAGATCAGTGCATCTGTCCCTCCATCAGTGTATCTGTCCCTAGATCAGTGTATCTGTCCCCCTAGATCAGTATATCTGTCACTAGATCTGTGTATCTGTCACTAGATCTGTGTATCTGCCCCTAGATCAGTGTATCTGTCCCTCCAGATCAGTGTATCTGTCCCCAGATCAGTGTACCTGTCCCTAGCTCAGTATATCTGTCCCTAGATCAGAGTGTCTGTCCCGAGAACAGTGTATCTGCCCCCGAGATCAGTGTATCTGTCCCTAGATCAGTGTATCTGTCCCCCGAGATCAGTGTATCTATCCCTAGATCAGTGTATCTATCCCTAGATCAGTGTATCTGTCCCTAGATCTGTGTATCTGTCCCTAGTTCAGTGTATCTGTCCCTAGATCAGTGTATCTGCCCCTAGATCAATATATCACTCCCTAGACCAGTATATCTGTCCCCCTAGATCAGTGTATCTGTCCCTAGATCAGAGTATCTGTCCCTAGATCAGTGTATCTGTCCACTTAGATCAGTGTATCTGTCCCTAGATCAGTGTATCTATTCCGAGATCAGAGTATCTGCCCCTAGATCAGTGTATCTGTCCCTCGATCAGTGTATCTGCCCCCCTAGATCAGTGTATCTGTCCCTAGATCACTGTCTCTATCCCCCTAGATCAGTGTATCTGCCTCGAGATCAGTGCATCTGTCCCTACATCAGTGTATCTGTCCCTAGATCAGTGTATCTGTCCCCCTAGATCAGTATATCTGTCACTAGATCAGTGTATCTGCCCCTAGATCAGTGTATCTGTCCCTCCAGATCAGTGTATCTGTCCCCAGATCAGTGTACCTGTCCCTAGCTCAGTATATCTGTCCCTACATCAGAGTATCTGTCCCGAGATCAGTGTATCTTTCCCCCTAGATCAGTGTATCTATCCCTAGATCAGTGTATCTGTCACTAGATCAGAGTATCTGTCCCCCTAGATCAGTGTATCTATCCCTAGATCAGTGTATCTGTCACTAGATCAGAGTATCTGTCCCTAGATCAGTGTATCTGTCCCCCCAGATCAGTGTATCTGTCTCTAGATCAGAGTATCTGTCCCTAGATCAGTGCATCTGTCCCCCTAGATCAGTGTATCTGTTCTTACATCTGTGTATCTGTCCCGAGCTCAGTATATCTGTCCCTAGATCAGAGTGTCTGTCTTTACATCAGTGTATCTGTCCCGACATCAGTGTATCTGTCCCTACATCAGTGTATCTGTCCCTAGATCAGTATATCTCCCCCTAGATCAGAGTATCTTTCCCTCGATCAGAATGTCTGTTCCCCTAGATCAGTGTATCTCTCCCCATAGATCAGTGCACCTGTCCCTCAATCAGTGTATCTGCCCCTACATCAGAGTATCTGTCCTTAGATCAGTGTATCTGTCCCCTTAGATCAGTGTATCTGTCCCTAGATCAGTGTATCTGTTCCGAGATCAGAGTATCTGCCCCTAGATCAGTGTATCTGTCCCTAGATCAGTGTCTCTATCCCCCTAGATCAGTGTATCTGTCCCTAGATCAGTGTATCTGTCCCTAGATCAGTGTATCTGTCCCCCTAGATCAGTGCATCTGTCCCTAGATCAGTGTATCTGTCCACCTAGATCAGTGTATCTGTCCCTAGATCACTGTATCTATCCCCCTAGATCAGTGTATCTGCCTCTAGATCAGTGCATCTGTCCCTACATCAGTGTATCTGTCCCTAGATCAGTGTATCTGTCCCCCTAGATCAGTATATCTGTCACTAGATCAGTGTATCTGTCACTAGATCTGTGTATCTGCCCCTAGATCAGTGTATCTGTCCCTCCAGATCAGTGTATCTGTCCCCAGATCAGTGTACCTGTCCCTAGCTCAGTATATCTGTCCCTAGATCAGAGTATCTGTCCCGAGAACAGTGTATCTGTCCCCCGAGATCAGTGTATCTGTCCCCCCAGATCAGTGTATCTGTCTCTAGATCAGAGTATCTGTCCCTAGATCAGTGCATCTGTCTGCCTAGATCAGTGTATCTGTTCTTACATCAGTGTATCTGTCCTGAGATCAGTATATCTGTCCCTAGATCAGAGTGTCTGTCCCTACATCAGTGTATCTGTCCCGACATCAGTGTATCTGTCCCTACATCAGTGTATCTGTCCCTAGATCAGTATATATCCCCCTAGATCAGAGTATCTGTCCCTCGATCAGAATGTCTGTTCCCCTAGATCAGTGTATCTCTCCCCATAGATCAGTGCACCTGTCCCTCAATCAGTGTATCTGCCCCTACATCAGAGTATCTGTCCCTAGATCAGTGTATCTGTTCCGAGATCAAAGTATCTGCCCCTAGATCAGTGTATCTGTCCCTAGATCAGTGTCTCTATCCCCCTAGATCAGTGTATCTGTCCCTCGATCAGTGTATCTGTCCACCTAGATCAGTGTATCTGTCCCTAGATCACTGTATCTATCCCCCTAGATCAGTGTATCTGCCTCTAGATCAGTGCATCTGTCCCTACATCAGTGTATCTGTCCCAAGATCAGTGTATCTGTCCCCCTAGATCAGTATATCTGTCACTAGATCAGTGTATCTGTCACTAGATCAGTGTATCTGTCCCTCCAGATCAGTGTATCTGTCCCCAGATCAGTGTACCTGTCCCTAGCTCAGTATATCTGTCCCTAGATCAGAGTATCTGTCCCGAGAACAGTGTATCTGTCCCCCGAGATCAGTGTATCTGTCCCTAGATCAGTGTATTTGTCCCCCTAGATCAGTGTATCTATCCCTAGATCAGTGTATCTGTCCCTAGATCAGTGTATCTGTCCCCCCAGATCAGCGTATCTGTCCCTAGATCAGAGTATCTGTCCCTAGATCAGTGCATCTGTCCCCCGAGATCAGTGTATCTGTTCTTACATCAGTGTATCTGTCCCGAGATCAGTATATCTGTCCCTAGATCAGAGTGTCCGTCCCGACATCAGTGTATCTGTCCCGACATCAGTGTATCTGTTCCTACATCAGTGTATCTGTCCCTCGATCAGTATATCTGCTACTCGATCAGAGTATCTGTCCCTAGATCAGAATGTCTGTTCCCCTAGATCAGTGTATCTCTCCCCATAGATCAGTGCACCTGTCCCTCAATCAGTGTGTCTGTCCCTAGATCAGTGTATCTGTCCCTAGATCAGTATATCACTCCCTAGATTAGTATATCTGTCCCCCTCGATCAGTGTCTCTGTCCTAGATCAGTGTAACTGTCCCTAAATCAGCGTATCTGCCCCTAGATCAGTGTATCTGCCCCTAGATCAGAGTATCTGTCCCTAGATCTGTGTATCTGTCCCCTTAGATCAGTGTATCTGTCCCTAGATCAGTGTATCTGTCCCGAGATCAGAGTATCTGCCCCTAGATCTGTGTATCTGCCCCTAGATCAGTGTATCTGCCCCTAGATCAGTGTATCTGTCCCTAGATCAGTTTATCTGTCCCTAGATCAGTGTATCTGTCCCCCTAGATCAGTGTATCTGTTCCGAGATCAGAGTATCTGTCCCGAGATCAGAGTATCTGTCCCGAGATCAGAGTATCTGTCCCCCTAGATCAGTGCATCTGTCCCCCTAGATCAGTGCATCTGTCCACCTAGATCAGTGCATCTGTCCACCTAGATCAGTGTATCTGTCCACCTAGATCAGTGTATCTGTCCCTAGATCAGTGTATCTGCCCCCCTAGATCAGTGTATCTGTCCCTACATCAGTGTATCTGTTATGTATGTAATAACTCGATAAACTAACACAGGTACAAACCTGGCTCTGCTTTATTAGAGCCCAAAGTGATTACATTACAAGATGGCTTATCTTTTATACCTGGGCCGCACACACATGCGTACAGCCCAATGACCTCCGACAGTGGCGCCACCTGGTGGCTAGTAAATCCAAGCATACATACATGACAATGTCCACCTTTAAGATATTAGTAACAGTCGTTTTACAAATTGAGACGGTCCGGGGCTTTCCGTTCCCGAGTTGATCGTCTCAGTTCAACTCCAGCCTTGGGCGAGCGTTCTGAGTCTGTTATGACTGGGGGCTGGGTAGCCGATCTGATGGGAGTGGCAATGACCAAGTCAGGGATTTAAAGTCCAGATTCCATTGATGACAGCAGAGTTCTCTGATGACTGAGGGTAGGTTGGTTGGTCACTGATTGTGTCTTCCTCAAACTGTTCCGGTTCATCCGTGTGCCGCAGCGTTATCTGATCAACATGTTTCCTGCATGTTTGCCCATTCTTGAGCTTGACGATAAACACTCTGTTACCCTCCTTGGCCGTAACTGTATCGGCGATCCACTTGGGACCTTGACCATAATTTAGTACATACACAGGATCATTAACAGAAATGTCGCTATCATGATACCACTGCTGACTTTGACATCTGTATTCAGCATTATCGTTCAAGTCAGGGTGGACAAGAGAGAGATTGGTCTTGAGACCTCTCTTCATCAATAGTTCAGCAGGGAGAATCCCGGTAAGCGTGTGGGGTCTTGTCCTGTAACTAAGCAATATGCATGACAAGCGAGTCTGCAGTGAACCTTGAGTTACACGTTTCATACTCTGCTTGATGGTTTGGACCGCACGCTCTGCTTGACCTTAGATGCGGGTTTGAATGGTGCTGACCTCACATGTTTGATACCATTGAGCTTCATGAACTCTTCAAACTCCAGACTAGTGAAGCAAGGTCCGTTGTCGCTTACAACAATGTCGGGCAGACCATGAGTGGCAAACATGACACGAAGGCTCTCAATGGTAGCTGTGGATGTACTGGATGACATGATTATACACTCTATCCACTTGGAATATGCATCCACCACAACTAAAAACATATTTCCCAGGAAGGGACCTGCAAAGTCGATGGGGATCCTGGACCATGGTTGAGATGGCCACGACCACAGACTCAGCGGCGATTCCACTGGTGCTTTACTTAGCTGCATGCAAGTGCTGCACTGATACACACATGATTCCAGATCAGAGTCAATTCCAGGCCATCATACATGAGACGTTGCAATGACTTTCATCATGACAATACCGGGATAAGTGCTATGTAAATCATGTGCAAATTTCTCTCTGCCTTTCTTAGGCATAACAACACGATTACCCCACAGTAAACAATCTGACTGAATGAATATTTAGTCTTTGTGACGGTTGTAAGGTTTGGTCTCATCACCCATTTGCTTGGGTATGGCAGACAATCACCACTAAGAACACAACGTTTCACAACCGATAATATCGGGTCCTGTCTGGTCCAGGTCTTAATTTGTTGAGCCGTGACAGGGGTTCCTTCACTTTCAAAAACATCCATCACTAACAGTAGGTCTGCAGGTTGTGGCATCTCCACCTCCGGTGTGGGCAACGGCAGACGGCTCAATACATCGGCACAATTCTCGGTGCCAGGTCAATGGCGAATAACATAATCATAGACAGATAATATCAGCACCCACCTCTGGATGCGGGATGATGCATTAGTATTTATACCTTTTTTTCCAAAAACAATGAACTGAGTGGCTTGTGATCTGTTTCCAGTTCAAACCGAAGACCAAACAGGCACTGATGCATCTTTTTAACCCCATATATGCAGGCTATTGCTTCTTTTTCTACCATGCTGTAGGCTCTTTCCATCTTTGACAAACTTTTAGAAGCATACGCAACAGGTTGTAGTTTACCCGACTCATTAGCTTGTTGGAGCCCGCAACCAACTCCATATGACGAAGCATCACAGACCAATACTAGATGCTTACATGGAGGAGCAGCGGCCGGAGGAGGAGCGAGGAGCAGCCTATAAAGGCCCAACGGGAGTCCGGGGATCGGCGGCAGTCAGGAGCAGCGGCCGGAGGAGGAGCGAGGAGCGAGCTGCAGCTGGGTCAGAAGTAAGAAAGAAGTAAAAAATAATCGAAGGGTGACGTCACAGCCAAGAAGGTAAGTGATTGGCTGGTTGAGTGGTGAGTAGTTTTCTTTTTATTTATCTTTCTTCATGTTCTTAACAGTAAGAAACCTTTGGCATTGTTACCAAATTAAGTAATCTAAGGATTAAGTCATGGCAGGAGAGCCCAGACCCATATTATGCTCCACCTGTGCTATGTGGGAAGACAGGGACGCTTCAAGTGTCCCTGACGACTACATGTGCAGGAACTGCATCCAGTTGCAGCTCCTGACAGACCGCATTGCGGCACTGGAGCTGCGCATGGATTCAATCTGGAGCATGCGCGATGCTGAGAATGTCGTGAATAGCACATTTAGTGAGTTGGCCATATCGCAGGTAAAGGTTATTCAGGCGTATAGGGAATGGGTGACCATCAGGAAAAGCAGTAGAAGGAAGATAGTGCAGAGGTCCCCTGCGGGCATCTCCCTCCAAAACAGATATACCACCTTGGGTATTGTTGGGGAAAATGACGCATCAGGGGAAGGCAGCAACAGCCAAGTCCGTGGCACCAGGGGTGGCTCTGCTGCACAGGAGGGCAGGAAAAAGAGTGGGAGAGCTATAGTGATAGGGGATTCTATTGTAAAGGGAATAGATAGGCGTTTCTGCTGCCGCAAACGAGACTCCAGGATGGTATGTTGCCTCCCTGGTACAAGGGTCAAGGATGTCTCAGAGCGGTTGCAGCGTATTCTGGGGGAGAGGGTGAACAGCCAGCTGTCATGGTACTTATAGGTACCAACGATATAGTTAAAAAATGGGATGAGTTTAGGGAGCTAGGAGAAAAATTAAAAAGTAGGACCTCAAAGGTAGTAATCTCAGGATTGCTACCAGTGCCACGTGCTAGTCAGAGTGAATCGCAGGATAGCTAAGATGAATATGTGGCTTGAGGAGTGGTGCAGGAGGGAGGGATTCCAATTCCTGGAACACTGGAACTGGTTCTGGGGGAGGTGGGACCAGTACAAAGTGGACGGTCTGCACCTGGGCAGTACTGGAACCAATGTCTTAGGGGGAGTGTTTGCAAGTGCTGTTGGGGAGGAGTTAAACTAATATGGCAGGGGAATGGGACCCTCTGCAGGGAGACAGAGGGAAGTAAAATGGGGGCAGAAGCAAAAGATAGAAAGAAGAAAAGTAAAAGTGAACAGCAGAGATCAAAAAGGGCCACATTACAACAAAATTCTGGAGGGACAAAATGTGTTATACAGACAAGCTTGAATGCTTTGTGCCTCAATGCGAGGAGTATTCGTAATAAAGTAGATGAATTAACTGCGCAGGCAGCTATTACCGAATATGTTATAATTGGGATTACGGAGACATGGCTCAAGGCTGGGAACTCAACATCCAGGGGTATTCAACATTCAGGAAGGATAGACAGAAAGGAAAAGGAGGCGGGGTGGCGTTGCTGGTTAAAGAGGAAATTAATGCAATAGTAAGGAGGGACATTAGCTTGGATGATGTGGAATCTGAATGGTTAGAGCTGCGGAATACCAAAGGGCAGAAAACGTCAGTGGGAGTTGTGTACAGACCACCAAACAGTATTAGTGAGGTTGGGGACAGCATCAAACAAGAAATTAGGAATGCGTGCAATAAAGGTACAGCAGTTATCATGGGCGACTTTAATCTACATAGATTGGGCGAACCAAACAGGTAGCAATACGATGGAGGAGGATTTCCTGGAGTGTATAAGGAATGGTTTTCTTGATCAATATGTCGAGGAACCAACTAGAGGGCTGGCCATCCTAGACTGGGTGATGTGTAATGAGAAAGCACAAATTAGCAATCTTGTTGTGCGAGGCCCCTTGGGGAAGAGTGACCATAATATGGTAGAATTCTTCATTAAGATGGAGAGTGACACAGTTAATTCAGAGACGAGGGTCCTGAAATTAAGGAAAGGTAACTTCGATGGTATGAGACGTGAATAGGCTAGCATAGACTGGTGAATGATACTTAAAGGGTTGATGGTGGATAGGCAATGCAAACATTTAAAGATCACATGGATGAACTTCAATAATTGTACATCCCTGCCTGGAGTAAAAACAACATAGGGAAGGTGGCTCAACCGTGGCTAACAAGGGAAATTAGGGATAGTGTTAAATCCAAGGAAGAGGCATATAAATTGGCCAGAAAAAGCAGCAAACCTGAGGACTGGGAGAAATTTGGAATTCAGCAGAGGAAGAGAAAGGGTTTAATTAGGAGGGGGATAATAGAGTATGAGAGAAAGCTTGCTGGAAACATAGAAACTGACTGCAAAAGCTTCTATAGATATGTGAAGAGAAAAAGATGAGTGAAGGCAAACATAGGTCCCTTGCAGTCAGAATCAGGTGAATTGATAATGGAGAACAAAGAAATGGCAGACCAATTGAACAAATACTTTGGTTGTGTCCTCACGAAAGAAGACACATATAATCTTCCAGAAATACTAGGGGACCGAGGGTCTAGCGAGAAGAAGGAACTGAAGGAAATCCTTATTAGTCAGGAAATTGTGTTAGGGAAATTGATGGGATTGAAGGCCAATAAATCCCCAGGGCCTGATAGGCTGCATCCCAGAGTACTTAAGGAATTGGCCCTAGAAATAGTGGATGCATTGGTGATCATTTTCCAACAGTCTATCGACTCTGCATCAGTTCCTATTGACTGGAGGGTAGCTAGTGAAACACCACTTTTTAAAAAAGGAGGGAGAGAGAAAACGGGGAATTATAGACCGGTTAGCCTGACATCAGTAGTGGGGAAATTGTTGGAATCAATTATTAAAGATGAAATAGCAGTGCATTTGGAAAGCAGTGACAGGATCGGTCCAAGTCAGCCAGGATTTAGGAAAGGGAAATCATGCTTGACAAATCTTCCAGAATTTTTTGAGGATGTAACTAGTAGAGTGGACAAGGGAGAACCTGTGGATATGGTGTATTTGGACTTTCAAAAGGCTTTTGACAAGGTCCCACACAAGAGATTAGTGTGCAAAACTGAAGCATATGGTATTGGGGGTAATGTATTGACGTAAATAGAGAACTGGTTGGCAGACAGGAAACAGAGAGAAGGGATAAACGGGTCCTTCTCAGAATGGCAGGCAGTGACTAGTGGAGTGCCGTAGGGGTCAGTGTTGGGACCCCAGCTATTTACAATATACATCAATGATTTAGATGAAGGAATTGAATGTAATATCTCCAAGTTTGCAGATGACACTAAGCTGGGTGGTGGTGTGAGCTGTGAGGAGGATGCTAAGAGGCTGCAGGTGACTTGGACAGGTTAGGTGAGTGGGCAAATGCAGTATAATATGAATAAATGTGAGGTTATCCACTTTGGTGGCAAAAACATGAAGGTAGAATATTATCTGAATTAGGAAAAGGGGAGGTGCAATGAGACCTGGGTGTCATGGTACATCAGTCATTGAAAGGTGGCATGCAGGTACAGCAGGCGGTGAAGAAGGCAAATGGCATGTTGGCCTTCATAGCTCGGGGATTTGAGAATAGGAGCAGGGAGGTCTTAATGCAGTTGTACAGGGCCTTGGTGAAGTCTCACCTGGAATATTGTGTTCAGTTTTGGTCTCCTAATCTGAGGAAGGACGTTCTCGCTATTGAGGGAGTGCAGTGAAGGTTCACCAGATTGATTCCCGGGATGGCGGGACTGACATATGAGGAGAGACTGGATCAACTGGGCCTGTATTCACTGGAGTTTAGAAGAATGAGAGGGGATCTCATAGAAACATATAAAATTCTGACGGGACTGGACAGGTTAGATGCAGGAAGAATGTTCCCGATGTTGGGGAAGTCCAAAACCAGAGAACACAGTCTTAGGATAAGTGGTAAGCCATTTAGGACCGAGATGAGGAGAAACTATTTCACTCGGAGAGTTGTTAACCTCTGGAATTCTCTACCGCAGAGAGTTGTTGATGCCAGTTCGTTAGATATATTCAAGAGGGAGTTAGATATTGCTCTGATGGCTAAAGGGATCAAGGGGTATGGAGAGAAAGCAGGAAAGGGGTACTGATGTGAATGATTAACCATGATCTTATTGAATGGTGGTGCAGGCTCAAGGGGCCGAATGGCATATTCCTGCACCTATTTCCTATGTTTCTATGTTACCAGCAGCTTGTTATAGCAAAGTAGATTAGTAGCTTTCTCAAAGCTCTATCTTGAGACGCATCCCAAACCCAATTCCACCTTTTCTTAGCAGCATGTGCAGTGACTCTAATGAGGTGCTCAATCTAGGTAGGAAATTACCGAAGTGGTTGAGCAGACCAAGAAACGAATGCAGCTCCATCACATTCTGAGGCTTGGGTGTATTTTTGATGGCCATGGTTTTCGAATCCGTAGGCCTGATGCCGTCAGCAGCAATTTTCCTCCCCAGGAATTGGACTTCCGGTGCCATGAAGGCGCACTTCGAACGTTTCAGTCTGAGTCCCACTTTGTCCAGACGATGTAGAACCTCTTCCAGGTTGTTCAGATGTTCGGCGGTATCATGACCTGTGACCAGTATGTCATCTTGGAACACGACGGTTCTGGGGATGGACTTCAGTAGACTCTCCATGTTCCTCTGAAATATGGCTGCAGCCGAGCGAATTCTGAAAGGGCACCTGTTGTAGATAAACAGTCCTTTATGAGTGTTGATACACGTAAGTTTCTTCAATGACTCGACCAGCTCCTGTGTCATGTAGGTCGACGTCAGATCCAGTTTGGTGAACAACTTCACCCCGGCTAGTGTTGCAAACAGGTCATCAGGCTTCGGTGACGGGTATTGATCCTGTTTCATAAGAACATAAGAATTAAGAACAGGAATAGGCCATCTCGTCCCTCGAGCCTGCACCGCCATTCAATAAGATCATGGCTGATCTGGCCGTGGACTCAGTTCCACTTACCCGCCCGCTCCCCGTAACCCTTAATTCCCTTATTGGTTAAAAATCTATCTATCTGTGACTTGAATAAATTCAATGAGCTAGCCTCAACTGCTTCCTTGGGCAGAGAATTCCACAGATTCACAACCCTCTGGGAGAAGAAATTCCTTCTCAACTCAGTTTTAAATTGGCTCCCCCGTATTTTGTGCCCCCTAGTTCTAGTCTCCCCGACCAGTGGAAACAACCTCTCTACCTCTATCTTGTCTATCCCTTTCATTATTTTAAATGTTTCTATAAGATCACCCCTCATCCTTCTGAACTCCAACGAGTAAAGACCCAATCTACTCAATCTATCATCATAAGGTAACCCCCTCATCTCCAGAATCAGCCTAGTGAATCGTCTCTGTACCCCCTCCAAAGCCAGTATATCCTTTCTTAAGTAAGGTGACCAAAACTGCACGCAGTACTCCAGGTGCGGCCTTACCAATACCTTATACAGTTGCAGCAGGACCTCCCTGCTTTTGTACTCCATCCCTCTCGCAATGAAGGCCAACATTCCATTCGCCTTCCTGATTACCTGCTGCACATGCAAACTAACTTTTTGGGATTCATGCACAAGGACCCCCAGGTCCCTCTGCACCTCAGCATGTTTTAATTTCTCCCCATTCAAATAATATTCCCATTTACTGTTTTTTTTCCCCAAGGTGGATGACCTCACACTTTCCGACATTGTATTCCATCTGCCAAACCTTAGCCCATTCGCTTAACCTATCTAAATCTCTTTGCAGCCTCTCTGTGTCCTCTACACAACCCGCTTTCCCACTAATCTTAGTATCATCTGCAAATTTTGCTACACTACACTCTGTCCCCTCTTCCAGGTCATCTATGTATATTGTAAACAGTTGTGGTCCCAGCACCGATCCCTGTGGCACACCACTAACCACCAATTTCCAACCCGAAAAGGACCCATTTATCCCGACTCTCTGCTTTCTGTTCGCCAGCCAATTCTCGATCCATGCTAATACATTTCCTCTGACTCCGCGTACCTCTATCTTCTGCAGTAACCTTTTGTGTGGCACCTTATCGAATGCCTTTTGGAAATCTAAATACACCACATCCATCGGTACATCTCTATCCACCATGCTCGTTATATCCTCAAAGAATTCCAGTAAATTAGTTAAACATGATTTCCCCTTCATGAATCCATGCTGCGTCTGCTTGATTGCACTATTCCTATCTAGATGTCCCGCTATTTCCTTCCTTAATGATAGTTTCAAGCATTTTCCCCATTACAGATGTTAAACTAACCGGCCTATAGTTACCTGCCTTTTGTCTGCCCCCCTTTTTAAACAGAGGCGTTACATTAGCTGCTTTCTAATCCGCTGGTACCTCCCCAGAGTCCAGAGAATTTTGGTAACTTATAACGAATGCATCTGCTATAACTTCCGCTATCTCTTTTAATACCCTGGGATGCATTTCATCAGGACCAGGGGACTTGTCTACCTTGAGTCCCATTAGCCTGTCCAGCACTACCCCCCTAGTGATAGTGATTGTCTCAAGGTCCTCCCTTCCCACATTCCTGTGACCAGCAACTTTTGGCATGGTTTTTGTGTCTTCCACTGTGAAGACCGAAGCAAAATAATTGTTTGAGGTCTCAGCCATTTCCACATTTCCCATTATTAAATCCCCCTTCTCATCTTCTAAGGGACCAACATTTACTTTAGTCACTCTTTTCCGTTTTATATATCTGTAAAAGCTTTTACTATCTGTTTTTATATTTTGCGCAAGTTTATCCTCGTAATCTATCTTTATTTTCTTTATTGCTTTTTTAGTCATTCTTTGCTGTCATTTAAAATTTTCCCAATCTTCTAGTTTCCCACTAACCTTGGCCACCTTGGTCTTTGATTTGATACTCTCCTTTATTTCCTTGGTTATCCACGGCTGGTTATCCCTTCCCTTACCACCCTTCTTTTTCACTGGAATATATTTTTGTTGCGCACTATGAAAGAGCTCCTTAAAAGTCCTCCACTGTTCCTCAATTGTGCCACCATTTAGTCTGTGTTTCCAGTCTACTTTAGCCAACTCTGCCCCTCATCCCACTGTAGTCCCCTTTGTTCAAGCATAGTACGCTCGTTTCTGACACAACTTCCTCACCCTCAATCTATATTACAAATTCAACCATACTGTGATCACTCATTCCGAGAGGATCTTTTACGAGCAGATCGTTTATTTTTCCTGTCTCATTACACAGGACCAGCTCTAAGATAGCTTGCTCCCTTGTAGGTTCTGTAACATATTGTTCTAAGAAACAATCCCGTATGCATTCTATGAATTCCTCCTCCAGGCTACCCCGTGCGATTTGAGTTGACCAATCGATATGTAGGTTAAAATCCCCCATGACTACTGCTGTTCCTTTTTCACGTGCCTCCATTATTCCCTTGATAATTGCCCGCCCCACCGTGAAGTTATTATTTGGGGGCCTATAAACTACGCCCACCAGTGACTTTTTCCCCTTACTATCTCTAATCTCCACCCACAATGATTCAACATTTTGTTCATTAGAGCCAATATCGTCTCTCACAACTGCCCTGATATCATCCTTTATTAACAGAGCTACCCCACCTCCTTTCCCTTCTTGTCTATGTTTCCGAATCACCAGATACCCCTGAATGTTTAATTCCCAGTCTTGGCCACCCTGCAGCCATGTTTCTGTAATGGCCACAAAATCATACCCATTTGTAATGATTTGTGCCGTCAACTCATTTACTTTATTTCAAATGCTGCGTGCGTTTAGGTAGAGTGTTTTAATCCTAGTTTTTAAACCATGATTTTTAGTTTTGACCCCTCCTGCAGCCTCTTTATATTTAGTGGCCCTTTTTGTTTTTCGCCTTGGGTTTCTCTGCCCTCCACTTTTACTCATCTCCTTTCTGTCTTTTGCTTTTGTCTCCTTTTTGTTTCCCTCTGTCTCCCTGCATTTGGTTCCCATCCCCCTGCCATATTAGTTTAACTCCTCCCCAACAGCACTAGCAAACACTCCCCCGAGGACATTGGTTCCGGTCCTGCCCAGGTGCAGACCGTCCGGTTTGTACTGGTCCCACCATCCCCAGAAGCTGTTCCAATGCCCCAGGAATTTGAATCCCTCCCTGCTGCACCACTGCTCAAGCCACGTATTCATCTGCACTATTCTGTGATTCCTACTCTGACTAGCACGTGGCATTGGTAGCAATCCCGAGATTACTACTTTTGAGGTCCGAATTTTTAATTTTGCTCCTAGCTCCTTAAATTCGTCTCATATGACCTCATCCCTTTTTTTTACCTCTGTCGTTGGTACCAATGTGCACCACGACAACTGGCTCTTCTCCCTCCCTTTTTAGAATGTCCTGCACCTGCTCCGAGACATCCTTGACCCTTGCACCAGGGAGGCAACATACCATACTGGAGTCTCGGTTGCGGCCGCAGAAACGCCTATCTATTCCCCTTACAATCGAATCCCCTATCACTATCGCTCTCCCACTCTTTTTCCTGCCCTCCTGTGCAGCAGAGCCAGCCACGGTGCCATGAACTTGGCTGCTGCTACCCTCCCCTGATGAGTCATCCCCCTCAACAGTACTCAAAACGGTGTATCTGTTTTGCAGGGGGATGACCGCAGGGGACTCCTGCGCTACCTTCCTTGCACTGCTCTTCCTGCTGGTCTTCCATTCCCTAGCTGGCTGTGGACCCTTCACCTGCGGTATGACCAACTCGCTGCACGTGCTACTCACGTCATTCTCAGCATCGTGGATGCTCCAGAGTGAATCCACCCTCAGCTCCAATTCCGCAATGCGGACCGTTAAGAGCTGGAGGTGGACACACTTCCCGCACACGTAGTCGTCAGGGACATCGGAAGTGTTCCTGAGTTCCCACATGGTACAGGAGGAGCATATCACGTGACCGAGCTCTCCTGCCGTGACTTAACCCTTAGATACACTTAAATCGGCAACAACAATGTTAACAAGTTACTTACTGTTATAGAAGAGAAAAAAGAAAAACTACTCATCAATCACCAGCCAATCACTTACCCCCTAGGCTGTGACGTCACCTTTCTGTTTCTTTCTACTTCTTTTTTGCCTTCTCCCTGTAGCTGCACAAGTCATGCCTCTCCACGCACCTCCTCGACGCTGCTCCCGACTGCCGCCGACGCTGGGCCCCAGACTCCCTGATGTGCCTTTTATAGGCCTCACCAACGGACCTCCTCGACGCTGCTCCCGACTGCCGCCGACGCTGGGCCCCGGACTCCCTGCTGTGCCTTTTATCGGTTTCGAAACTCAATTGATTGTAATCTTGTAGTCTACACAAATCCTGACAGTGCCATCACTCTTCAACACAGGAACAATGGGGCTGGTCCACTCGTTCAATTCGACCGGTGATATGAACCCTTCACGCTGGAGTCTGTCCAGTTCAATTTCGACCTTCTCCCTCATCGTGTACGGAACTGCCCGAGCTTTATGATGGACGGGTCTTGCATCTGAGTCCACGTAGATCTGCACCTTGGCTCCCGTGAAATTGCCGATGCCTGGTGCAAACAGCGAGGGGAACTTTCTCAGCACTTGAGCACATGGATTATCATCCTCTGACGACAACGCTTTGAGGAAGCAAAGAGTAGGAGTAAATGGGGACTTTTCAGAATGGCAGGCAGTGACTAGTGGGGTACCGCAGGGTTCTGTGCTGGGGGCCCCAGCTGTTTACACTGTACATTAATGATTTAGACGAGGGGATTAAATGTAGTATCTCCAAATTTGCGGATGACACTAAGTTGGGTGGCAGTGTGAGCTGCGAGGAGGATGCTATGAGGCTACAGAGTGACTTGGATAGGTTAGGTGAGTGGGCAAATGCGTGGCAGATGAAGTATAATGTGGATAAATGTGAGGTTATCCACTTTGGTGGTAAAAACAGAGAGACAGACTATTATCTGAATGGTGACAGATTAGGAAAAGGGAAGGTGCAACGAGACCTGGGTGTCATGGTACATCAGTCATTGAAGGTTGGCATGCAGGTACAGCAGGCGGTTAAGAAAGCAAATGGCATGTTGGCCTTCATAGCGAGGGGATTTGAGTACAGGGGCAGGGAGGTGTTGCTACAGTTGTACAGGGCCTTGGTGAGGCCACACCTGGAGTATTGTGTACAGTTTTGGTCTCCTAACTTGAGGAAGGACATTCTTGCTATTGAGGGAGTGCAGCGAAGATTCACCAGACTGATTCCCGGGATGGTGGGACTGACCTATCAAGAAAGACTGGATCAACTGGGCTTGTATTCACTGGAGTTCAGAAGAGTGAGAGGGGACCTCATAGAAACGTTTAAAATTCTGACGGGTTTGGACAGGTTGGATGCAGGAAGAATGTTCCCAATGTTGGGGAAGTCCAAAACCAGGGGTCACAGTCTAAGGATAAGGGGTAAGCCATTTAGGACCGAGATAAGGAGAAACTTCTTCACCCAGAGAGTGGTGAACCTGTGGAATTCTCTACCACAGGAAGTAGTTGAGGCCAATTCACTAAATATATTCAAAAGGGAGTTAGATGAAGTCCTTACTACTCGGGGGATCAAGGGGTATGGCGTGAAAGCAGGAAGTGGGTACTGAAGTTTCATGTTCAGCCATGAACTCATTGAATGGCGGTGCAAGCTAGAAGGGCTGAATGGCCTGCTCCTGCACCTATTTTCTATGTTTCTATGTTTCTATGATATCGTTCCAATTCCATTTGATTTTTTCTAGCCAATTCCTGTCAAACAGCGTTGGACCATTGCCTGGAACAATCCATAACGGTAAATCATGAACCACACCATCATACGACACCTTGACTACTGCACTGCCAATCACCCTTATGAGTTCTTAAGTGTACGTACGCAACTTGGCATTGACTGGACTCAGCTTAGGCCTCAGCCTTAGTATCCCACAGCTTGTCGAATGGCTCATTATTGATTGACTCGCACCCGTGTCCAATTCCATCGGTACCAGCACACCATTAAGTTTCACATTAATCATTATCGGTTGGCTGTTTGTTAGGAACGAATACAGTCCATAAACTTTCTCCTCAGGTATCTCGGATTGCATATCCGGATCCATGCTATACTGGTCATCATCCTCCATGTGGTGTGTCGCAGCATGCTTGCTCAGTTGCGGACACATGCGCTGGAGATGCCCCAGTCTTGAACAGCCTTTACAAATGTACTGTTTAAACTGACACTGATAAGGCCGATGATTGCCCCCACAACGCCAACACGGTGAAATTGGATTCATTCCCGTTGGCAGACTTTGGGCAGCCACAGGTTTCACATACGCAGTCGAGTAGGCCCTGCCATATGCAGCTCTGCCAAACGAAGATACAATCTTGTTTACAGTACTTGCCGAGTTCCGATTTTTCGATGATATCTGCTTTGTTTTTGTCCGTCATCATGCATGCCTGGGCAGTCGTGATGGCCTTGTTCAAATCCAACATCTCTGCCGTCAATAGCTTACACAGGATCACCTCGTGATTGATACTGATTATAAAGAAGTTCCGCAGCATGTCTCCCAACTCGTTTTCGAACTTACACAGTCCAGCTAGACGTCTTAGGTCAGCAACGAATTCCAACACATCCTGGCCCTCAGAACGAATGTGCTTGTAGAATCGATATCGTAAGATGACGATACCTTCTTCTGGTTTGAGATGGTGACGTACCAGAGCACACAATTCCTCATAGTCCTTGTCCGTTGGACTTGCAGGCGAGAGAAGAATCTTTATGAGTCCATAGATTTTCGGACCGCAAACCGTGAGGAAGACCGCCCTGCGCCTAACTGCGTCAGTGGGTTCCTCCATTTTGTTGGCCACGAAGTACTGGTCCAGGCGAGTTACAAAATCTGCCCAGTCCTCTCCCTCCACGAATCTCTCTAGAGTTCCAATTGTGCTCATTTTTGCATGTGAAGTTTCTTAAGTTACCTCGTCACCAAATGTTATGTATGTAATAACTCGATAGACTGAATACTGTAAACTAACACAGGTACAAACCTGGCTCTGCTTTTCTTAGGGCCCAAAGTGATTACATTACATGATGGCTTGCCTTTTATACCTGGGCCGCACACACGTGCGTACAGCCCAATGATCTCCAACAGTCGAGCCACCTGGTGGCTAGTAACCCCAAGCATACATACACGACAGTATCTGTCCCTAGATCAGTGCATCTGTCTCTAGATCAGTGCATCTGTCCCTAGATCAGTGTATCTGTCCCCCGGGGATGTATTGAGGAAGCGTTGCACTTTTCGGAGATGTAGTACTGAGGAAATGCTGCACTATCAGAGGGACAGTACTGAGGGAATGCTGCACTTTCGGACAGGGAGGTGCTGAGGTAATGCTGCACTTTTGGACAGGGAGGTACTGAGGGAATGCTGCACTTTCGGACAGGGAGGTACTGAGGGAGCGCTGCACTGTTGGTGGGGCAGTACTGAGGGAGCGCTGCACTGTCGGAGGGGCAGTACTGAGGGAGTGCTGCACTGTCGGTGGGGCAGTACTGAGGGAGCGCTGCACTGTCGGATGGGGAGGTTCTGAGGGAGTGCTGCCCTGTCGGAGGTGATTTCATTTGGTTGAGACATTAAACCAAGGCCGTGTCTGCCCTCTAGGTGGACACCAAAGATCCCACCTCCTCTTTGGAAGAATGCAGCAGGCAGTAAAGAAAGCAAATAGCATGTTGGCCTTCATAGCGAGAGGATTTGAGTATTGGAGCAGGGAGGTCTTGCTATAGTTGTGCAGGGCCTTGGTGAGACACACCAAGTATTGAGTATTGTGTACAGTTTTGGTCTCCTAATCTGAGGAAAGACATTCTTGCTATTGAGGGAGTGCAGCGAAGGTTCACCAGACTGATTCCCGGGATGACAGGACTGACATATGAAGAAAGACTGGATCGACTAGGCTTATATTCACTGGAATTTAGAAGAATGAGAGGGGATCTCATAAAAACATATAAAATTCTGACAGGATTGGACAGGTTAGATGAAGGAAGAATGCTCCCGACGTTGGGGAAGTCCATAACCAAGGCTCGTAGTATAAGGATAAGGGGTAAACCATCTAGGACCAAGGTGAGGAGAAACTTTTTCACCCAGAGAATTGTGAACCTGTGGAATTCTCTACCACAGAAAGTTGTTGAGTCCAATTCGTTGGATATATTCAAAAGGGAGTTAGATGTGGTCCTTACGGCTAAAGGGATCAGGGGGTCTGGAGAGAAGGCCGGGGTGGGGTACTGAAGTTGAATGATCAGCCATGATCATATTGAATGGTGGTGCAGGCTCGAAGGGCCGAATGGCCTATTCCTGCGCCTATTTTCTATGTTTCTATGTTTCTAAGAGCAGGGGAGTTCTCCCCGGTGTCCTTTTCACTTCTTGTACTGATCTTTACATCCAATCTGAGAACCATGGGATGAAATCCTTGTTTCCCGGCTGACTGTATGGTGGACGCCAAAGATTCTTTAGTGCATTTAGACATTGATTTGATGGATGTAGAGGGTAGGCAGCGGGTATGTTCAGGGTGTTCAAACACACCCCCCCTCCTCCCCCCACGTCCCGGCCCGACAGCTCTAGGACTTCTTGAATTGGACCAGAGCTGGTCAGTCTCGCAATTGCACCAGTGAAAACCCATCAGTCTGGCTGAAGCTTCTGAATGTTCGCCGTGATATTGCAGTGAACAGGAGAACAGGCGGAGGCCATTCAGCCCCTCAAGCCTCTTCCAACATTCAATGAGATTGTGGCTGATCTGTATCTCAGCTCTCCATAATTCCTTTATACCCTCAGCTAGCAAAAATATATCGATCCTCGATTTAAAATGATTAATTGAGCTAGCAGCTACTGCTTATTGTGAGAGAGAATTCCACACTTCTACCCCCCTGCGTGTGACTTGTTTCCGAACTTCTTTCCTGAATGGCCTGGCTCTGATTTTAAGGTTATGTCCCCTTGTGCCCCACCAGCAGAAAAGTTTCTCTCTCTCTACCCCATTCATTCCATTCAAAATCCGAAAAACCTCAATCAAATCACCCCCTTAGCCTTCTATATCCCAGGGAACACAAGCCTAGTTTATGTAATCTCTCCTCATAATCTAATCCTTGGAGCCCTGGTAACATTCTGGTGAATCTGCGCTGTATTCCTTCCACAGCCTTTTAAATTGTTGCATTAAAGGAATTAATAATGTTTCTCTTTGAAAAATGGACTATTTGAAGTAGTTTTGTTTAGTCTGGCAAACTCATATCTAAACATTCCCTGAAAATAATTCTGCAGACTTCACGGGATGAGTATGAAGGTGAGATAATTGAACTATCTTTGAACTGCTCTATAACTCCCTGCAGCGCAGACAACAGGCAGACACTGACACCTGCTGGTAGCACATAGCTTCTGCACCACCGTGTTCCATTCATATCTTGCAATGAAAAAAACCCATAGGGGGAGAAATTGGGTCTCGCCTCTGTTGCAGCGTTAATCCAGGCAGAATCAGTGGCAGGTCGGGGCCATAAAAGGAGATAGGCGTGCGGCCCAGGGAGCAGCGTGGAGGCATGCCACTTCAAGGTACTACGCGAGCTGGTGCAGGAGGGCAACGGCAGCGAAGAGTGACGTCAGCAAGGTCCAGGTCAGTGATTGGAGCGTGGGCAGGTGCAGCAGGAGCGGTGAGAGGGGCGAAGGAACTGTGTGAGACTGGGAAAGGATGTGATTGGGGCCCAGGGGAGGCGTGAATTCAGGGCCAGGGGCCCAGGGGCAGCACGGACCAGTCTACACTGCGATATGTGTGCGCACTCGGTCCGTGCAGCAGAGCAGGTCTCCAGTTGTCTTGGATAAACCTTGCCACTGGACTAAGACCTAGCTCTGTCAAGCCCGTGTGGTGGCTGGTGTGCAACAGTCACCACACGTTAAAAAAATCCACACACAGGTATCTTCCACCCTTCAGGATGTAGTTCGGGTTCTTCTTTCGAAACACCTGTGAACTCATCCTTTTTTTTGGTGTGGAAGCGAGTCATCCTCGTTTCGAGGCACCACCTATGATGAATCCAGGTGGAGCGGTACTTTTAGCGTCTTGAAAATGTTTGCACCTCCCGCCCAGAAATTCATCAGAATCAGTCGAAGAGCTGATAGGGCGATAAATCAGTCGTTGCACACCAGAGCTGGTGGGAGGGGGGTTGCAATAACGAAAGTTTGGTCGGTACATTTTGCAAACCTATTGCACATGCATGGAACTCCGAATCAGATCATGGGAAAAGCTGAGTCTTAAAGGTATGGCACAGTAATGCACCCATTAAAATGTTCAAAATCACTTGTTTTCAAGCTGTGCTGTTATGTCTGTCTGCCGCTGCAAATTCGGAGGCTTATGCACCGTGCTCAGTGTAAGCGTTGCACTGACTGTAACTTCTGAGGGAAGCGCTTCCTCATCCCTTTAAGTAGACACCAGTTCACGACTCTGCAAGCCTGTACCGACTGTTTTTCCAGACGTTGTTATTGGTGGGCACTCAATGAGGCACATTCACCGAATTTACCGACTGGGGCGCAAGCATGTGCGTTGTACCAGGAATACGTCATGATCAGAGTGATCGACAGCAGCCAGACGCTACTGGTTTGCACCTCCAGTGCGCCTCTAATGAATTTTCCATCGGGGCTCTAAAAGCTGCACACCCGGTCGCTAAACTCTAACATTCGCATTAACTGAAGAATAAACCTCGAGGCACAGACTATCATCCGCAGGTTCGATATTATCTGTCACATCTCCAGCCCATATCCCCTCCCATCACAGCTCAGCAGCTGAATGCTTTGCATCCCAGACTCCTTTTCAGACAAGTAGATTATAGGTGCATATCAGAGTGAGCAGCAAGGTGGTGAGGTTTTAAGAAGATAAATATTGGTCCTTACCCCGTTATTAACTTTAATCAGCGAGTTCATTGTCAGGTCTGTGTAGAGGTTACACATTGATTAGAACAATCCAGTGCAAAAGTTCAAAGTAACAGCCTGCTCCTTTAGCAGAATTAACAGCAATGTAATGTCAGATTCTATCAAGTTTCCTCAGAAAATAGTTACACACAATTACATCGAATTTACAGAACAGAAACAGGCCATTCGGTCTAGCAGGTCCTATACACGAGCCTCCTCCAACCCCTCTTCATCTCATTCTATCAGCATATCCTTCTATTCCTTTCTCCCTCATGTGTTTATCAAGCTTCCCCTTAAATGTATCCACGCTATTCGCCTCAACCACTCCCTGTGGTAGTGAGTTCTATATTCTAACCACTCTCTGGGTAATTCTGAATTCCCTATTGGATTTATTCGTGACTAGCGCCCGGACTGGATAATTTTAGCTATGAGGAAAGATTGGATAGGCTGGGGTTGTTTTCTTTGGGACAAAGGAGGCTGAAGGGCAACTTGAATGAGGAGCTTAGATAGAGTGGATAGAAAGGATCTATTTCCCTTTGCAGCGAGATCAATAACCAGGGGACATAGCTTTAAAGTAATTGGTAGGAAGTTTAGAGAGGATTTGAGGAGAAATGTTTCCACCCTGAGGGTGGTGGGGATCTGGAACTCACTGCCTGAAAGGGTGGTAAGATGCAGAAACCCTCATCACATTTAAAAAGTACTTGGATATGCACTTGAAGTGCCGCAACCTACAAGGCTACGGAGCAAGAGCTGGAAAGTGGGATTAGGCTGGATAGCTCTTTTGCCTCGCATAGACACAATGGGCCGAATGGACTCCTTCTGTGCCATGAATTTCTATGATTCTATTTTATATTTATGGGCCCTTATGCTGGTCTCCCTCACAAGTAGAAACAATAGTGAGGGAGCTTTCGTTGAAAGGAACCATTGTCAGTTTTAATTTTGTACCATACTTCATAAAATGCAATCCAGCTGGTAAAGTGAAGTCTTCATATACAAGTGATAAAAAAAATTAGCATTGATTTTATTGGAATTCTAAATCCTCAATTTAGGATTACCCTATCATGTAAAACAATCATTCACTCCAGTTAATTTTAAATCTGGCTGCTTATGTGATAGTGTATATTCAGACTTGTGTATGCAGGCCTATTGCTCTTGTAGACTGCACAGAGTGACTCCACTATTCCCGGCCAGGATGGAGATGATTGGGTAATTCGCCTGTCAGTCACGCCTGGAGACCACACTGCTGTCAGTGACTGGGTTTGATTTTATGCACATCATTTGTATTCTGTAACTATCCTCCACTCATTACATTTTTCTGACAGAAATAATCCTGCCTTTATCGGGAGACTTTGCAGTAGTTTTGATTATGAGTCCTGTTTGCTGTAGAGCATAGAGACTGGGGCTGAAATTCAGACCTGCCATAAACCTGGTGCAGCTACCATCATTTTGGGGCCATTATTGCTGCTATGTTTGCAGTGGTCACTCAATCTATTTTTGACGATTTTTTTGAAAAAATGGGTTCCGGCCGGAATCGGGAGTTTGCAGCGGTGTGGGATAACATGGGGAAATTCAGCCTTCTGATCATGTGCAGCGAACGAGCCGGGTTTGCAGCGAGGCCCTGAGGAGGGAGGGAGTTGTGTTGAGGAATGGCTGGTGCTGCTGGACCAAGAAGGGCAAGGAGATTTTCGGACACCGAGCTGGAGACCCTGATGCAGGCCGTGGAGGGAAAGAGGCGAGTCCTTTACCCAGACACGGGGACACCCACTCACGAGGTGTTTACCAATGCACGGAGGGAGATTGCTGTGGAGGTCTCCTGGACTTCCATTCATAACTGCACCGCCATGCAGTGCTGAAAATGGCTGAATGACATCATCCGTCTGATGAAAGTACCTGTTCCACCAACTGCTGCCCTTCCATCTCCGAGCCTCTTCTTCATCCTTCTCTGATTTCCCACCTTCACTATATAGTCACTGAAGCAGCATTTCATTGTTGAGACCTCTATATGTATATGTGTGGGTTTGCGCAATGGAGGCTCCCTCTCATCTCACAGTTACAGCTACATGTCAGGGAACACACTTGTGCACTCCTTTCTGATGCATCAGCACAGTGGTATTCACACCATTCTTTGTTTTGTATGCCAAACTTGCTCACAATAGAGCAAAGGAGGACTGGTGGTGGCGATGCCGATGTCCAAATGCTCACACCCCTGGAAGAGAGGGTCGAGGTGGTCATGGGTAGACATGGTGCCTTCCCTGTGGCCACCGGTACTGGTGATGCTGATGTTGGTAAGTGAAGGGCCTCCTTTAATGCTATCTCCCCTTGAATGCTCCAGCGCCCTACTGTGCCTTTCCCAGGCCTCGATGACAGCCTTGAGGACATAAGTTCCGATATGCCTATTGACAGCACGGAGAACATTGAGGGCTCCAGCCTTGCTGACACCCTGGAGCACACTCCATCTTTTGGGGACCTCAACATTCAGGAAGGATAGAATAAAAGGAAAAGGAGGTGGGGTAGCATTGTTGGTTAAAGAGGAGATTAATGCAATAGTTAGGAAAGACATTAGCTTGGATGATGTGGAATGTATATGGGTAGAGCTGCAGAACACCAAAGGGCAAAAAACGTTAGTAGGAGTTGTGTACAGACCTCCAAACAGTAATAGGGATGTTGGGGAGGGCATCAAACAGGAAATTAGGGGTGCATGCAATAAAGGTGTAGCAGTTATAATGGGTGACTTTAATATGCACATAGATTGGGCTAGCCAAACTGGAAGCAATACGGTGGAGGAGGATTTCCTGGAGTGCATAAGGGATGGTTTTCTAGACCAATATGTTGAGGAACCAACTAGGGGGGAGGCCATCTTAGACTGGGTGTTGTGTAATGAGAGAGGATTAATTAGCAATCTCATTGTGCGAGGCCCCTTGGGGAAGAGTGACCATAATATGGTGGAATTCTGCATTAGGATGGAGAATGAAACAGTAAATTCAGAGACCATGGTCCAGAACTTAAAGAAGGGTAACTTTGAAGGTATGAGGCGTGAATTGGCTAGGATAGATTGGCGAATGATACTTAGGGGGTTGACTGTGGATGGGCAATGGCAGACATTTAGAGACCGCATGGATGAATTACAACAATTGTACATTCCTGTCTGGCGTAAAAATAAAAAAGGGAAGGTGGCTCAACCGTGGCTATCTAGGGAAATCAGGGATAGTATTAAAGCCAAGGAAGTGGCATACAAATTGGCCAGAAATAGCAGAGAACCCGGGGACTGGGAGAAATTTAGAACTCAGCAGAGGAGGACAAAGGGTTTGATTAGGGCAGGGAAAATGGAGTACGAGAAGAAGCTTGCAGGGAACATTAAGGTGGATTGCAAAAGTTTCTATAGGTATGTAAAGAGAAAAAGGTTAGTAAAGACAAACATCGGTCCCCTGCAGTCAGAATCAGGGGAAGTCATAACTGGGAACAAAGAAATGGCAGACCAATTGAACAAGTACTTTGGTTCGGTATTCACTAAGGAGGATACAAACAACCTTCCGGATATAAAAGGGGTCAGAGGGTCTAGTAAGGAGGGGGAACTGAAGGAAATCTTTATTAGTCGGGAAATTGTGTTGGGGAAATTGATGGGATTGAAGGCCGATAAATCCCCAGGGCCTGATGGACTGCATCCCAGAGTACTTAAGGAGGTGGCCTTGGAAATAGCGGATGCATTGACAGTCATTTTCCAACATTCCATTGACTCTGGATCAGTTCCTATGGAGTGGAGGGTAACCAATGTAACCCCACTTTTTAAAAAAGGAGGGAGAGAGAAAACAGGGAATTATAGACCGGTCAGCCTGACCTCAGTAGTGGGTAAAATGATGGAATCAATTATTAAGGATGTCATAGCAGTGCATCTGGAAAATGGTGACATGATAGGTCCAAGTCAGCATGGATTTGTGAAAGGGAAATCATGCTTGACAAATCTTCTGGAATTTTTTGAGGATGTTTCCAGTAAAGTGGACAAAGGAGAACCAGTTGATGTGGTATATTTGGACTTTCAGAAGGCTTTCGACAAGGTCCCACACAAGAGATTAATGTGCAAAGTTAAAGCACATGGGATTGGGGGTAGTGTGCTGACATGGATTGAGAACTGGTTGTCAGACAGGAAGCAAAGAGTAGGAGTAAACGGGTACTTTTCAGAATGGCAGGCAGTGACTAGTGGGGTGCCGCAAGGTTCTGTGCTGGGGCCCCAGCTGTTTACATTGTACATTAATGATTTAGACGAGGGGATTAAATGCAGTATCTCCAAATTTGCGGATGACACTAAGTTGGATGGCAGTGTGAGCTGCGAGGAGGATGCTATTAGGCTGCAGAGTGACTTGGATAGGTTAGGTGAGTGGGCAAATGCATGGCAGATGAAGTATAATGTGGATAAATGTGAGGTTATCCACTTTGGTGGTAAAAACAGAGAGACAGACTATTATCTGAATGGTGACAGATTAGGAAAAGGGAAGGTGCAACGAGACCTGGGTGTCATGGTACATCAGTCATTGAAGGTTAGCATGCAGGTACAGCAGGCGGTTAAGAAAGCAAATGGCATGTTGGCCTTCATAGCGAGGGGATTTGAATACAGGGGCAGGGAGGTGTTGCTACAGTTGTACAGGGCCTTGGTGAGGCCACACCTGGAGTATTGTGTACAGTTTTGGTCTCCTAACTTGAGGAAGGACATTCTTGCTATTGAGGGAGTGCAGCGAAGATTCACCAGACTGATTCCCGGGATGGCGGGACTGACCTATCAAGAAAGACTGGATCAACTGGGCTTGTATTCACTGGAGTTCAGAAGAATGAGAGGGGACCTCATAGAAACGTTTAAAATTCTGACGGGTTTAGACAGGTTAGATGCAGGAAGAATGTTCCCAATGTTGGGGAAGTCCAGAACCAGGGGTCACAGTCTGAGGATAAGGGGTAAACCATTTAGGACCGAGATGAGGAGAAACTTCTTCACCCAGAGAGTGATGAACCTGTGGAATTCTCTACCACAGAAAGTAGTTGAGGCCAATTCACTAAATATATTCAAAAGGGAGTTAGATGAAGTCCTTACTACTCGGGGGATCAAGGGTTATGGCGAGAAAGCTGGAAGGGTGTACTGAAGTTGCATGTTCAGCCATGAACTCATTGAATGGTGGTGCAGGCTAGAAGGGCTGAATGGCCTGCTCCTGCATCTATTTTCTATGTTTCTATGTTTCTAGGAGGACACCGATGGTACCAATGTGTCACTGCTTCCACCCACACGCGCCAGCTCAGATACTGAGAGTGCACGGTCCGATCTAGTTGAGATAGTACAGGGGTCTGCACTGGGTGTTGCGCCAGGGCATGAGGGCTGCAGCATGGTGATGGGGCTAGGCAACCTCAAGTGCTATCTCTCCGGGGGGCGAGTCCACACCGGAGTTCTGCTGAGGAGGACTCAGACAAGCCCATCGATGTAGCGGCTTATGAGAGAAGGGTGGAGGCCATGCATTCCCAGATGTTGGGGGCACTGGCAAGGGTGCCAGAGAGGCTGTCAGAAGTGGTGAGGAGCGTGGAGGAGACTGCCTCCCACATAGTCTACAGCTCTGCGCACACCATGGAGCATATCATTGCCAGTGTGTAGGCGATGGTGGACTCCCAGAGTGACCGTGCGGATCAAGCTGTGATGCCGTAAACTACAGGTGATGTGGCAGCTGCCATTACAGCACAGGCGCGAAGGAACGAGCACAGCGGTGCTGGATTGGAGAGGATGGCCATGGCCCTGGAAGCTCAGAATGCTTTTATACTCTCTGTGCACCAGGCCACGGAGCGTCAAACTGCTGCCATGTTTGCTGGCTTTGAGACCCTGGCTGCTCTCATGCAGCCTAAGCTCGATGCCACATAACACCTCAGTGTTGCCTTCGCGGCTGGGTCCACCACGAGCTACGGGGGAGCTTCCGGTCTTGTGTCGCAGAACTGACCTGACCTACCTCAGATTGGTGGTGGTGGTAATGTGCCACCCCCGGTGAGTGACTCAGGCTCCTCGGGCCAGGATAGGGATGATGCGCTCCCTCAGGAGATCTGAGGGAAGGACATCTGTAGCTTCCACACAGCAAACACAGCAGCCTTCCCAGACCCATGAGGCAGCCACAGGGGAGTCACTGAGGCATAGTACTAGATTAGGCACGTGTAAGAGGGGTTAAACGGAAATGCATGAGGATGAGAAATGATGTTTTGTGTAAGTTTTTTGGACTGTTTTATGTTCTGTTGGTTTGCACTGATTTGGATGACATGATAAATCTTTATTTTTTGCACCTATATTTGGCCAGGTGTCTCAGTTGAGAGTGGGCAATTCTGTGTGAAGGTATTCATTGGGATGGCCATGGAAAATAGAAGCTGAAGGGTCATGTGGGATGAAATTATCTGAATCGAGCAGCAATCTGACATCTCTGCACCTCCCTTGTAGGGTTGGGATGGTGACAGTCTCTCCTGGGTGGGTGGCGATGGGGATCCTGGTCCCCCACCTCCTCCTCCTCTTCGTGCACCTCCTCCACCTCCTTCTCCTGCGCCTCCCCCGCCTCCTCCTCCTGCTCCTCCTCCTCCTCCTGCTCCTGCTCCTCCTGCTCCTCCTCCTCCTGCACCTCCTCCACCTCCTTCTCCTCCTCCTCCTTCTCCTCCTGCGCCCCCTCCTGCACCTCCCCCTCCTCCTCCTCCTCCTCCAGCCCTTCCTCCTGCTCCTCCTCCTGTGCCTCCCCCACCTCCTCCACCTCCTCCTCCTCCTCCTCCTCCACCTCCCCTTCCTGAGCCTCCTCCTCCTCCTCCTCCTATGCCTTCCCCTCCTCCTCCTTCTCCTTCTCTTGCGCCTCCCCCTCCTCCTCCTCCTCCTGAGCCTCCTCCTCCTCCTCCTGTGCCTTCCCCTCCTCCTCCTTCTCCTTCTCTTGCGCCTCCCCCTCCTCCTCCTCCTGCTCCTCCTCCTCCTCCTGCACCTCCTCCTCCTCCTCCTGCTCCTCCTCCTCCTGCATTTCCTCCTCCTCCTGCACCTCCTCCTCCTCCTCCTGCTCCTCCTCCTCCTCCTGCACCTCCTCCTCCTCCTGCTCCTCCTCCTCCTCCACCTCCCCCTCCTCAGATGGTACTGCTGGCTCAACCTCCAGCGGCTGGCCCCTCATGAGAGCCCTGTTGTGCAGCATGCAGCAACCACTACGAATATGGAGACCTGTTCAGGACAGTACTGCAAGGCACCACCAGAGCGATCCAGGCAACGGAACCTCTGTTTGAGGATCCCGATGCAGTGCTCGATGATGCACCTGGTGCCAGAATGAGCGTCATTGTAGGCATGCTCGGCCACAGTCCTAGGGTTCCGAAGTGGTGTCACAGCCAAGTGGACAGGGGATATCCCTTGTCGCCAAGCAGCCATCCACAATCCTGGTTTGGCCCGTTGAAGACGGCAGGAACGCTGGTCTGGCACAGGATGAAGGAATCGTGGCTGCTGCCTGGGTACCTGGCATCAACTGCCAGGATCCCACGCTGGTGGTCGCACACCAGCTGCACATTGAGGGAGTGGAATCCCTTCCTATTGAAGAGTTCGGGATGGTTCAGTGGGGCCCTCAGGCCAACGTGTGTGCAGTCGATGGCCCCCTGTGTCATGTATTCAACTGTCATTGTAACCCATGTATAAGCTGACCTAAGTTGTACACCATGAGAACATTGACCACTAGGTGGTGAACTTGTGGGAGACACTCCTAACTTGGTCTTTCAAGTATAAAAGGGGAAGCTCCACCCACCTTCATCACTTCAGTGCTGGCGAATAAAGGTTGCTGGTCACAGAGTGACCTTCTCTCAATTATGGGCCTCATGTGCATTTATACTGTATAATAAGGACATATCATTGGCGTTGAGGAACTGGGATTTAAACCACGCGAGCATGGCCACTAGCAGCACAGACGAGAGGTACTGTGTTGGTGATGATTGGGACGATTTTATTGAGAGACTACAGCAAAGTTTCGTCACGAAGGAATGGTTGGGACAGGATTCGGCCGACAAACGCAGGGCTCATCTCCTGACGGTTTGTGGATCCAGGACCTACTCCCTGATGAAGGACCTTCTAGCGCCAGAGAGGCCGGCGGACAAGACTTTTGAAGAGCTCAGTAAGTTGATCGGGGAACACTTTAAACCGGTGAGCAGCATGCACATGGCGAGACACCGGTTTTATACGCACCGGCGGCGAGAAGGGCAAAGCGTTCCAGACTTCATGGCAGATCTCCGGCGACTGGCAAACCTATGTAAGTTCCCAGATGCATGCAGAGCAGAGATGCTGCGAGACTTTTTTATTGAGGGCATCGGGCACGCTGGGGTTTTCAGGAAACTGATTGAGACCAAAGACTTGACCCTGGAAAAGGCGGCTTTGATAGCCCAGACATTTATCTCAGGAGAGGAAGAGACCAGAATGATGTTTGACAAAAATCTTGGCTTAAATGCAGCAAATGGACAGGGAGTCAACATTGTTAACGCAGCACACAGTTCTCTAGGCAGACAGGGGCAATCGGACATGCCCCAGCATGTAGTCGAACCCAAAGGGAGAATTCAACAGAGACAATGGCTAGCTGAATGGCAATTCATGCCATCGCAAGGGACAATGCGGTCAGTAATGGGGCCATCAACACCTGTCAATGGTGCGCTTAAGGACAGCTGCAGAGACAGTCAGAGACGATCGACTGGTAATGGACCTTTTGTTTCCAACAACGGCTCATGTTGGAGGTGTGGAGGCAAACACCCAGCCAGAGCTTGCAGGTATCAGCAATGTACCTGCAGAAATGCAACGTCAGCGGTCACTTGGCGCGTATGTGCAGGAAGCCTGCAGCCAGGTTGATGTACGGGGAGGACGGGCCCGATGTAAGCCCTACATGGTCAAATGAACACTGGGGGAAATCGCTGGAAGCTGAAGTTCAGCGAGTTAATGTGGAGCACATATACAGTTCATACACCAGGATGCCACCGATAATGATGAAAGTGCTCCTCAATGGCATCCCAGTATTAATGGAGCTAGAAACGGGGGCCAGCCAGTTCCTGATGAATATCAAACAGTTCGAAAAGTTGTGGGCGTCCAAGGCCAGGAGGCCAAAATTATTGCTGATTGATGCACAGCTACGGACATATACAAAGGAGATCATTCCGGTGCTAGGCAGCGCCACGGTAGTCGTGACCCACAAAGATTCGGAGAACAGATTGCCACTCTGGATTGTCCTGGGGGACGGTCCCGCACTACTGGGGAGGAGTTGGCTTGCTGTCATGAACTGGAAATGGGACGATGTCAATGCAATTTCTTCTGTGGAGCGAGTATCATGCTCACAGGTCCTGGACAAATTTGACTCATTATTTCAACCCGGCATTGGCACTTTCATGGGGACCAAGGTAGTGATTCACATAAATCCGGACACCAGGCCAGTACACCACAAGGCCAGAGCGGTGCCGTACATGATGCGGGAAAAGATAGAAGGCAAATTGGACCGCCTGTTGAGGGAAGGCATCATCTCGCCAGTCGAATTGAGTGACTGGGCGAGCCCGATTGTGCCGGTGCTCAAGGCGGATGGGTCGATCAGGATATGTGACGATTACAAGGCCACCATCAATCGGGTGTCACTCCAAGACCAGTACCCGCTACCGAGAGCGGAGGACCTCTTTGCGACGCTATCCGGTGGCACACTTTTTTCAAAATTGGACCTGACCTCAGCTTACATGACCCAGGAGCTGGCGAGTGAGTCGAAGAAGCTGACCACCATCACGACACACAAGGGGTTGTTTGAGTACAACGGATGTCCGTTCGGGATTCACTCGGCCGCCGCGATCTTCCAACAAAATATGGAAAGCCTCCTCAAGTCGATTCCAGGGACGGTGGTTTTTCAGGACGACATCCTCATCACGGGTTATGATACTGAAGAACACCTCCACAATCTGGAGGAGGTGCTACGCAGACTGGACCGGGTAGGGCTGCAACTGAAAAAGGCGAAGTGCGTCTTCCTAGCTCCAGAGGTCGAATTCCTGGGGAGGAGGGTAGCAGCAGACGGGATCAGACCTATTGCGTCCAAAACAGAAGCGATCCAGAGAGCACCCAGACCCCATAACACGATGGAGTTGCGTTCGTTCCTGGGGCTTCTGAACTATTTTGGTAACTTTCTTCCCAAATTGAGCACGCTGTTAGAGCCGCTACACATGCTCTTACACAAAGGTCGCGAATGGGTCTGGGGGGACAGCCAGGAAAGGGCTTTTGATAGAGCACGCAATTTGTTATGCTCCAACAAACTGTTAATGCGATATGACCCATGTAAGAAACTTGTTTTAACATGCGATGCGTCGTCCTATCGGGTTGGGTGTGTGTTGCAGCATGTTAATGCCAAGGGTCAGTTACAGCCATTAGCTTATGCCTCCAGAAGTCTGTCCCAGGCAGAAAGGGGCTCAGGGATGGTAGAAAAGGAAGCGCTTGCATGTGTATATGCTGTAAAAAAAAAATGCACCAGTACCTGTTTGGCAGGAAATTTAAGCTGGAGACAGATCACAAACCCCTAACGTCCCTTTTGGCCAACAACAAGGCCATAATTGCAAATGCATTGGCCCGCATACAGAGGTGGGCACTCACGTTAGCCGGCTATGACTATACAATTCGGCACAGACCGGGCACTGAAAACTGTGCTGATGCACTCAGCAGGCTCCCACTAGCCACCACTGAGGGGGCTACCGAGCATGCTGCTGAGATAGTCATGGCTGTTGAAGCTTTCGAAAGTGAAGGCTCACCTGTGACAGCCCGTCAAATCAAAGTCTGGACAAATAGAGACCCACTACTGTCTTTAGTCAAGAAATATGTCCTGAATGGGCAGCCACATACGGGGCATGTCCTGAGGAATTCAAACCATTTCACAGGCGCAAGGATGAACTCTCAATTCAGGCCGATTGCCTACTGTGGGGAAACCAAGTAGTCATGCCCCAGATGGGCAGAGAGATGTTCATCAGTGAACTCCACAGTGAGCACCCGGGCATTGTTGTGATGAAGGCAATTGCCAGGTCACACATTTGGTGGCCAGGGATAGATGCAGACCTGGAACTTTGTGTTTGCAGGTGCAACACGTGTACCCAGCTGGGCAATGTGCCCAGGGAAGCCCCCCTTAGCCCCTGGTCCTGGCCCACCAAGCCATGGTCACACATCCATGTGGACTACGCAGGTCCTTTCATGGGAAAAATGTTTTTGGTTGTAGTCGACGCCTACTCCAAATGGATCGAGTGTGACATTCTCAATTCAAGCACATCCTCTGCCACGGTAGAAAGTCTACGGGCAATGTTCGCCGCCTATGGTCTACTGGACGTCTTGGTCAGCGACAATGGCCCGTGCTTTACAAGCATTGAGTTCCAGGACTTCATGGCAGGAAATGGTATCAACCATGTCAGAACGGCACCATTCAAGCCGGCCTCAAACGGCCAGGCGGAACGAGCAGTGCAGATAATCAAACAGGGGATGCTCAGAATCCAAGGGGGTTCCCTACAAAGCCGCTTATCACGCCTCCTAGTGGGCAATATATCCCAACCACACTCGCACACAGGGATCCCACCCGCAGAGCTGCTAATGAAAAGGACGCTCAAAATCAAGTTATCCCTTATACACCCCACCATGAAAGAAATTGTTGCGAGCAGGCGCCAGTCACAATGTGACTACCATGACGGGAATGCGAGGGCGCGATGGATTGATGTCAATGACCCTGTCTTTGTCCTCAACTACGCTGCAGGGCCCAAATGGCTCACAGGCACTGTGATTGCCAAAGAGGGGAATAGGATTCTGGTTGTTAAACTTACCAATGGACAAATATGCCGCAAACACGTGGATCAAACAAAAAGGAGGTTCAGCAACCCCATAGAAGAAGCAGAGGAAGAACACAATGTAGAGTTCACTCCTCCACAGGGGACCGAACATTGGAGCAAAGCGGAGGAGAGCCCAGTTACTGTGGGCAGTCCGGACAGGCCTGAGGCACCGCAAACAACAGACACTCAGGCCAGCGCCCAACAACCGGAGCCCCAACTCAGGCGCTCTACAAGGGAGCGTAAACCACCAGAGAGACTTAACCTGTGATCCCAATAAGACTTTGGGGTGGAGGTGATGTCATGTATTCAACTGTCATTGTAACCCATGTATAAACTGACCTAAGTTGTACACTGTGAGAACATTGACCACTAGATGGTGAACTTGTGGGAGACATTCCTAACCTGGGCTTTCAGGTATAAAAGGGGAAGCTTCATCACTTCAGTGCTGGCTAATAAAGGTTACTGGTCACAGAGTGACCTTCTCTCAAGTATGGGCCTCATGTGCATTTGTACTGTATAGTAAGGACATATCACCCTGCATCCTGGGGAACTCTGCAATCCGAACAAATCCGGCCTGCCGCTCCACCTGCTTCTCCCTGGTCATGGGGAAGGAGATATTTTGGACTCTTCTCTTATACAGAGCATCGGTCACCTGCCGGATAGAGCGATGGGTGGAGAATTGGGAAATGTTGGGTATGTCTGCAGTGGCAGACTGGAACAAACCTATTGTGTAAAAGTTGAGAGATATGGTGACCTTGGTCTCAACGGAGAGCTATCCTCAACCGTGTGGGAGGCTGTAGATCTGGCCGCAGGATATTGCACAGCTCCTTCAGCATGTCCTTTCTAAATCTGAGCCTTCGCAAGCATTGCTCATCACTGAGCTCCAGGAAGTAAAACTGCCATCAGTACACCCTCTGATGGTAGGGCCTCCTTTCCCCAGGTCTGTTCTGGGCCCCTCCAATGGCAGCTGGCTGATCACCTTCTCCCTGTTCCCGGTGATGTTTGGAAGCCTCTGCATGCTGCTCCTGGCAAGGCTCCTGGCCCAGTGTATAGAAACATAGAACCATAGAAAATAGGTGCAGGAGCAGGCTATTCGGCCCTTCGAGCCTGCACCGCCATTCAATATGATCATGGCTGATCATGCAACTTCAGTACCCCATTCCCGTCTTCTCTCCATAGCCGCTGAACCCTTTAGCCGTAAGGGTCACATCTAACTCCCTTTTGAATATATCCAACGAACTGGACTCAACAACTTTCTGTGGTAGAGAATTCCATGGGTTCACAATTCTCTGGGTGAAAAAATTTCTCCTCATCTCGGTCCTAGATGGCTTACCCCTTATCCTTAAACTGTGACCCCAGGTTCTGGACTGCCCCAACATCGGGAACATTCTTCCTGCATCTAACCTGTCCAATCCAGTCAGAATTGTATATGCTTCTATGAGATCCCCTCTCATTCATCTAAATTCCAGTGAATATAAGCCTAGTCGATCCAGTCTTTCTTCATATGTCAGTCCTGCCATCCCGGGAATCAGTCTGGTGAACCTTCGCTGCACTTCCTCAATAGTAAGAATGTCCTTCCTCAGATTAGGAGACCAAAACTGCACACAATATTCAAGGTGTGGTCTCACCAAGGCCCTGTACAACTGCAGGGGGTCAGCGTACCGGACCCTCCTCCTCACGCTGTCTCCCTCCTGGCCACCCTCTCTATGTGGAGGTCTGCGGCCTTCTGCAGGCCCGTTGCTGATGGCGCTGCCTTCTCCTGCGTGCCGTCCTACCTCTCACAATGTGCACAAGGCCAACTCTGAGCCCATTCTGTCTGCAGACTCGACCCTCACAAGACCTGTGTGTAACAGAAAATAATGCCCACAGGCCACGACTATTCAATGAGAGTGAAAAAGTATTGTCAACTCTCAACAATTTCTCAAAAGCCCACTGAAGGTTTACCAAACACCCATAGAAATATCAGATAAAGTTTGCGCACAAAATACCCGATCACACCAAACGTCCCTTCTTCTCCTCTGGCGGTCTCGAGCAGCCCGGCAAAGTGCACTGACCCAACAGCTGACGTGGGTTTTTTTATACTGAAAATAGGTGGCGTGGCCATGCGACAGCGGTGCGCACTTAATGACACCATCACGGCTGCAGCGGAAGTCTGGGGTTTGGGGCAGAAGTGGACACCGTCCCAAAAACTCCCGCGCTTATCATGGGTTGCGGTGGCCAATGGACTGGAACACAGCGGCCACTCGATTCCGCCGTATGGTCGCCACAAAATCGCGGTAATGGCCCTTATTCGGACCCTGAATTTCGGACCCACTCTGTAGACTGTTTGTTGTAGCGTGCTGTTTAAACAGACTCTGATGAGTAAATAGACTTTGCTGTAAATAGACTGTTTGCTGTGAGTCTTACCATAAGTCCTGTCCCGCTTCCAACTCATTGGCTGACATGGTGGTGTCAATAGACACCCTGGCTCTGTCTTGAATTGAAACAATTCTCAAATTATCGTTCTCTCGGTAAAAGCAACAGCTAAAATACATTTGTGTAGAATCTGCAATCTCTCAGATAAATGCAATTAAAGCACCTCACGGATTCCCTCGTGTAACGGTTAATGATTGACACTAAATACTATAGAATCTTTAGAGGAATATAGAAAGTTAAGAGGCAAAATTAAAAAGGATATTAGGAATGCTAAGAGAGAACATGAGAAATTCTTGGCCAGTAAAATTAAGGAAAACCTTAAGATGTTCTATAAATATAATAAGAGTAAGAGAGTAACTAAAGAAAAGGTAGGGCCTATTAGAGATCATAAACATAATCTTTGTGTGGAAGCGGAAGATGTTGGTAGGGTTCTTAATTAATATTTTGCATCTGTTTTCACAAAGGAAAGGGGTTATGCAGATACTGCGATTAAGGAAGTGTGTGATATTCTGGATGTTAGCAAATATAGTGAGAGAGGAAGTATTAAGGGGTTTAGCAGCTTTGAAAGTAGATAAGTCCCCAGGCCCAGATGAAATGCATCGCAGGCTGTTGAGCAAAGTAAAAGCGGAAATAGCAGAGGCCTTGACCATCATTTTCCAGTCCTCTTTGGATCTGGGCATGGTGTCGGAGAATTGGAGGACTGCTAATGTAGTACCCTTGTTTAAGAAGGGAGAAAAGGATAGGCCGAGTAATTACAGGCCTGTCAGCCTAACCTCAGTGGTGGGAAAATTATTGGAAAAAATCCTCAAAGGCAGGATAAATCTACATTTGGAAAGGCAAGGATTAATTAGGGACAGTCAGCATGAATTTGTTAAGGGAAGATCATGTTTGACTAACCTGATTGAATTTTTTGAGGAGGTAACCAAGAGGGTCGATGAGGGTAGTGCGTACGATGTAGTATATATGGACTTTAGTAAGGCTTTTGATAAGGTCCCACATGGTAGACTGGTCATGAAGGTTAAAGCCCATGGGATACAGGGCAAAGTGGCAAGTTGAATCCAAACTTGACTTAGAAGTAGGAAGCAAAGGGTAATGATTGATGGATGTTTTTGTGGCTGGAAGTGTGGTTCCGCAGGGCTCAGTACTGGGTCCCTTGCTTTTTGTGGTATATATCAATGATTTAGATTTGAATATAGGGAGTATGAGTAAGAAGTTTGCAGATGATACTAAAATTGACTGTGTGGTTGATAATGAAGATGAAAATAATGGGCTGCAGGAGGATATCAATCTACTGGTCAGGTGGGCAGAGTACATAAGAATTAGAAACAGGAGTAGGCCATCTAGCCCCTCGAGCCTGCTCTGCTAGTGGTCGAGCAGTGGCAATTGGAAATTAATTCAGAGAAGTGTGAGGTGATGCACTTTGGGAGGGCTAATAAGGAAAGGGTATACACATTAAGCAGTAGGCCACTTAATAGTGCAGATGAATAAAGGGACCTTGGAGTGCTTGTCCACAGATCCCTGAAAGTAGCAGGCCTGGTGGATAAAGTGGTTAAGAAAGCATACGGAATGCTTGCCTTTATTGGCCAAGGCATAGAATATAAGAGCAGGGAGGTTATGTTTAAATTGTATAATACTTTGGTTAGGCCACAGCTAGAATACTGCATGCAGTTCTGGTCGTCGTATTATAGGAAGGACGTGATTGCACTAGAGAGGATGCAGAGGAGATTTACTAGGATGCTGCCTGGAATGGAGAATCTTAGTTATGAGGACAGATTGGATGGGCTGGGTTTGTTCTCATTGGAACAGAGGAGGTTGAGAGGAGATCTTATTGTGTACAAAATATTGAGGGGCCTGGACATAGTGGATAGTAAGGGTCTATTTCCATTGGTGGAGGTGGCTATTATGAGGGGGCATAGTTTTAAGGTGGTTGGTGGAATGTTTAGAGGGGATTTGAGGGGGGCTTCTTTACGCAGAGGGTTGTGGGGATCTAGAATTTGCTGCCTGGAAGAGTGGTGGATGCAGAAACCCTCACCACTTTTAAGAGATGGTTGGATGGGCACTTAAAGTGCCGTAAACTGCAGGGTTATGGACCTAGAGCTGGTAATTGGGATTAGACTGGATGACCTTTAGTTGGACGGCACAGATATAATGATTAGTACTGCAGGGAATAGAATACGGCCAGGGTGATCTCCTGAACTAGTTTCGATCGCCGGATGGGTCGGAGAAGAATTTTCCCAGATTTTTTCTCCCTAAATTGGCCTGGGTTTTTAATCTGGTTTTTGCCTCTCCCAGGAGGTCACATGGCTCCGGTTGGGATGGAGTGTAGAATGTTTCAGTATAAGGGGTGTCGCAGTTGTGTGAGGCAGACTGGTTGGGCTGGGTGCTCTTTGCCTTTCCATCATTGTTCATAGGTTTATATGTAACCTTTAGGGCTGCGGCTTTGTCGATCAGCGTGGACACGATGGGCCGAAATGGCCTCGTTCTGCGCTGTAAATTTCTATGTTTCTATGCAGCGGCAGTGAAGCTGCGATCTGGCGTCCTGCGTCGCACTGGATTGTCACAGAATACAAGTAATGCTGAGACACACGGCTGGTAACACAAAGATGTTGCTGCTCAGTTTTAGCCATCATATCAAGCCTTTCAAGACTCATCCTGGCACTCGCGCATGAAAGGGGGAGGGATGCCCCTCTTGCTCACTGCACGCATGCTCCTTGGTTCAGGAGGCTGGTGATGTTCATGTGAGTTTCATCCACCTGAGAGGGCAGATGGGGCCTCGGTTTAACGTCTTATCTGAAAAAACATCATCTCCAACAGTGCAGCACTCCCTCAGTACTGCCTCTCCAACAGTGCAGCGCTCCCTCAGTACTGCCCCTCCAACAGTGCAGCGCTCCCTTAGTATTGCCCCTCCAGCAGTGCAGCGCTCCCTCAGTACTGCCCCTCCAACAGTGCAGTGCTCCTTCAGTACTGCCCCTCCAACAGTGCAGCGCTCCCTCAGTACTGTCCCTCCAACAGTGCAGCGCTCCCTCAGTACTGCCCCTCCAACAGTGCAGTGCTCCTTCAGTACTGCCCCTCCAACAGTGCAGTGCTCCCTCAGTACTGCCCCTCCAACAGTGCAGCGCTCCCTCAGTACTACCCCTCCAACAGTGTAGTGCTCCCTCAGTACTGCCCCTCCAACAGTGCAGTGCTCCATCAGTACTGCCCTGCCGACATTGCATCGCTCCCTCAGTACAGCCCTGGAAGTGTCAGGCTCTGATTATCTGGAGTGGGACTTGAACCCATGACCTTCTTATTCAGATGCGAGAGTGCTACCCACTGAGCCACTGCTGATACAAGCAGAGTAAAACTGGATGTTCAGATAACTGGGGTGGAATACTGAGCTTCAATAAAACATTTTCCTGCTTCTGAGAGTGTCGGAGAGCGTTGCTTCTACCATCTCTGCACTATGGCTTGAAGCATCAAATGTGAAGTGAGGCACTGATGCCAATTCATGGTCTCGTGCAACAGATCAGCTACAGCCACCAATGGCCTTCACCTCAAAACTTCTGATGTATCTAACGCAACCCATGGATCTAGATCGCCTGCAGCTCTTGCCGGGACAGATCACAACTTTGCAGAGTTCCGTACGACCCTGCCAAAGGAAGTCCTGGTCCAGAACTGATGCACAGGACTTGGCAACCGTCCGATCAACTTAACATAGGAGGGAGCAGCGCCCTGCTTCGGAAAGTCTGGCTTGGGCAATAGTGTGGATAAGAACAAAGGGAAGCTACTGGATCCAGGCTGGCTTCCGCAGAACCGCAGACTGGCCTGGCAAACTCTCCGATATTGAACAAGTTGAATGTTTTGGCAGTCATGGGTCAGGGGGCTTCTCCAGTATAATCCAAGACTAAGGACAGTGCAGCCATAGCAATGGTTCAGGACTTGCAGCCAATAGTCACTTCTGGATGATGTGATGTGATCTGTTGCAAGGGGACTTACTGAATCGCGATCTACTAGCTCTACAGTGTGGTGATCTACTGTTTAGTGATCTATTGGATCAAGATCCACTACATGCTCCTCTGTGTGGTGATCTACTGGAGTATGATCCACTGGATCTTGATCTAGTCTGCGGTGATCAGTTTTTAAAAATATTGATTCCTGGTATGTGGGCGTCGCTGGCAAGGCAGGTATTTATTGCCCATCCCTACTTGCCCCTTGAGAAGGTGGTGGTGAGCCGCCTTGAACCGCTGCAGTCCATTTGGTGAAGGTGCTCTCACAGTGCTATTTGGATTACATTGGATATACAGCATAGAAACAGGCCATTCGGCCCAACCAGTCCATGCCGGTGTTTATGCTCCACGCGAGCCTCCTCCCGGCTTTCCTCATCTAAATCTATCAGCATAACCCTCTATTTCCTTCTCCGTCATATGCTTGTCTAGCCTCCCCTTCAATGCATCTATACTATTCGCTTTAGCCACTCTCTATGGTAGCGAGTTTCACATTCTCACCACTCTTTCGGTAAAGAATTTTTTTCTGAATTTCTTGGTGGCTATCATATTGATGGCCTCTAGTTATGCTCTTCCCCACAAGTGGAAACATTCTCCCTGTATCCACTCTTATCAAAATCTTTCATAATTTTAAAGACTTCCATTGTCACCCTTCAGCCTTCTTTTTTTCAAGAGAAAAGAGACCCATTCTGTTCATCCTTTCCTGATAGGTATACCCTCGCATTTCTGGTATCATCCTTGTAAATCTTTTCTGCACCCTCTCCAGTGCCTCCATATCCTTTTTATAATATGGTGTACACATTACTCTAAGTGTCTCTAACCAATGTTCGCTACAGATTTAACATAGCTTCCCTACTTTTCAATTCTATACCTCTAGAAATAAACCCTAGGGGTCTTGCTAACCTATGTCGCAATTTTTCGCGAGTACTCCGAGATCCCTTTGTTCCTCAACCCCACCTAGACTCTCACTCTCCAATACATGACCTCCCTATTCTTCCTGCCAAAATGTAATACCTCACATTTATGTGTTGAACTTCATTTCCCAATTATATGCCCATTCTGCAAGTTTATTAATGTCCTCTGATTTGTTGCCGTCCTCCTCAGTATTGATTATCGCCCCCAATTTGATGTCATCTGCATATTTAGAAATTGTGTTTTTGATTCCAAAGTGTAAATTGTTAATATAAACCAGCACTGATCCTCAGGGAACACCATTACCCACTTTCTGCCATGTTGAATAGCTACCTTTTACCCCTACTCTCTGCTTTTTGTCTTGAAGCCCACTAGCTATCCATTCTGCTACTTGTCTCCTGACTCGGCATTCTCTGACTTTGTTCTTCAGTCTATTATGGGATACCTTATCAAAGGCCTTTTGAAAATCGAGATAAATGACATCTACTGCATTACCATTATCTATTCTCTCTGTTACCTCTTCAAAAAATTCAATGAGGTTGGTCAAGCAAGACTTTCCCTTCTGAAATCCATGCTGACTGTTCATTATTATATTTTTGATTTTTAGATGTTCCTCTATTTTCTCCTTTAATTCGGATTACATTAATTTTCCTACCACCGATGTTAAGCTGTCTGGTCTATAATTCCCTGGACATGTTTTATCCCCCTTCTTAAATATAGATATTACATTAGCTATCCGCCAGTCCTCTAGCACTACACCTTTTTCTAATGAATTATTAAATGTGTAGTAATGCCTCTCTTATCTCTTCCCGAGATTATCTTAAACTGTGTGGATGCAATCCATCCGGACCAGGGGTTTTATCCTCTTTGAGTTTGATTAGTTTATTTAATATATCTCCTCTTTTTATTTTAAATGTACTTATCTCATTCCTAATCTCATCATCCAATGTCATGTCCACCTGTTCTATCTTCCTGGTAAATACTGATGCAAACTAATTCTTTAATATTTCTGCCATCTCTCTATCGTTACCTGTGGTATTATCCTGTCTATCCCTCAACGGCCCTCCTCCCATTCCAACTTTCCTTTTTTTAATTGATGTGCCTGTAAAATATTTTACTATTTTGTTTTATGCTCCTTGATAATTTAATTTCATAGTTCCTCTTTGCCTTCCTAATTGTTTTTTTGACCTCTCTTATCATGCATTCCCTGCTGTATGCCTCTTTCCTTGCCCTCAATTGTTCCCTTATGGCTTTATTCATCCATGGAGCGGAATATACGGTTCCTGCACTCTGTTGAACAGCGTTTCAGTAATAAGTGACCTCCCTATTCTTCCTACCAAAATGTAATACCTCACATTTATCAGTGTTGAACTTCATTTGCCAATTATATGTCCATTCTTCAAGTCTAAATCGTTAATATAAATTGTGAACTAGGGAGGGAATGCTAGGATTTTGACCCAGCAACAATGAAAGAATGGTAATATATTTTCAAGTCAGGATGGTGTGCAACTTGGAGGGGAACTTGCAGGTGATGGTGCTCCCTGCACCTGCTGCCCTCATCCTCCTCGGTGGCAAAGATTGCGGACTTGATGAACCATTTGATGAACAGCACACTTTAAACATCTGAGTCTTGGAAACATTGTATTGTGACTTTTTGCTAGATGCTCTTGCTATGTGAAGAATAGTTCCAAACATTTTGACATAGCATACAGTGTTTACAAATGCATGGTTATGATGTCACAAAGTACATGTACCATATTTTATATAAGCTGCATTTGAAAAGCATTAAGTACATGATCGGTCACTCTGATTGGTGTACGGGATGTAGTAGGTTAAGCATCCTCGCAGATCCATGGTATGAAAACCCCTCTATTCCTTCCCAGGATCTATCTGCCCCTATTTAATCCCGATTCCCAGTTAATTGAATTTTTTTAATCTTTTGGATAAAATTGATTGTAGTTAAAAAGAATCGACAGTCTTTAATCTGTAGCCTGTGTCCCCGTTACAAACACCTTGTCACACACCCTTGTGTTTCAATATCCCACGAGCCTTCGCTACTAGACCACCTTGCTTTAGTGTCACTCCCTCAACCTCCCGCCCAAGGAGTGATAAAACCTCAATGGTTAAAGCTACAGGGAACAGCCACATCAGTTCTTGGCATAAAATGTGAGAATATCTTTGGTGCATCAAACACTCAGAGAGAAGGCTAAGTGTCCCTTTGCTAATTTGCCCCATTCTCCACAGGGCAGGAGTGAGATCTAATGTCGTTGTGTTTGTAAATAGCCTCGTCCAGATCGATGACCCGGTTGTTGATGAGCACCTCCATACAGCCCTGATAGAACGCAGTGACAGGCGTGGAAATTATTGGAACATCTGTGAAAAAAAGCATCGATACCTTAGGCACCCGAGTATTAGATATTGCAATGTGACATCATTCGAGAGACAGTAATTATTAATTATTTCAGGATTATGCAACGGTGAGAGGTATAATACGCGGGATGAGCTTTGTTCACTCTTTTTACATGTGTTCATCACTCGATGTTTATACAGCAGTTCATTTACACCCACCCCTTACACAATCTGGGTTACGGCTCTTTAGAAAAATGGCCTGTCACACTGCACCAGTGTGTCCACTGCCTGTCACACTGCACCAGTGTGTCCGCTGCCTGTCACACTGCACCAGAGCATAGATGACGTTACGTCAGAGGATATTTGTCTTTGAACAAAGTGTCAAAGGAGGAAAGCATCACACTTGCAGGAAGCCCGGTTGATTTCTAACAGATTACTAGCCGATCTCCGGTGTCATTGCTCACGGAGCTGGCCGAGAAACGCAATAGTGGTGGGAGGTTTGTAATTACAGCGTAACAGGCAAAATAGGATTTTATCCATTGTAAATGTTGACAAAAAAGTGTTAGTCTCAAGATCATGACCCGGGAATTAAGAGTGATGTGGACAGGCCATGTGCTCCATGAACAGGGGTCTTAATATATTACAGTTGTAAAAAATAATTTTACCTGGAACTCCACCTAAATAGGTCCGTACCGAGCTGTGCATATATCGGTCTAGTGTGGTGAGACGCTCAGCTAATTGTGACTTTCCCAAAGGGCTGCTGCCAATTACTCCAGAAGACGCTAAGACAATGCGGCTTTTAGTTGCAATGAGCTGTATGGACAATCTGTCTCCGGCACACAGGGTTAGTGCTTCCAGTTTGTAAACGATCACATTCTCGATAGCTAGGACGATGCCCTAATGAAACATAACAACAACTTGTATTTATATAGGGCCTGTTAACATAGTAAAACATCCCAAGATGTTTCACAGGAGCATTATGAAGCAAAATTTGGCCCCAAGCTACATAAGGAGATATTAGGACAGGTAGTCACAGTTAGGTTTTAAGGAATCTCCTAGGCGAGGAGGAGGAGAGGTTTAGGGAGGGAATTCCAGAGCTTAGGGCCCCGGCAGCTGAGGCATGGCCACCAATGGTGGAGCGATGGATATTAGGGATGAGCAATTTGTCCTGGAGCAGCTGGCTAGGGGAGAAAAGGTAGAAGGCATTACTTTAGAGGAGGGAATGCTTTTCAGGGGAGATCAGTGGGTGGTCCCAGAACAGCACCAGAGGGAATTCCTCCAGATAGCCCACGGGGGCCCAGGAGCGGGACACCCAGGGGCCGGACACGACCTGGCAGAGGGTAGAACAGGTAGAGTGGTGGCCGCAACGGAGGGAGGGCGTCTGCGATTTTTGCGTAGACTGTCTGGTGTGCGCAGCGAACAACCTCAATCCCCAGAAAAGAAAGGTTCCCATGGGACACATGAGAAGGGTAAAGGGACCATGCAGTCGGTACAGGTCGATTACATCAGGCCATTGCCCATCGCAAAGGGGGGGGTTACAAGTACTGTTTGGTCTTAGTGGACGTTTTCTCGAAGTGGGTTGAAGCCTTCCCTTGCCAATCAGCCAGAGCATTGGCGACGGCAAGGATCTTGGTGAGGGAAGTGTTCGCTAGGTGGAGACTGCAGCAGATCGTGGAGTCCAACCGGGGAGCCACTTGACAGGGCAGGTCATCAGGGGTTGTGGAGCGACTTAATCGGACCATCAAAAAAAAGGCTGCGGAAGGAAACAGGACAGTCCCCGAAAAAGTGGGTTGAGGTTTGCCATTTGTCCTGATGGCGGTCCGAATCAGCCTCTCCAGAAGCACAGGGTACTCCCCATATGAGATCATGACCGGTAGGGTCATGCGCACGCCCAACCATGTTCTAGCGCCGGTTCTCTCAGCGCGGCAGGTGAGAGAAGTAAACCGGGATAAGTTTGTCAAGAATCTGTTTCAAGCACTTGAAACAGATTCATTGGCAAGCTGCCAACATAGGGAAGCAGCACCGGAACAATCGGATGCTGCTCAAGTCCCAGAGAACGCACGAGTGGAAGGTAGGGGACCAGGTCTTGACATGCAATTACGCTCGGGTGGGCAAGTTTGAGCCTTTGTACATGGGACCCTACAGAATCGTAGATAAGGCCAATCCCACGGTGTACGTGGTTAAGCTTCCAAAGCACACAAAGTGGTTCCGTGTGAATCAGTGCAAGTTGTTTAACCCGGGGGAAAGAGTGAGAAACAGAAAGCATCAAGGCGCTTTAAAGAGCGTGGTGGACGCGGGTCTTCCTCCCATAGTTTGGGACAGTGAGGAGCCCGTGGTGGTGGTGGTTAGGAGGAGTAGCAGGATCCCAGGGCCGAGAGCACAGTGGTCGCCTCCTTACACACCACCGAGGAGCCGTAAAAGGCCCCAGGTCGTGGAGACCTAGCGGGGCCACCCAGAGACGGGTGGTGGTGTATATAGTTTCCTTCTCAGTTTTGTGTTTTACAGAGTGTGTTTTTGATGAAGCCAGACCTGTGGAGGTATACCCTCTCACAGAAAGGTTGTTGTTTCTTTGTATCTTTACAGGAAGCCGAGAGAGAGATGGAGAGAACCCTGGTAATCGTTCTTTGGAGCTTGGCCGGAACTGGGTACACAGCAGATGTGGGGGGGACGGGGGACGCTGAGTAGTCCTTCCACTACAGATGTACTGGGGGGGGGGGGGGGAATGGACAGGTGACACGGACGGGATGGCAGCCTACTTCCACGAGGGAAGGTGGCCAGGGTGACTGAGGTCGAATTCGACGAAATACTCCAGCCACGCCGGGTTCACATATGGGGAGGCTTCCATACCGTGTCCCAGACGGTGGTGGTGACTCAGGAAATTGAGTCAGGACACGGGGAACCAGACAGCGGACTGGGAACGACTGGGGAATGATACGTACCGACGGATCACGGGATCAAAGGGGGGAGTGGAGGTGTGCTGGGACAAGTGGTGGAAGGAGGAACAGGGAATGTGTGTGTGTATGTGGGGGTCGGAACAGATCTGCCCAGCGGGTGTGTCGATTGCCTTTTCGAGGCAATGCCAGGATTCCAGAGCTGGGATCAGATGGGATCTCTGAGTATGGACTCCTGCGTGGTCCCAGACCCCCCCAACACAATAAATTCCACGGAGCTTGTCGCACACAAGAGAAAGCCCCTGCTCACAGCCCCACCGGTACAGGCGACAGAAGTTAGGTGTCCTGCCACCAAACCAGGCCCAGGGAACGGTTTAGTTTTAGTCCTGACCGGGAAGGTTTTATTCCAGGGGGTGCATTATGCAGTCGCGTCATTCATTTTAAACTTAACCGGGGTACATCTGCCCGAGTGGTGTCCAAGAAAAACTGAGCAGCTGTATGAGGCACTCATTCAAGAAATGTTCCGCCAGTTCTTTGAACTCAGTTACGGGAAGGTTGTACGATATGGGAGTGTACGACGTTGGTCTGGGAAGGCAGAGGCGAGGGGTGCTCAATGATGTCACGACGGTGTTTAGCGCGGGTACATAAAAGCCGTGGAGCCCTCGCAGAAACATAATTTTACATTGGAACAGACAAACCAAAACAGGGGAGGAAATTAAAGGGATCAATTCTCCGGCCTGGTGGGACCTTGGTTTGAATGTAGAAGTTCCTCTGTGGATCCGGATATGCTCACAGGTTCTCGCCATTGTATAGTTGTTGATTGATATACCTGTTGTGAATTTCTTGTAAAAAGGGAAGTCAGGCGCTCCAGAGTCGATGGGAGGCTTTGTTAACGAACCTTGAATGTAACTTTCTGTATCTCTATGGTAACAGTGCGGTGCACGGTTATATTTAACTGATGTATTCGAGGTGTCAAAAGTAAAGTATATAGGGTTGGTTGGACCATGACATGTTTTCACCAGCGAACGTTTGATATTTCAGAAGGATTTATGAAATATCATAGGGGCGACTGTAAGATTCGGCGAAAACAGCGGTGTAAACTTTTGGACTTAAAAGTTTTGAACTTTGCTGGGACACATACAGCAGAAGAGCTAACCTGGGCAAGTCCAAACATGTTTTAACCTGAATACACACTAGCTGGGCAGGAATGAGAATGGCTGAAAGCAGGTTAATTGAGCGCCTTTTGTCATGGAATGTGAACCCATCATTGAGACATTAAGTAACAACCCAGTTTGACAAAGGGGCAGGCAAAGACTTGATTGTTGTCTTTTCAGTTAGACAGCCGCAGGCGGGAAGGACAGTTGGAGTTTAAACAGTCTTGCAGGTATAAGAGAAGGCAGTTGGAATCGCTCTCGCTCTCTCTCTCACACCCACCCCCCCAACTATCGACACATGCTTGCAACGCACAAGAACCGAACACTCCATCTGGGACGGAGAGAAGAAACCACCATCTATGAGCTAAGAGAGCCTTGCTACTTCGACTGGGAGGCTGATCTTGAGACTGGACTTCAATACCACAGATTGGTACCACAATCCAGTAGTTTTATGGTCACCAGAAGATATGCCTCATCGGGAGAAGCAACGAGTAAGCCAGAGAGGTAACTGATGAGCAGTTATCCTAGCCCATGGATCTTTAAGACCACCACATTGTGTGAAAGGATGTTGTGTGTCCCAACCAAATTTTAGGAGTTTTCAAGAGAGGTGTTTTAGACATGGGTACGTCACGTTAGGGACTTGTTTAGACAGGCCAAACTGTGTATTGTACTGCATTTGTTTGTTTTACACACCAGGGTGTGTGGAGTTTTACTGGGTGCAGGTGTGTATTTTAACTTTAATAAAAACATTGCCGGTACTCAGACCAAGGTACCCATCCCTGACTCATTCATCTGTTCAGTACAGTAATTCCAGTGTTAGAACTATTGTAAAGTGGGGGTGCTTCGAAAACACCCAAGAGAAACCACTTACAGGAGGGAATTCCAGAGCTTAGGGCACAGACAGCTGAAGGCATGACCACCAATGGTGGAGCGATGGAAATCGGGGATGAGCAAGAGGCCACAATTGGAGGAACACAGATATCTCCGAGGGTTGGGGGTGGGAGGTGGTTAGAGATAGGAAGGGGCGAGGCCAGGGAGGGATTTGAACATGAGGATGAGAATATTAAAATTAAGGCATTGCCGGGACAGAAGCCAATGTAGGTCAGCGAGCACAGGGGGTGATGGGTGAGCAGAACTTGGTGTGAGTTAGGATATGGGCAGCAGAGTTTTGGATGAGCTCAAAGTTTAGAGAGGGTGCAATGATTACACAGAAACACCACTTTCCTTATGCTCCTCACAGAGTGTTGTATCTCGTTCAGTGCGATGGCAGAGAGCAGATATATGATAAAAGGTGAGGCAAAACGCAATGCAGGAACGGGAGGGATAGAAGGAAGAGCTTGCATTTATATAGTATCTTAACATAGCCTCGGGATGTCATAGAGATTCACAACTAATGAATTAAAGTTTACAGCACAGGAGGCCATTCATCTCATTGTGTCTATGGTGGCCCTTTGTTAAAGCCTTTTTTATTCATTCACGGGATGTGGAGGTCGCTGGCAAGGCTAGGATTATTGCCCATCCCTAATTTCCCCTTCGGAAGGTGTTGGTGAGCCGCTGCAGGTTCAAGAAGGCGTGTGGTGAAGGTACATCTAGGCCATTTCAGAGGGCATTTAAGAGTCATCCATATTGCTGTGGGTCTGGAGTCACATATAGGCCAGACCGGGTAAGGACGGCAGATTTCCTTCCCGAAAGGACATCAGTGAACCAGATGGGTTTTAACAACAATCCAGTAGTTTTATGGTCACCATTATTGATACAAGTCTTTTATTCCAGATTTATTTAATTAACTGTTGAGATTTGAACTCACGTCTCTGGATCATTAGTCCAGGCCTCTGGATTACTAGTCCAGTAACTTAACCACTATGCTACCATTCCCAGGTAAATCTAAAACTAATCCCACTGCCCCGCTCTCAGCCAATAACAATGAAGTACAGTCCATTGGTAGGAAAACCCAACAACCAACAATTAGATGAGTGGTCTGTTTTTCGTGATTGAGGGAAAACCTGGGCCATGAAAATTCCCCTGCTCTTCCTCAAATAGCAGACATGAAATATTTTAGACCCACCTGAACATGTTAACATCTCAACTGAAAGACGGCATCTCCAACAGTACAGTGCTCCCTCAGTACTGATACTCCGACAGTGCAGAGCTCCCTCAGTACTGCCCCTCCGACAGTGCAGCGCACCCTCAGCACTGCCCTTCCGACAGTGTAGTGCCCCCTCAGTACTGCCCCTCAGACAGTGCAGTGCTCCCTCAGTACTTCCCCTCCCACAGGGCTGCGCTCCCTCAGTACTGCATTGGAGCATCAGCCTGGATTATGTGCCCGGGTCCTGGAGTGGGACTTGAACCAATGACCACCTGAAATTGATACCAACTGAATCAAGCTGACCTCCCCTCTCAATTCTGCCCTCTGACCCCTGGCTCTCTGACCCCCACTGCTCCTCGATTCTATGAATTCATCCCGTTAGTTACCTGTGCAGCTGCGTTCAAATCCATGACAGCCAGAGAGAGCGAGACATTGTTGTCGTTTATCAAAGCGAACAAGACCCCAGTGTCTGTTGAGGGGCGGATTGAGAGATCGACATTTACCGCCCAGCTCCCATCGTCATTACTCGGGCTTGTATCTGTGTTTTTAAAAGTAGCAGTCATTTGATATTTTTAGTAATATATTTGCAACACATATTTTTCAGAATCACTTTTGCAGCAATTCATTTTTTTACTAAATTAAATCACACACACCTCTTCAAAAGCAATTGATCAATTCTACTTGGTTGGGTCGCACTGCCCCTATCAGTAATTGCAGGTGGCAGTGGATATAACCAGCGCGGATCTGAGAGATCCAGCGTACATCATCTGCTTGGGTCTCCAAAAAATCCTTCCGATAAAGAGAAACTTTGCGTTAAAATGAAGTCCCAGGGGTCAAGGGTGATATTGTGCGATGGATTGCAAATATGTCTAAAGGTTTGAATGGGGCTGTTTGCTAATAGGGTCCAGTCACTATTGGTGTGTCCCAGGAGTCAGTCCTGTGTCCTCCTCCTGTTCATTAACCATCTGGAGCAGGGCATAGGCAGCACGGTTCGTAAATTGCGCATTAAGTCAGGACCTTAGAAGACAGAGGCCGATTACAACTGGAATTGGGTGGACTGGCGAAGTAGGTCCAAGACTGGCAAATGTCAAAAAAAGTGACATGGAAACACATGGAGATAGAAACATTTCCAGTCTCACTACTGAGCTAAAATTAAATTACAAATGAATTTAGGAATATGAAGGAATAGGTTCATCATTCTGATACTAGTTAGCTTGCAAATACAATCGAGTCTAAGGGCTGATACTGAGGTCCCAACACAAACCCTCATGCTTCAAGTCTGTCAGCGGCCCACAGACCTGACCTCATGACTTAATAGCATCCTGCCAAAGTCTAGCTTTTTCTGATGCACTTGAAGATCTGAGAGCAAGTGCCCGCCCTGTCTGAAGGGCAAAGACTTCAGTGGTGCAAGGAAAGGAGATTGGCACCTACCGTAGCTGACAGCGAAGGACGCAAAGCCCTCTCCGGGGTAGTAAGATCCACTCTCCAGCTCAGAGAAGCACTGCATTCTTTCATCGTGTTTGATAGTCTCACTTATTATTGTGTCTTCGCCATTCATCCAGTTCCAGCCACGCATGCACGCATCCAATCGGGGGTTAATCTGAAGGACGACGAATCAGATCTTGGGAATCACAGACAGGTTTGCTACATGTACAGTTTCTATTCCTGACACGGAATCTCCCTCCACAAACCAATGGGGAATTGCACAGGGAGAGAAATCCTGCCAGGAAGGGGAATGACTAAATATGAGCAAACGACCCCTCCACAGGACATGTGACCCCCCCCCCATAGGACATGTCACGTCACCCCCCCCCTTAGGACGTGTGACTCCCCCACAGGACATGTCACCCCACCCCCATAGGACATGTGACGCCCCCAAATAGGTCACATGACTCCCCCAGGTTGCGTGATCCTGTCCCACAACATACGTCGTGACTATCTCGATATGACTTGACTCCCCCACATGGGTCATGTGACTCCCTCAAAAGTCATGTGCCACCCCACACCCAAAATCGGTCACATGACACCACATAAGCCATGTAACTTCCACACAGGACATGTGACTCTTCCCACACATTCTAAAAATGACCCCAAAACATACCGTGGCGATTAGAAAGTTTAATAAAGTAAGTTACCCATTTAACAAGCTGCCTGTCATTAAAGAGGCCTCCAACAGTGATGTTTATCTGAAATAATCCCAGGCTCTCCAGGAATAGGCCCCTGGGGATGTTAATATTCATCACTGCCTCTCGTGCAACTTTCACGATTAAGCTGTTTTTTGATTCTTCGACAGAAATCTGAAACACAGAAAACTTCAGAAACAGCAAACTGAAACCCGGCACGCTAACAGAACACACACACAACACGGATAGTCCGGTCCATCAGCAATGATGAAATGAAATTTAATCAAAAACTATCAGCTTATAATAAAAAGATAAAGAACTTGCATTTATATAGCGCCTTTCACGACCTCAAGACGTCCCATAGTGCTTTACAGCCAAGTGAAGTCACTGTTGTAATGTATGAAACGCAGCAGCCAATTTGGCAAAGCAAGATCCCACAAACAGCGCTGTGATAAATGACCAAATAATCTGCTTTCTGATGCTGATTGAGGGATAAATAATTTCCCCAGGAGACTGGGAGGACTCCCCTGCTCCTCTTCAAAATAGTGCTATGGGATCTTTTACATCCACCTGAGAGCAGACGGGGCCATGGTTCAACGTCTCATCCAAAATACGGCACCTCCGACAGTGCAACGCTCCCTCAGTACTGCCCCTCCGACAGTGCAGCACTCCATCAGTACTGCCCCTCCGACAGTGCAGCGCTGCCTCAGTACTGCCCCTCCAACAGTGCAGCGCTCCCTCAGTCCTGCCCCTCTGACAGTGCAGCGCTGCCTCAGTACTGCCCCTCCAACAGTGCAGCGCTGCCTCAGTACTGCCCCTCCAACAGTGCAGCGCTCCATCAGTACTGCCCCTCCGACAGTGCAGCGCTCCCTCAGTACTGCCCCTCCGACAGTGCAGCGCTGCCTCAGTACTGCCCCCTCCGACAGTGCAGTGCTCACTCAGTCCTGCCCCTCTGACAGTGCAGCACTCCCTCAGTGGAGCACTGGGAGGGTCAGCCTGGATTACGGATTACGGGCTCGAGTCTCTGGATCTGAGATTTGAACCCACGACATTCTGATACAGAGGTGTGGGTGCCACCTACTTACCCATGGCTGACACCCAATAATTCAACACAAAATTATTCTTCTTGCCTGGCACTCCTTAAAAGGAGGAAAGCAAATGGTAACCGGTTGGGAACTTACTGTGTGCCAGTGGCCATCATGTAGCAGTGGACCTCCATTGGTCACTCCTGATGTGACCTCATTGGCATTGCTGTATTGGACCTGAAGTCTTCCATTGTGCAGAGCGAGCATGATCCAGGTGTTGTTTTGCTCGTGGCCGGCTTGGAATATTGTGCCCTCAGTGTCAAACGTTCTAAAGTCAAATTCCACTGAAAACCTGCCCATGAAAAACACAACTGATCATTCCACATGTCTTACGCTCGCACCGACTGCTGTGTAACACTGTCCCATAACGTTAGAGCCAGCGATGCCAACTCTGGTTGGACAGAATCTTGGAGCTGTGTCACATGACCTCCTGTCTCCAACCGCCCCGCCCCCACACTCTCGCCATTGGTCGCCCGACATGACCAATCAAGCGGCGCACTGCCTTCCCCACCACCCATTGGATAGCGAACAGACGCTTCCTTACCCAATTTGATGATTCTTGTCTGTCAGTCACACTGCCCTTTCACCCTATACTTTTATTACTAATAAACAACAACGTGCATTTATATAGTGCTTTTAATGTAGTAAAACATCCCAAAGTGCGTCAAAGAATTAGACACCAAGCCATATAAGGAGATATTAGGACAGGTGACCAAAAGCTTGGTCAAGAGATAGGTTTTAAGGAGCGTATTAAAGAAGGAGAGAAAGGTAAGAGAGAGATGGAGAGGTTTAGGGAGGGAATTCCAGAGCTTAGGGCCCCAGACAGCTGAAGGCACGGCCACCAATGGTGGAGTGATATTAATGGGGATGCTCAAGAAGCCAGAATTGGAGGAGCGCAGAGATCTCGGGGGGGGGGGGTTATTGGGTTGATGGAGGTTACAGAGATAGGGAGGGTCGAGGCCATTGAGGGATTTAAAAACATTTGAGGACAACTTTTAAATTGAGGCGTTTTCGGAGCGGGAGCACGGGGTGATGGGCGAAGGGGACGGTGCGAGTTAGGATATGGGGCAGCAGAGTTTTGGATGTTCAAATCTTGCATTGAGTTATTCCTCGAGCAGACTAATGATTTGGAAAGAAGAATGTGCTAAACTGCTGCCAAAACCTCTGGAGTGCTGCCCATTGGGAGCTGGCCCAAGATTGCTGAAAGCAAGCAGCTGAGGCTCTGGAAGAACAGTCAGACATTTTATCTCATTAGTGCGCACTGAACTCAATCCCATCTCCGCCCAGTGAAAGTGCAGCATTCTCACCCCGTGAGGTCCAGGAGGGCCCCGCATGGGGATTCAAAACAAACTGAGGAAAAACATTGTTTCATAATTATTTCAAAAGAATCGTTCAACAAGTTTCCATTTTGAGTATGAAAACAATTTACATACATTTTTGTGTTTTGTAATAAATTACTGCTCAAATCTCACAAATCAGGTTTACAAAATGGCAACAAAATTCACTCGACCTTAATGGAGGTAAATTTAGGGGTGATTGGGTGTGCAGCCTAATATAGAGAAAGAAAGAACTTGCATTTATATAGCACCTTTCATGACCCCTGGATGTTTTACAGCAGTTTTCTCTACTTTCTGTCACAAACTCTCGGTGCCACAGACAGCTTCCATCACCACCACCTGCAGAGCTTTAACATTCTCCCATCCAAAGAAACGTTAGGAGCAGGAGGAGGCCATTCGGCCCCTCGTGCCTTTCACCCATTCAATTAAATTATGTCTGATTTGTACCTCAACTCCATCTACGCACCTTGGTTCCGTATCCAGTGTCAAGGAGCATACAGCAGTAGGATAAAGAAAAAAAGGGAAGCTTATGACAGATACCGAGGGCTCAATACTGCAAAAACCCTACAGTATAGAAAGTGCAGGGATGAAATTAAAAAGGAAATTAGGAAAGCAAAGAAAGAACATGAAAACATTTTGGCAAGTAATATCAAGGACAACCCAAAGATGTTTTATAAATACATTAAGAGCAGGAGGATAACTAAAGAAAGAGTAGGGCCTATTAGAGACCATAAAGGTAATGTGTGTGTGGAGGTGGAAGATGTGGGTATAGTATTTAATGAATACTTCGCGACTGTTTTCACAAAAGGGAGGGGCGTTGCAGATATTGCAATCAAGCAGGAGTGTGAAATATTAGATAAAATAAACAGAGAGGAAGTATTAAAGGAGTTTAGCAGCTTTGAAAGTGGATAAATTCCCGGGCCCGGAGAAGCAAGAGGAAATAGCAGCGGCTCTGACCATCATTTTCCGATCCTCTCTGGCTACAAGTGTGGTGCCAGACGACTGGAGGACTGCTAACATCGTACCTTTGTTTAAAAAGGGAGAAACGGATAGACCAAGTAATTACAGGCCAGTCAGCCTAACCTCAGTGGTGGAAAAATTATTGGAAAAAATTCTGAGACACAGGTTAAACCTTCATTTAGAAAGACACAGATTAATCAAGGACAGTCAGCATGGATTTGTTAAGGGAAGATCATGTCTGACTAACTTGATTGAATTTTTTGAGAAAGTAACAAGGAGGATCAATGAGGGCAGTGTGTTTGATGCAGTGTATATGGATTTTAGCAAGCCTTTTGATAAGGTTCCACATGGTAGATTGGTCATGAAAGTAAAAGTCCATGGGATCCAGGGCAAAGTGGCAAGTTGGATCCAAAATTGGCTGAGAGACAGGAAGCAAAGGGTAATGGTTGATGGATGTTTTTGTAACTGGAAGGCTGTTTCCAGGGCTCAGTACTAGGTCCTTTACTTTTTGTGGTATATATCAATTATTTAGACTTGAATGTAGGGGGTATGCTTAAGAAGTTTGCAGATGATACTAAAATCAACTGTGTGGTTGATAATGAAGAAGATGTAGACTGAAGGACGATATCAATGAACTGGTCAGTTGGGCAGAACAGTGACAAATGGAATTCAATCCGGAAAAGTGTGAGGTAATGCAATTGGGGAGGGCTAACAAGGCAAGGGAATACACATTAAATGGTAGAACAATGAAAAGTGTAGAGGAACAAAGGGACGTTGGAGTGCAGGTCCACAGATCCCTGAAGGTAGCAGGCCAGGTAGAGAAGGTGGTTATAAGGAGGCATACAGAATACTTGCCTTTATTTGTTGAGGCATAGAATACAAGAGCATGGAGGTTATGCTTGAACTGTATAAAACACTAGTTAGGCCACAGCTAGAGTGTAGTTCTGGTCACATTACAGGAAATGTGTGATTGTACTAGAGAGGGTACAGAGGAGATTCACGAGGATGTTGCCTGGACTGGAGAATTTTAACTATGAGGAAAGATTGGATAGGCTGGGTTTGTTTTCTTTGGAACAGAGGAGGCTAAGGGGAGACCTTATAGAGGTGTATAAAATTATGAGGGGCCTAGATAGAGTGAGTGGGAAGGACCTATTTCCCTTCGCAGAGGGGTCAAAAGCCAGGTATAGATGTAAAGTAATTGGTTGGAGGTTTAGAAGAGATATGAGGGGAAATTTCTTCACCCAGAGGGTGGTGGGGGTCTGGAACTCACTGCCTGAAAGGGTGGTAGAGGCATAAACCCTCACCACATTTAAAAAGTACTTGGATGTGCACTTGAAGTGCCATAACCTACAAGGCTATGAACCAATACCTGGAAAGTGGGATTAGGCTGGATAGTTCTTTGTTGGCCGGCACAGATACGATGGGCCGAAATGGCCTCATTCTGTGTTGCAAATTTTTATGATTTCTATGATTTGATTCCTCAATACCCTTTACCCAACAAAAATCTATCAGTCTCAGCTTTGAAAGCTCCAGTTGACTCCCAGACCCAACAGCTTTTTGGGGGCAGCGAGTTTCAGATTTCCACTACCCTTTGTGTGAAGAAGTGCTTGCTGACATCACCCCTGAACGGCCTAGCTCTAATTTTAAGCTGATGTCCCCTTGTTCTGGACTCTCCAACCAGAGGAAATAGTTTCTCTATTTACCATATCATAGAATCATAGAATGCTTACAGTACAAAAGGCGGCCATTTCGCCCGTCGAGCCCATGCCAGCTCGCAGTTAGTCCATCCCACTCCCACGCCATTACCCCATAGTCCTACAAAAAATTCTTCAGGTACTTATCCAACTCCCTTTTGAAAAATTAGATTGAGTCTTCCTCCACTACCCCATCAGGCAGTGCATTCCAGATCCTAACCACTCACTGCGGAAATAAGTTTTTTCTTATGTCAGCTTTGCTTTTTTTTGCCAGTCACCTTATATCTGTATCCTCTGGTTCTCAATCCTTCTGCCAATGGGAACAGTTTCCCATCTACTCTGTCCAGACCTCTCATGATTATGAACACCTCTATCAAATCTCCTCCTAATCTTCTCTGCTCCAAGGAATACAACCCCAGCTTCTCCAGTCTATCCACGTAACTGAGGTCCCTCATTGCTGCAATCATCCTCATAAACTTTTTCTGCACCTTCTCTAAGGCCTACACATCCTTCCTAAAGTGTGGTGCCCAGAATTGGGCACACTACTCCAGTTGGGGCTGAATCAGTGTTTTTTTTTAAAAAACAGGTTCATCATAATTCCCACACTTTTGTACTCTATGGGTCTGAAATTCACCGGCCCTGAAAGTGATACCTCCCCTGCAATCTCCCTCCATGCATTATGTACTGGCATCTGCCAGGTCTCCCCACATCAGGAAACAGTATTCTTCTTCTGTCCTCCCCACCGTCCATCAGTGTCTCCAGCTTCATATCAGTGAATCTGTTGACTCTCCTTGCACCTCTTACACCAGCCATCCATCCTTGGAGCCATCCTTCCATCCTCCCTCCCCCCTCAGGGCCTTGCTGCAAACCCTGGCCTTTGCAGCCGACTCATTAGAACCCTTACCTGCATGCTGAATTTCTCAGTGGTGATAACACTCAAATTAAGACAGCCACACCACTGAAAAATCCACTTTGGAAGGGTTCATTAGCGCTGGAACCCATTTGTCTACTTTTAGAGCTGAATTTGGGGTGGCCCAGCCACGAAAACATTTTGGCGCTAGTGGCCACAAAAAGTTGGGGGGAGCACCAGCTTTCCAGCGGTACTGAAGTTTGGCCCCTATACCTCTATATATGAAGCCCAGGATCCCGTAAGCCTTTTCAACTGCTTTCTCACCTTCAACGATTTGTGTACACATACCCCCAAGGTCTCTGTTTGTGCACCCCCTTCAGGATTGTACCATTTAGTTTATATGTCGGCTCCTCATTCTTTCTACCAAAATGTATCACTTCATACTTTTCTGCGTTAAATTTCATCCGCCACGTGTCCGCCCATTTCACCAGCCTATGTCTTCCTGAAGTTTATTACTCTCCTCTACATGGCTCACTATACTTCTATATATCTGCAAATTTTGAAATTGTACAAGTCATTAATATATATCAAGAAAAGCAATTGTCCTAGAACTAACCTCTGGGGAACATCACTGTACCTTCCTCCAGCCCGAAAAACAACCCTTCACCACTACTCTCGGTTTCCTGTCACTTAGCCAATTTCGTATCCATGCTGCCACTGTCCCTTTTATTCCATGGGCTTCAATTTTGCTGGCAAGCCTAATATGTGACACATTGTCGAATGCCTTTTGGAAATCCATGTAAATAACGTCAACCATATTACCCTCATCAACCCTCTCTGTTACCCCATCAAAAAATTTGATCAAGGTGGTTAAACATGATTTGCCTTTAACAAATCGGTGCTGGCTCTCCTTAATTAATCCACACCTATCCAAGTGACTGTTAATTTCATCCATATTTACGGTTTCTAAAAGCATCCCCACGGAGGTTAAACTGACTGGCCTGCAGTTGCTGCGTTTATCTTTACATCCTTTTTTGAATAATGGTGTAACATTTGCAATTCCCCAGTCCTCTAGCATCACCCCGTATCTAAGGATGATTGGAATATTATGCCCAGTACACCTCTGCGATTTCCTTCCTCATCTCCTTTAATCATCTTAAACACCTCAGTTAGATCACCCCTTAATCTTTTGTACTCGAGGGGATACAAGCCTAGACTATGCAACCTGTCCTCATAATTTAACACTTTTAGCCCCGGTTTCACATTCTGTCAACTAACCCAGAGCAAGGGAAGCTTTCCCTGCGTGTCACCCACAGAGCTCCATATTTGATGACTGGGGGGCAGTGCTGTGGGGCGGGGACAGCTTGATGGAGGACCTTTGTCTTACAGATGTTTAGCGTAAGACCCATGCTTTCGTACGCCTCAGTAAATACGTCGACTATGTCCTGGAGTGCGGCCTCTGTATGTGCGCAGACGCAGGCGTCGTCTGCGTACTGTAGCTCGACGACAGAGGTTGGGTGGTCTTGGAGCTGGCCTGGAGACAGCGTAGGTTGAACAGGTTCCCACTGGTTCTGTAGTTTAGTTCCACTCCAGCGGGGTGCTTGTTGACTGTGAGGTAGAGCATGGCGGCGAGGAAGATTGAGAAGAGGATTAGAGCGATGATGCAGCCCTGTTTGACCCCGGTCCGGACGTGGATTGGGTCTATGGTGGATCTGTTGGTCTCCCAGTCATCAAGATCCACGGCGTGGCCCTGGACATCCTGGACCACTTCCCATATCTCGGGAGCCTCCGATCAACAAGAGCAGGTATCGACGACGAGATCCAACACCGCCTCCAGTGCGCCAGTGCAGCCTTTGGCCGCCTGAGGAAAAGATTGTTTGAAGACCAGGCCCTCAAAGCTGCCACCAAGCACATGATCTACAGGGCTGTAGTAATACCTGCCCTCCTGTATGGCTCAGAGACATGGACCATGTGCAGTAGACACTAAGTTGCTGGAGAAATATCACCAACGATGTCTCCGCAAGATCCTACAAATCCCCTGGGAGGACAGGCGCACCAACATCAGCGTCCTCATTCAGGCCAACATTCCCAGCATTGAAGCACTGACCACACTTGATCAGCTCCGCTGGGCAGGCCACATGGTCTGCATGCCAGACACGAGACTCCCAAAGCAAGTGCTCTACTCGGAGCTCCTTCCCGGCAAACGAGCCAAAGGTGGGCAGCGGAAACGCTACAAGGACACCCTCAAAGCCTCCCTGATAAAGTGCGACATCCCCACCGACACTTGGGAGTCCCTGGCCCAAGACCACCCTAGGTGGAGGGTGCTGAGTGCCTCGAGTCTCAACACCGAGAGCATGCAGAAATCAAGCGCAGGCAGCGGAACGAGCATGCGGCAAACCAGTCCCACCCACCCCTTCCCTCAACGACTGTCTGTCTGTCCCACCTGTGACAGAGTTTGTGGCTCTCGTATTGGACTGTTTAGCCACCAAAGAATTCACTTCAGGAGTGGAAGCAAGTCTTCCTCGATTCCGAGGGACTGTCTATGATGATGATATTTATACCCACAGAAAGTATGGAACCTTTCACAATAGGAAATGGAATCTGCCATGCACAGAGACCTTGTAAATAATACATCTACACTAATGAATGTAGTAATTGTGACACATACAAGTCTATATCACACAGCTCTAACACAAGCCCACAGGAAGGGTCACAGTCAGTGCTTCCTGACATCACCCCTGAACGGCCTGGCTCTAATTTTAAGGTGATGTCCCCTTGTTCTGGACTCCCCCACCAGAGGAATCTCTAATATAACAAAGACTCACCGAGTTTGTTGTTTCCTTTTGAAGTTAAAACGCATCACTGGAATCCCTTTGAAGAACCTTCCCAGATATAGGGAGCCTTCATTTTTCACCATGTCCAGTGACACGCAGGGCAAAATAGGCTGCAACACGGAGACAGTAAGTTGATGCTTTACATTAAAGAAAAAGTCGCATGGCAACATTTATAAAGTAGCCGATATTTTAAATCATCTGTATTTTGGCAAAATATCACATAATCTGCTTGTCCTGACAGACATTTCCCTACAGTTGTTCCTATAACCTCAATCCTATGACGCAAACCACCTACTGTTCTTTGCACCGCTACAGGCTGCTTACTTTGGGTAAATATTAAGAATCTGTCCTCCGTCCACGAAGTTTCACCTCTCAAAGGCGCATGGATATCAACGGTCCCCGCTCCAGTGACCGCTGAACTGTGTCCCGTGACCCCCCTCTCCCAACCCAAACACCCGTCTGACTGTCTCAATTATACTGCCATGCTGTCGAGCTTCTTGAATGTTGTTGGAGCTGCACCCATCCAGGCAAGTGGAGAGTATTCCATCATACTCCTGACTTGTGCCTTGTAGATGGTGGAAAGCCTTTGGGGAGTCAGGTGGTGAATCACTCATCGCTGAATACCCAGCCTCTGACCTGCTCTTGTTGCCACGGCATTTAAGTGGCTGGTCCAGTTGAGTTTCTGGTCAATGGTGGCCCCCAGGATGTTGATGGTGGGGGATTCAGCATTAGTAATGCCGTTAAATGTTAAGGGTCGGTGGTTAGATTCTCGCTTGTTGGAGATAGTTATTGCCTGGCACTTGTGTGGCACAAATGTTACTTGTCACTTATCAGTCCAAGCTTGAATGTTGTCCAGGTCTTGCTGTACGCGGGCATGGACTGCTCCATTATCCGAGGAGTTGTGAATGGAACTGAAAGTTGCTAAAATACACTTATTAAATATTGACCAAAAGCAAACACAGGTGCAAGGATCTTACTATACAAGTCTGTAAGTTTGCCGCCAGCTTTAACTCTTTCTTTCCATCACAGTAGCAGGTGTATCGGCCAGGAGTGTTCACACATCCTTCCTCACAGATATTGTCTTCACATTCATCTACATCTGAGATGCAGAACAAAGATTTAATGTTACTTAAGAAAGGTTACCAAATAAAAAAATACACACAACCATCCTTGTGTCTTTTACATTTAAAAGAAAGACTTGCATTTCTACAGCATCTTTCACCACCTCCGGACGTCCCAAAGCGCTTTACAGCCAACGTAGTCACTGTTGTAATGTGGGAAACGTGACAGCCAATTTGCGCACAGCAAGCTCCCACAAACAGCAATGTGACAATGACCAGATAATCTGTTTTAATGATGTTGGTTGAGGGATAAATATTGGCCCAGGGCAAACTCCCCTGCTCTTTGAAATAGTGCCATGGGATCTTTTATATCCCCTGGCCTCGAATTCTGGTCTCTTGAGCATCCCCGATTTCCTTTGCTCCACCATTGGCGCCATGCCTTCAGCTGCCAAGGCCCCAAGCTCTGGAATTCCCTCCCTAAGCCTCTCCATCTCTCTCTCTCCTCCTTTCAGATGCTCCTTAAAACCCCTTTCATCTGCCGTAATATCTCCTTATGTGGCTTGGTGTCAAATTTTGTTTGATAGTCGCGCCTGGTGAAGCGCTTTGTGATGTTTTACTACAATAAAGGGGCTATATAAAAATATAAAACAAAAGCAGAAAATGCTGGAAACACAACAGGCCAGGCAGCATCCGTGGAGAGAGAAACGGAGTTAACATTTCAGGTTTGAAACCCTTCGTCAAAACTGAAAAATGTAACAGGTTTTAAGCGAGTGCTGTAGCAGGGAAAGGGGTTACATGGCTAACTTTTCCAATTCTGGCAAAGGATGTCAGACCTGAAACGTTAACTTTGTTTCTCTCTCCACAGATGCTGCCTGACATACTAAGTGTTTCCAGCATTTTCTGTTTTTGTTTTGGATTCCAGCACCTGCTGTACTTTGTTATTGTACTATATAAATGCAAGTTGTTGTTTGAATTCGGCCATGTTCTCCATTCCCTGCAGTGGAGGGAGTATTCTAATTGAGACCATTAGGTATCTCCCAGGGGAAAGGTTGGTTAGGTATCGATTCCGTCATTCCAGTGTAGCATCTGGATGATGCTTACCTTGACAAGACTTTGTTGAAAAGTCATATTTGTATCCAAGATCGCATCTGCACTCGTAAGAACCCAATGTGTTTTCACACTGAGCTGATCCACAAAGCTCCACATCCAATGCACATTCATTGATGTCTGGAAATTAAAATGATTTTCATTAGTTTTACAACTTATCAATTCAATTGATAACTTTATCGCACTAATTAAATGACGTGAACATGCTAAATTAAATGATAAGAATTAACTTAAGTTGCAGTACAACAGAATAGTGATTCTCGACACCTGCCCGAATATCTCCTTATGCGATATCCCAAAACACTTTGCACGCCCGCCGGTCATTTAATGCACCTCCCAAACCCGTGACCTCTACCACCTAGAAGGACAAGGGCAGCAGGCCCATGGGAACACCATCACCTGCAAATTCCCCTCCAAGTTACACACCATCCTGACTTGGAAATATATCGGCCGTTCTTCATTGTTGCTGGAACAAAATCCTGGAACTTGGTCAAAATCCTGGAACACAGTGAAGCACTGTGGGAGCATCTTCACCACATGTACTGCAGCGGTTCAAGAAGGCAGCTCACCACCACCTTCTCAGGGCAATTAGGGATGGGCAATAAATGCCATCCTTGCCAGCGATGCCCACATCCCGGGATTGAATGAAAGACACTCAGAAACTTAGGCGCATTCCACCTGTGATTTATCTTGCCCTCACTTGGACCTACTTTCCCACATCCCTCAATATTAATGCGCAGGAAACTGGGGGCTGGAAATTCCGAAGTGACAAGGCTTCCCCCTCCCCCGGTGCACAAACTCCGAGGACCCCATCTCACCTCCGCATCTGTGGTTGTCCGGCAGCTTGTTGAACCCTTTCTTGCACAGGCACTGGTAGCTTCCCTCCACGTTCGAGCAAATGTGCTCACAGCCACCATTGCTGGTTTCACACTCGTTAATATCTGGAGGGAGGAGAAAGACCACAGTGCTAATTACTGGACTCGAGCGCAGTGCCAGGCTTTTTATACACTCCCCATAAAGTGTCAAAGATAAAAAAAATACAGCCCAGTGGGAGGAAAGGGGTGAGGAGAACAAGAGGGGATCCAACCATAGTTACAGGGAGGGCAGTGGGCTGGAGTGTCAGTCGTGGCTCAGTGGTTAGTTCTCTTCCTACTGAGTCAGAAGGCTGTGGGTTCAAGTCCCACTCCAGAGACTTGAGCACAAAAATCCAAGCTGCACTCCCAGTGCGGTACTGAGGGAGTGCTGCACTGTTGGAGGTGCCGTCTTTCGGATCAGATGTTAATCCTCTCAAGTGGACATAAAAGATCCTGTGGCACTATTTCAAAGAAGAGCAGGGGAGTTCTCCCCAGTGTCCTGGGCCAATATTTATCCCTCATCATCATAGGCAGTCCCTCGAAACGAGGATGACTTGCTTCCACGCCAAAAAAATGGATGAGTTCACAGATGTTTCGAATGAAGAACCCGAACTACATTCTCAAGGATGGAAGATGCCTTTGCGTGGATTTTTTTAATGTGTTTTTTCGACAAAAAAAAAATTATCCTTCAATCAACATAACAAAAACATTATCTGGTCATTATCACACTGCTGTTTGTGGGAGCTTGCCGTGTTTCCGACATTGCAACAGTGACTACTCTCCAAAAGTACTTCATTGGCTGTGAAGTGCTTTGGGGCGTCCTGAGGTTGTGAAATGCAAGTCTTTCTTTTTAGAACATAAGAATTCGGAGCAGGTGTAGGCCATTTGGCCCCTCGAGCTGCTCTGCCATTCATTGAGATCATGGCTGATCTTCTACCTCAACTCCACTGTCCTGCCAATCCCCATATCCTTTGATTCCCTGAATATTCAAAAATCTATCAATCTCTGTCTTGAATATACTCAAAGACTGTGCCTCCACAGCCCTCTGGAGTACAGAATTCCAGAGATTCACCACCCTCTGAGTGAAGAAGTTTCTCCTCATCGCAGTCCTAAACGGCCGACCTCTTATTCTGAGACTGTGACCCCTGGTTCTAAACTCCACAGCCAGAGGAAACATCCTCCCTGCATCTACCCTGTAAGAGTGTTGTATGTTTCAATAAGATCACCTCTCATTCTTCTAAACTCTAGGGAATGTAGGTTTAGTCTACTCAATTTCTCCTCACAGGACAAACCCCGCCTCGACGCCCCTGAAAACATGTACAGGGAAGTGTATCCAGTTGCAGCACCTGACAGACCGCATTGCAGCACTGGAGCTGTGGGTGGATTTACTCTGGAGCATCCGTGATGCTGAGGATGTCGTGAATAGCATGTTTAGTGAGTTGGCCACACCGCAGTTAAAGGGTACACAGCCAGATAGGGGATGGGTGACCAACAGGAAGAGCAGTGGAAGGAAGGTAGTGCAGGGTTCCCCTGCGGTCATACCCCTGCAAAACAGATACACCACTTTGGGTACTGTTGAGGGTACTCATCGGTGAAGGCAGCAGCAGCCAAGTTCATGGCACCATGGGTGGCTCTGCTGCACAGGAGGGCAGGAAAAAGAGTGGGAGAGCTATAGTGGTAGGGAATTCTATTGTAAGGGGAATAGATAGACGTTTCTGCAGTCGCAATCGAGACTCCAGGATGGTATGTTGCCTCCCTGGTGCAAGGGTCAAGGGTGTCTCAGAGCGGCTGCAGGACATTTTGAAGGGGGAGGATGAACAGCCAGTTGTCGTGGTGAATATAGGTACCAACGGTATAGGTAAAAAATGGGATGAGGTCCTACAAGATGAATTTTGGGAGCTAGGAGCTAAATTAAAAAGTAGAACCTCAAAAGGTAGCAATCTCAGGATTGCTACCAGTGCCACGTGCAAGTAAGAGTAGGAATCGCAGGATAGCTCAGGTGAATACGTGGTTTGAGGAGTGGTGCAGAAGGGACGGATTCAAATTCCTGGGATATTGGAACCGGTTCTGGGGGAGGTGGGACCAGTACAAACCGAACAGTCTGCACCTGGGCAGGACCAGAACCAATGTCCTAGGGGGGAGTATTTGCTAGGGCTGTTGGAGAGGGGTTAAACTAATATGGCAGGGGGATGGGAACCTAGGCAGGGAGATAGAGGGAAGTAGAATAGGGGAAGAAGCAAAAGATAGAAAGAAGAAAAGTAAAATTGGAGGGCAGAGAAACCCAAGGCAAAAAGGGCCACATTACAGCAAAATTCTAAAGGACCAAAGTGTGTTAAGAAGACAAGCCTGAAGACTCTGTGCCTCAATGTGAGGAGTATTCGTAATAATGTGGACGAATTAACTGCGCAGATAGCTGTTAACGAATATGATGTAATTGGCATCACGGAGACATGACTCCAGGGTGACCAAGGCTGGGAACTCAACATCCAGGGGTATTCAAACATTCAGGAAGGATAGACAGAAAGGAAAAGGAGGTGGGGTAGCATTGCTGGTTAAAGAGGAAATTAATGCAATAGTAAGGAAGGACATTAGCTTGGATGATATGGAATCTGTATGGGTGGAGCTACGGAATACCAAAGGGCAGAAAACGCTAGTGGGAGTTGTGCACAGACCACCAAACAGTAGTCGTGAGGTTGGAGACAGCATCAAACAAGAAATTAGGGATGCGTGCAATAAAGGCACAGCAGTTATCATGCGCGACTTTAATCTACATATTGATTGGGTTAACCAAACTGGTAGCAATGCGATGGGGGATGATTTCCTGGAGTGTATTAGGGATGGTTTTTTACACCAATATGTCGAGGAGCCGACTAGAGGGCTGGCCATCCTAGACTGGGTGATGTGTAATGAGAAGGGACTGATTAGCCATCTTGTTGTGTGAGGCCACTTGGGAAAGAGTGACCATAGTATGGTAGGATTCTTTATTGGGATAGAGAGTGACACAATTAATTCAGAGACTAGAGTCCTGAATTTAAGGAAAGTAACTTCGATGGGATGAGACGTGAATTGGCTAAAATAGACTGGTGAATGATACTTAAAAGGGTTGATGGTGAATAGGCAATGGCAAACATTTAAAGTTCACACGGATGAACTTCAACAATTGTACATCCCTGTCTGGAGTAAAAATAAAACGGGGAAGGTGGCTCAACTGTGGCTAACAAGGGAAATTAAGGATAGTGTTAAATCCAAGGAAGAGGCATATAAACTGGCCAGAAAATGCAGCAAACTTGAGGACTGGGAGAATTTGATAATTCAGCAGAAGGGGACAAAGGGTTTAATAAGGAGCGGGGAAATAGAGTATGAGAGGAAGCTTGCTGGGAACACAAAAACTGACTGCAAAAAGCTTCTATAGATATGTGAAGAGAAAAAGATTAGTGAAGACAAACGTAGGTCCCTTGCAGTCAGATTCAGGTGAATTTATAATGGGGAACAAAGAAATGGCGGACCAGTTGAACAAATACTTTGGTTCTGTCTCCATGAAGGAAGACACTAATAACCTTCCGGAAATACTAGGGGACCGAGGGTCTAGTGAGGAGGAGGAACTAAAGGAAATCCTTATTAGGCAGGAAATTGTGTTAGGGAAATTGATGGGATTGAAGGCCGATAAATCCCCAGGGCCTGATAGTCTGCTTCCCAGAGTACTTAAGGAAGTGGCCCTAGAAATAGTAGATGCATTGGTGATCATTTTCCAACACTATCGACTCTGGATCAATTCCTATGGACTGGAGGGTAGCTAATTGTAACATCACTTTTTAATAAAGGAGGGAGAGAGAAAACAGGTAATTGTAGACCGGTTAGCCTGACATCAATCGTGGGGAAAATGTTGGAATCAATTATTAAAGATGAAATAGCAGCGCATTTGGAAAGCAGTGACAGGATCGGTCCAAGTCAGCATGGATTTATTTAAGGGAAATCATGCTTGACGAATCTTCTGGAATTTTTTGAGGATGTAACTGCTAGAGTGGTCAAGGGAGAACCAGTGGATGTGGTGTATTTGGACTTTCAAAAGGCTTTTGACAAGGTCCCACACAAGAGATTGGTGTGCAAAATTAAAGCACATAGTATTGGGGGTAATGTACTGACGTGGATAGAGAACTGGTTGGCAGACAGGAAGCAGCGAGTCGGGATAAACGGGTCCTTTTCAGAATAGCAGGCAGTGACTAATGGGGTGCCGCAGGGTTCAGTGCTGGGACCCCAGCTATTTACAATATACATTAATGATTTAGATGAAGGAATTGAGTGTAATATCTCCAAGTTTGCAGATGACACTAAGCTGGGTGGCGGTGTGAGCTGTGAGGAGGACGCCAAGAGGCTGCAGGGTGACTTGGACAGATTGGGTGAGTGGGCAAATGCATAAATGCATGGCAGATGCAGTATAATGTGGATAAATGTGAGGTTATCCACTTTGGTGGCAAAAACACAAAGGCAGAATATTATCTGAATGGCGGCAAAGGGGAGTTAGGAAAAGGGGAGGTGCAATGAGACCTGGGTGTCATGGTACATCAGTCATTGAAAGCTGGCATGCAGGTACAGCAGGCGGTGAAGGAGGCAAATGGTCTGTTGGCCTTCATAGCTAGAGGATTTGAGTATAGGAGCAGGGAGGTCTTACTGCAGTTGTACAGGGCCTTAGTGAGGCCTCATCTGGAATATTGTGTTCAGTTTTGGTCTCCTAATCTGAGGAAGGACATTCTTGCTATTGAGGGAGTTCACTAGACGGATTCCCGGGAAGGCAGGATTGACATATGAGGAGAGACTGGATTGACTGGGCCTGTATTCACTGGAGTTTAGAAGGATAAGAGTGGATCTCATAGAAACATATAAAATTCTGACGGGACTGGACAGGTTAGATGCAGGAAGAATGTTCCCGATGTTGGGGAAGTCCAGAACCAGAGAACATAGTCAAAGGATAAAGGGCAAGCCATTTAGGACTGAGATGAGGAGAAACTTCTTCACTCAGGGTTGTTAACCTGTGGAATTCCCTACCGCAGAGAGTTGTTGATGCCAGTTCATTGGATATATTCAAAAGGGAGTTAGATATGGTCCTTGTGGCTAAAGGAATGAAGGGATATGGAGAGAAAGCAGGAAAGGGGTACTGAGGTGAATGATCAGCCATGATCTATTGAATGGTGGTGCAGGCTCGAAGGGCCGAATGGCCTACTCCTGCACCTATTTTCTATGTTTCTATGTTTCTATCCCAGGAATCAGTCTGGTGAACCTTTGTTGCATTCCCTCAATTGCAAGTATATCCTTCTTTTGGCAAGGAGACCAAAACTGTACACAATACTCCAGGTGAGGTCTCGCCAGGGCACTATATAATTGCAGTAAGATGTCTTTGCTCTTATACTCAAATCCTCTTGTAATAAAGGCCAACATACCATTTACTTTCTTAATTGCTTGCTGTGCCTGCACATTAACTATCAGTGATTCATGTACAAGGACACCCAGGTCCCTCTGAACACCAACATTTCCTAATCTCTCACCATTTAAAAAATACTCCGCTTTTCTATTTTTCCTACCAAAGTGGATAACTTCACATTATATTCCATTGGCCATGTTCTTGCCCACTCAGTTAGCCTGTCTATATCTCCTTGAAGTCTCTTCACAACTTATATTCTCATCTAGCTTTGTATCTTCAGCAAACTTGGATTATTATATTTGGTCCCCTCATCCAAATCATTGATATAGATTGTGAATCGCTGGGGCCCCAAGCACTGATCCTTGCGGTACCCCACTAGTTACAGCCTGCCAACCCAAAACTGACCCGTTTATTCCTACTCTCTGTTTTCTGTCCGTTAACCAATCCTCAATCCATGCTGGTATATTACCCCCAATCACATGAACCCTAATTTTGTTCAATAACCTCTTGTGTGGCACCTTACTGAATGACTTCTGAAAATCCAAATACACCACATCCACTGGTTGCCCTTAACTATTATGCTAGTTACAGCCTCAAAAAAATTTAACAGATATATCAAACATGATTTCCATTTCATAAATAAGTGATGACTCTGCCCAATCCGTGATGTTTTAAATGCCCTGTTACCACGTCCTTGATAATAGATTCTAGCATTTTCCCTACTACTGATAATCAGGCTAACTGATCTATAGTTCCCCGTTTTCTCTCTCTCTTCTTTCTTAAATACCAGGGTTACATTAGCTACCTTCCAATCTGTGGGAACCATTCGAGAATCTATGGAATTTTAGAAGATGATAACTAATGCATCCACTATCAAAACCCTAGGATGTAGGCCATCAGGTCAGTTCCTCATTCCTGCTAGACTCTTGGGGGCCAACATTGGTGAAAGTCCCTGCCCGCCCAAGTGTCGCCCAAAGGACCGCCGATGGCCGCCAAGGTACCTGACGGTACTTTGGGTGGGTTTTTTGTCAAAAAGGTCCTTGAAAGAGCGGTGGGCAGCAGAAGAGAGACTTACGCCGCCAATCTGGGTGGCAGCCGCCCGGCGGGAACTCCCAATCTCAGCGGCAAGTGCACTTGCTACCCAAGTGCCGCTGAGGATGGAGTCGGGCCCATTGAAAAGGAAAATCATGAAATAAAAACCATCAGAACACCTTTAGGGAACCCCATCCAGGCAAGTCGCTGTAAAGAAAATGTTTAAAAAATGTTAACTAACTTTTTTTTCAACTCTTCATACTCACCGTTGGAGATAGAACAGCCTCCAGTCAGTGGTCCTTGCCCGTTCTGGCGCCCACTCCTGCCCGCATCAATATGGCATCTCAGCAGGCGGGGGGTCAGTTGCGCCACTCGGCCATCCACTGACATCAGCGGGCGGTTCCTGGCGGTTCTCCCCACCTGCCCGCTCCACACCAAATGGAAAGTGGCACTGGGCGCAACTTCAAGAGGAGTGTCGGCGGCAGTGGGCGGAAAGGCCATCAATTTCGGACCCTTGGTAATCCAGTATTTCCGGGAGGTTTATCGTGCCTTCCTCCGTGAAGACAGACACAAAATATTTGTTCAATTTCTCTGCCATTTCCATTATAATTTCTTCTGTCTCAGCCTGTAGGGGACCCACATTTACTTTTGCTAATATTTTCCTTTTTACATACCTATAGAAGCTTTCACAGTCTGTTTTTATGTCTCTTGCTAGTTTACTCTCATATTCTATTTTCCCTTTCTTTATCAATTTCTTGGTCCTGCTTTTTATTAAGGATCACTGGTTAGATTGTTTACTGATGGGTGGCAAGCGACCTATCCAATCCTACCAGGCCAGGAACCCCCTCCGCAGTCTCCCACCTGGCCCAGTGAATTGCGCACCCATCACTGCCTCAGGCATGACCCTTGGCAGCGGGAAACCAGGGAGCGCCTAATACCTGGTCCTGAGGCAAAAACCAAGTGGGCCACAGCAACAAACGTCTGCAGCCGGCAAGTGAACGTTTGAAAACTGGGTCCAGTCCGGATATAGGGCCCTACGCAGTCAAATATCCTGATGCCACTCACCAGATAGGCTTCTTCGTGAGGAGTGAGCACTGGAATGAGGCAGCCCACAGAAATCAGTATATTGAAAGGGACAGGAGGAGACCATTCAGCCCCTCGAGCCTGTTCTGCCATTCATAGAAACATAGAACATAAAAACAGAAATTACAGCGCAGAAGGAGGCCATTTCGGCCCATCGTGTCCACGCCAGCCGACAAAGAGTTGCACGGTCCTTGGTCAGAAGCCCTAAAGGTTACATCTAAACCTATGAACAATGACGGAAAGGCAAAGAGCATCCAGCCCAACCAGTCCGCCTCACACAACTGCAACACCCCTTATACTGAAACATTCTACATACCACCCCAACTGGAGCCGTGAGATCTCCTGGGAGAGACGATTCGATCAGATCATGGACGATCTGTATCTTAACTCCACCCTGTTTCCATAACCCTCAATATCCTTATCTCAGCGGAGAGGCAACAGCACAACTGGGCAGAGAGAGAGTCAACACGCCACTGATGCTGTCTCAACTGAAATTTCCAAACCTTGAGATTGTTTGTTGGTTAAGCAACAGATCAAACACAATCTCATTGAATGATGGAACAGGCTCAAGGGGCTGAACAGCCTCCTCTGGTTTCTCTGGGATAATATTCCCATCAGTCTTCCTTTTGTAAAACTAAATCAAATCTGGGTGGCCAATACACGTAAAAATTACTCCAGGATGAAGTGACAACTTTCCGTCACGGCAGTGTTCTTAGTGAATCCAAGAAACTTACAGCACAGGAGGCCACCATTCGACTCATTGTGCCTGTGCCAGCTCTTTGAAAGAGCTATCCAATTAGTCCCACTCCCCCTGCTCTTTCACCATAGCCCTGTAAATTTGGACTGGGGTATAGCTCAGAGAAGATGGTTCTCCGTCAGAATCGCACACATACGGTACCTTGACCACACCATTTGCCTTTCCAGCCTGGTTTACAGATGCAATTGAAAGCGCCCTTCTGATCCTCACAGCGTTCATACCCAACTGGATGGCAAGGCAGCGGGGAACACTGATCCGGGATATCTGGAAATAACGGAGAGAAGAGATGAGCTGGGAAGGCAAAATGTTTCCATCTGGAATATTACAGAGCTGGGGATTCACACTGTCACGATGAGCGTACAGATCAAAGTGAGCTGAACTGGATTTAAACTTTCAGTTTCTATTGGTTTCACGAGATTTACCGATTAACCTGCCGTAAAGTGAACCGAGCTAAACTAGTAATAGATTGATGTGAGCAACAAGCCAGTTATGGTTTTCAATAATGAAAATATACAAAAAGGTGAGGAGAGACTATCTGCACCGTCGGAGGGGCGGCACCGAGGGAGCGCTGCACCGTCAGAGGGGCGGCGCTGAGGGAGCGCTGCACCGTCGGAGGGGTGGTACCGAGGGAGCGCTGCCATTGTCGGAGGTGCAGTACTGAGCAAGCACTGCATTCTCAGAGGGGCAGTACTGAGGGAGCGCTACACTGTCGGGGTGGGAATGTAGAGCGAGCGCTGCACTGTCGCAGGGGCAGTACTGAGGGTGCATCATCATCGGCAGTCCCTCGGAATCGAGGAAGACTTGCTTACACTCCTGAAATGAGTTCTTTGGTGGCTGAACAGTCCAATACGAGAGTCACAGACTCTGACACAGGTGGGGCAGATAGTCGTTGAGGAAAGGGGTGGGTGGGATTGGTTTGCCGCACGCTCATTCCGCTGCCTGCGCTTGATTTCTGCATGCTCTCGGCGTTGAGACTCGAGGTGCTCAGCGCCTTCCTGATGCACTTCCTCCACTTAGGACAGTCTTTGGCCAGGGACTCCCAGGTGTTGGTGGGGATGTCGCACTTTATCAAGGAGGCTTTGAGGGTGTCCTTTTAAACATTTCCGCTGCCCACCTTTGGCTCATTTGCCGTGAAGGAGCTCAGAGTAGAGCACTTGCTTTGGGAGTCTCGTGTCTGGCATGCGAACAATGTGGCCTGCCCAGCGGAGCTGATCGAGTGTGGTCAGTGCTTCAATGCTGGGGATGTTAGCCTGAATGAGGACACTGATGTTGGTGCGTCTGTCCTTCCAGGGGATTTGTAGGATCTTGCGGAGACATCGTTGGTGATATTTTTCCCGCAACTTGAGGTGTCTACTGTACATGGTCCATGTCTCTGAGCCACACAGGAGGGGGTTATACTATAGCCTTGTAGGCCATGTGCTTGGTGGCAGTTTTGAGGGTCTGATCTTCAAACACTCTTTTCCTCAGGCGGCCGAAGGTTGCACTGGAGACGGTTGTTGGATCTAGTCGGCGATGCCTGCTCTTGTTGATAGGAGACTCCCGAGATATGGGTAGTGGTCCATGGTGTCCAAGGCCACGCCGCGGATCTTAACGACTGGGAGGCAGTGCTATGCGGCGAGGACAGGCTGGTGGAGGACCTTTGTCTTATGGATGTTTAGTGTAGTTCTGAGGGAGCACTGCACTTTCGGAGGGGCAGTACTGAGGAAGAATTGCACTGTCGGAGGGGACGTTCTAAGGGAGCGCTGCACTGTCCAAGGGCGCTATTGACGGAATGCTGAACTGTCAGGAGGGCAGTACTGAGGGCGTGCAGAACTATCAGAGGGGCAGTGCAGCGGGAGCTCTGCAGTGTTGGAGGGGCAGCACAGCGGGAGCGCTGCAAGGCGCGAGGGACAGCACTGAGGGAGCGCTGCATTGTCGGAAGGGCAGTACTGAGGGAGTGTTGCGCTGTTGGGGGGGCAATGCTAAACGAGCGCTGGATTTTCGGAGGGGCAGTACTGAGGGAGAGCTGCACTGTCGGAGGGCACTACTGAGAGGGAGAGCTGCACTGTCGGAGGGGCAGTACTGAGGGAGAGCTGCACTGTCGGAGGGTCAGGATTGTGCAAGTGCTGCACTGCCGGAGGTGCAGTACTGAGGGAACGCTGCATTCTTGGAGGGGCAGTACTGAGGGAGCGCTGTACTGCCAGGGGGGGGGGGGGGCAATGCTGAGCGAGCGCTACACTGTCGATGGGGAATTACTGATGGAGCGCTGCTTTGTCAGAGGGGCAGTACTGAGGGAGCCCTGCGCTGTCGAAGGGGCAGTACTGAAGGAGCACTGCACTGTCGGAGGGTCAGTACTGAGGGAGCGCTGTACTGTCTTGAGCGGCAATACTGAGGGAGAGCTGCACTGTCCAAAAACACTTCTGAGGGGACACTGCACTATCGGCGGGGCAGCACTGATGGAGCGCTGCATTGTCGGAGGGGCTGTACTGAAGGACCGCTGCACTGTCAGAGGGCTAGTAGTAAGGGCGTGTAGCACTATTGGAGGTACAGTAGAGGGAGCACTGCACAGTCGGATGTGCAGTACTGAGGCAGTGCTGTACTGTTGGGGGGTCAGTACTGAGGGCGCACTGCACTGTCAGGGGGCGCTGAACAATCTGAGTGTCAGTACTGAAGGAGCGCTGCACTTCAACAGGGTAGTACTGAGGGAGCTCTGTACTGTCAGAAGGACAGTACTGAAGAAGCGCTGCACTTTAGGAGAGACAGTACTGAGGAAGCGATGCGCTGTCGTAGGGATAATACTCGGAGGGCTGCACTGTCCGAGGGGCACTACTGAGGGATCACTGCATGGTCACAGGGGCAGTATTGACAGAGTGCTGCACTGTCGGAGGGGCAGTACTGAGGGAGCACTGAATTGTCAGAGGTGACGTACTGAGGGAGCACTGCACTGTCTGGAGGGGCAGTGCCGAGGAAGCGCTGCACTGTCAGGAGGGGCAGTACCGAGGGAGCGCTGCACTGTCGGAAGGGGCAGTACCGAGGGAGCGCTGCACTGTCGGGAGGGGCAGTACCGAGGGAGCGCTGCACTGTCGGGAGGGGCAGTACTGAGGGAGCGCTGCACTGTCGGGAGGGGCAGTACTGAGGGAGCGCTGCACTGTCGGGAGGGGCAGTACTGAGGGAGCGCTGCACTGTCGGGAGGGGCCACCTTTCAGAAGAGAAATTAAACCGAGTCCCCGTCTACCATCTCAGATGGACTTAAAAGATTCCATGGCACTATTTCTGCCTGTAATTCCAAGATAATTCTGTCTGTAATTCCGATATATTTCTGCCCATAACATTCTGATAAGAGTTAAATATAATCATCAAACTGCGGAGGTATTTTTGTTACATTCTCATGTCAGCCCCGTTACACCGAGGATGATATGAGTAACTTACTGTGAACACACGTCACCAGATCAGAATTTCTGCTGGAAATGGGTCCATACTGGTCGATGCAATCTGTGGGGGAGAACAGCGATCAGAAATGTTTGTCGTTAATGAAAAAGAAGTTATTTAACAACAGTGATTAGAAAAAGCCACTTTAAAGCAGATTTCCTCTCCGTCACGTCATCCCAGGAATCACATCGTATTTAAATTTAAATATAATTCTGTAAATCATACCATTGCACAATCAGATTTTACAAATAGGAAGAAATATTAGGGTGTATTTCCTTATTTCAATATTGTATAGGTTTTCTGAATGCAGAGAGAGGAATAGAAGCACCCATCAGCAAATTGTGGGTGCTCCCCCCGTCAGACTGCGGGTGCTCCCTATCAGGATAGTATGAGTGCTCTCCCTATAAAGGTGGGAACGTGAGGATCACTTGTGAAATAATAATCTAACGAGCAACCAGCGAGGCTTCTGAAGGGGAACATCCCGATGAATCACTTTGACTGTTTTGATCATGTAACATCCCAGGTAGACTCTGGAGGATCACATGACATGCCGTAGCTAGACTTATGGAAAGTATTTGATTAATGTTCCTGGCAAAAAGGCTTATTTCCATAATTAGTGCGAATTCAACACAAAGCATAACATTCTTTTAAAAATCTATTCTCGGGATGTGGTGTCGCTGGCAAGGCCGGCATTTATTGCCCATCCCAGCTGCCCTCGAGAAGGTGCTGGTGAACTGCGTACTTCAAGGCTGAGATCGATAGATTTTTGGACTCTAACGGAACCAAGGGATATGGGGATCGGGCGGGAAAGTGAAGTTGAGGTCGAAGATCAGCCATGATCTTATTGAATGGCAGAGCAGGCTCGAGGAGCCGAATGGCCTACTCCTGCTCCTAATTCTTAATTTCCTATGTTGTCGGAGAAAAAAATTGCAGGGGAATGGGGAAAGAGCGGGGGAGTGGGACTAACTGGATTGCTTTTCTAAAGTGATGGGCCGAATGTGCTGTACTATTCTGTGATTCTTGAACTGCGGCAGTTCGTGTGATGAAAGTGCTCCCGCAATGCTGGATGATTAAACAAAATTGGCCAGGGGAAAGGAAGCAGGGCTGATTCGGAGATAGAGTAACAATGGGCTGGGCAGGAGGGCGAGGAATTGCCACAACAATTAGTCCTGTGATCCCTTACTGGTGCTAACTTACATCAGCAGATTGGGTTCCGAAATGCCACATAAATTAGTGGCATTTGCAGTTAATTCTAAACTGGGGGGGGCGAGAAGGAGGAAAGAGAGCGAGAATGAAGACAGCAAAAGAAATCTGTAAACGGGCAGATCAGCGGAAGATGAAACAAAGCGGCATACAGTCCCGCACAAGAGGAAGAATGGGAGTCACGCGCACTCTCGATAATACAGAATGGGAGTTACAGGCACTCTCGATAATACAGAATGGGAGTTACAGGCACTCTCGATAATACAGAATCAGGTAAAAGTGCAGTTGAAAGGGACCCGGGAGTATTGGAGGAGTTAGCGCTCAACCTGCCAAATCACTCTCGAAAAGAAAAGGCCTAGGAGTGACCTGATAGAGGTCGTGAAAATTATGAAGGGGTTTGATAGGATAGGCGTAGAGAAGATGTTTCCACTTGGAGAGTCCAAAACTAGAGGCCATAAATAAGAAAGTCACTAATAAATGCAATAGGGAATAGAGAAACTTCTTTACCCAGAGAGTGGTGAGAATGTGGAACTCACTACCACAGGGAGTGGTTGAGGCGAATAGTATAGATGCCTTTAAGGGGAACTAGATGAGCACATGAGGGAGAAAGTATTAGAAGGATATGCTGATACGGCGAGCTGATTGAACCATCACACCTTTGATCAACACTGGGCTCGACTTATCGCCCGGTGTAAAACTGGGCAACGTGGATCAGCCACCCGTTAATAGAAACCGCCCGGTTTTAATGTCGATTGATTTCGATGGAATGGAAAATTGAATGTTTTTTCTGTAAAAACGTTAGACTCTGACAGCAGGTTGAAAATCTATCACCGGGTGTATGAAATAACAGCAACACAATAAAAACTTTGCTCAAAGCAAAGACTCAACTCACCCTTATATTTTGGATAAAACAAATTCTGCGGAAAGAAAAGACACCAAATTAGAGGGAAATATCTGACAATAATGCTTTGGTTAAAAAAATAACATATTTCAATTCAAGCCACAACCATCATTACAACAGGGAGGCACAATAGGATGAACAAGGTGAGCTGACCAATGGGGTTCTGTAGCTCTCGCTCACTGACAGCCACTTACAACAAAAGAACTTGCATTTATATAGCGCCTGTCACCACATCCCAAATCTCTTTTTAATTAACCAATTGAAGTGCATTCATTGTTGTAATGTAGGAAACACAGCAGCCAATGTGTGCACAGCAAACTCCCACAAACAGCAATGTGATAATGACCAGATAATCTGCTTTGCGATGTTGATTGAGGGATCAATATTAGCCAGGACATTGGGGAGTACTCCCCTGCTTCGAAATAGTGCCATGGGATCTTTTACAGCGCCTCAGTTTAACGTCTCATCTGAAACACAGCACTTCCAAAAGTTCAGCACTCCCTCAGTACTGCCCTTCCAAAAGTTCAGCGCTCCCTCAGTACTGCCCTTCCAACAGTGCAACGTCCCCTCAGTACTGCCCTTCCAACAGTGCAACACTCCCTCAGTACTGCCCCTCCGACAATGCAACACTCCCTCAGTACTGACCAGCTGACAGTGCAGCACTCCCTCAGCACTCAGTACTGGAGTGTTAGCTTTATTTTGTGCTCAAGTCTCTGGAATAAGACTTGAACCCACGACCTTATGACTCAGAGGCGAGGGTGCAGCGCACTAAATCACGGCTGACACTTCAACAGCAAGCGTTTATTAAATAATTTCAACCTAGAGGGTTAGGGCGTCGGGTTAAATCTCTCAAGAATCTCCCTCAATATAAGGCGTCACTTTATTAAGTGTCACTGAGAACGTTGGGGAGTTTACAATTCAATGAGTACATGAAGCACTCGGAAACTCTTAATAAATCTAACAAAATCCAGCAAAAATGTGAGAATTATTTAAGTAATATCAAGACAAAGTACTTACTCCCGCCCTCATTGGATACTTGCAAAGATAAGCTGGATGTTGCATATTTTTCTGGAAGATGCTAACCATGCCAATTTTCAATGAATGAAAATGTAAAAAGCACAAAAACAAACTACAAGAAACCTCTCTGGATTTTCCCTCTACTGCATTGCGAAGCGACGACCTGCTCCCTCCATCACCACCACGCACAAACCTCACTCGGTGAGCCACAGAGGTTCCGCACAGAAGGGGGCAAAATTCACAAAATAATAAATACAATGCGATTATTTGGGCGGTGGGGGGGTGCGATCGACCGGGAGAGGCAGCAGGAGAGAGATCCGGAATAATTTGCTCATTTAAATAAAACTGACGAGTGACTCATCCCAAATGGATCCAAATAGGGCTCCTGGCCAGATGCAAAATGTGTCCTCAGGTGTGGGGGGAGATGGGGAGAGAGATGGGGAGGGGAGAATGAGGGATGATAAGAGGCAGGGGAAGGGCATGAGGGAGGGATGGAGGGGAGGGAGGACGGCAGTGGCAGGCTGAGGACGGGGATGGAGGGAGGGCGGACGGGGACCGAGGGTGGACGGGGACCGAGGGAGAGAGGGCAGGAACCGAGGGAGGGAGGGCCGGCGGGGATGGAGGGAGGGGACGAAGGGCGGACGGGGATGGCGGGCGGGAACAGAGGGAGGAGACGAAGGGAGGGAGGGGACGGGACGGAGGGAGGACGGGCGTGCAGGGAGGGAGGGAGGGGAGGGCGGGCGGACGGGGGGAGGGAGGACAGGGACGGGAGAAAAGGACAACGGGATGGAGGGAGGACGGGGAGGGAGGGGAAGGAGGGAGCTATCCTGGATCAGCAGCTGCCCAGATTATTATTGTGGGGCCCAGAGAACCACTCACTCCCTGCTCCTCCTGGACCCACAACAGACATGGCCAAGAAACTGGAGCTGTTAACGCTGGCCGGTAAGGCGCGTTTTGAAACAAACGGTGGCCGCCTCACTTCATTCCGCCTGCTCCCAGCCGCCATTATTTTTGGCAGGTTGGCAGCGCTTCCGTTGCCTGCGTTCGCAGAAAGTGTTTGAATTAGCAGGAGCGTAACGTCAATCAGCATACAATGCCGTAATGACACACGCTCATCCATTCTGGAGTTCACCGCCACCCCTACTGCCCTCTCCAAAGCAGACCCGTGCGCGTAGCTGTTGACAGCGCGGAAAGGCAGGAGAAGACGGCATTGAGCTATAACCCCTACAATAAACAGCTGCTGGGATAACTGGTAACTATGGAGAGCTATTGGCATGAAAAACGCTTCCAGTGAAATGCATCAAATCTCTCCCCAGCCGCCCAGTCAGTCAAACAGTATAGGATGGAAATACTTTTAGAATAAATGTCACTGTATGCAGTTGTAATAATTTGAGGAAAGATCAAAACTACATTTTCTTAAATTTTATCATTCAGGAACTGATAAAATGATATGCAAAGTTTGGAAGTTTGCTTTTAAAAGGCTTGATCGCATATTCTCAGAGAGCTTTAAAAGTCTGCAATCCAAAAGATTCCAGCATCCACAGTATTTTGCTTTTGTATTCGCTTCAAAAGTCTGCTGTTGTTAAACATCTAATTGAACTCTCTTCTGCACCATTTACACCAGTGAACTCTTGACCAAGAGTTCATGTTCTCCTCTTTTAAAATGTATTTCTATTGATATCTCATGCAACTGTTTGAGGACATCTGTACCACAGTTGTTTTGTGGTGTTTCCTTATCTCAGCCTGTGCTTTACAAGCCACTCACCAGGGAGTGAATGCCCTGTGCGTGCACTGTCACTGCAAAACAGTGCATCCCCCTACCCCTACCCCTCCCACTCCAGCACCATGGTGGAGCACAGACCTCCACACTACAACCCTCTGTGTGAAAGATCTGTGGCAGCAGCAAAAGTGGGAATACCAGGCAGTCTGCCAACCATTTGTTGATCCCACACAAAACCCAGGGAAATGTCAACAGCAACAATTTGCATTTATATAGCGCCTTAAACGTAGTGAAACGTCCCAAGGTGCTTCACACAAGTATTAGGAGATAAAAAATTTCACACCGAGCCACAGGTGATCAAAACCTTGGTCAAAGAGGTAGGTTTCAAGGAGCGTCTTGAAGGAGAAAAGAGAGGTAGCGAGGCAGAGAGGTTTAGACAGGGAGTTCCAAAGCTTAGGGCCTAGGCAACAGAAGGCACGGCCACCAATGGTGGAGTGATTATAATCAGGGATGCTCAAGAGGACAGAATTAGAGGAGCGCAGACATCTCGGTTGGCTGTGGGGCTGGAGGAGATTACAGAGATAAGGAGGAATGAGGCCATGGAAGGATTTGAAAATATGAGAATTTTGAAATCAAGGCGTTACTTAACCGGAAGCCAATGTAGGTCAGCGAGCACAGGGGTAATGGTTGAGCGGGATTTGGTGCAAGGTAAGACATGGCAGCCGAGTTTTGGATCACCTCTAGTTTACATATGGTAGAAGGCAAAAGGTCAGCCAGGAGTGCATTGGAATAGTCAAGTCTAGAGGGAACAAAGGCATGGATGAGGGTTTCAGCAGCGGATGAGTTGAGGCGGGGCGGAGACAGATGATGTTATGGAGGTGGACATGGGCGATCTTAGTTATGCTGGGGATGTGTGGTCAAAAGCTGATTTCAGGCTCAAATATGACACCAAGGTTGTGAACAGTCTGGTTTAGCCTCAGACAGAAGTTGGGGAGAGGGATGGAGTCAGTGGATAGGGAACGGAGTTCGTGGCACTCCTGAAATCAATGGCTTCGGTCTTCCATGAAAGTATGATGCGAGCCGGTGACCAGCAAATGCCACAACGCACAAAGCTCCAACCCTACGAAGGCCATCAGTGGACTCGAAGGTAAAACCCAGATGTCACCAAACGATCTGACACCGCACATTGCCAGAGAGCGCTGCACTGTGCCTTCAGACGCGACCTTTGACCTCCTGCTGAGGTTAAGGCCAGAAAGAGTGCATTGCACAACAGATTTTCCGCTCATGTAAATTAGCAAGCAGCACCAAAGTACTGCTGCTGCCTCCGCTCTTCTTTTGTGGCCGGCCGTTAGCTTCGGCCCACGCTGTTACTGGCAGGTTTCTGACCTACTTGAATTTGTAGGAATTCAAGAGCCTCCAGTGCCTGGTGGAAAGGTTCTGCTGAGCAAAGTGCCCTCGGAATCCACGCTGCCCAACGTTATAAACCCACTGACTCCCACAGCTACCTTGACTACACTTCCTCCCACGCCACATCCTGTAAGGACTCTAGTCCATTCTTCCAGATTCTCCGTCACATCTGATTGGATGATGCCACCTTCCATACTAGTGCTTCTGATATTTCTCCCTTTTTCCTCAACCGAGCATTCCCCTCCGCCATGACGAACATGGGCCTCAACCTTGTCTGTTCTATTTCCCGCACCTCTGCTCTCACCCCTTCCTCTCCCTCCCAGAACCACGATTGGATTCCCTTGTCCTCACCTTTCACCCCACCAGCCTCCATGATCATCAGATCATCCTCCGCCATTACCGCTCCCTACGCGACACCCTAGTCCACTCCGCAATCACCCTCAGCACACCCTCCCCTTCCCACAGCATCATCGCATGCAAACGCAGGAGATGCAACACCTGCCCTTTTACCTCCTCCCTTTCCACTGTCCAGGGCCCCAAACACTCCTTCCAGGTGAAACAGCGATTTACTTGTACTTCTTTCAACTTAGTATCATCATCAGCAATCCCTCGGAGTAGAGGATGACTTGCTTCCATTCTAAAAGTGAGTTCTCAGGTGACTGAGGCGTCTAATGCGGGAATTACAGTCTCAGTCACAGGTGGGACAGACAGTGGTTGAAGGAAAGGGTGGATGGGGAGCCTGGGTTGGCACACGCTCCTTCCGCTGTCTATGTTTGGTTTCTGTTTGCTCTCGATGACAAGACTCGAGGTGCTCAGCGCCCTCCCTGATGCTCTTCCTCCATTTTGGGCTGTCGTGGGCCAGGAATTCCCAGGAGTCAGTGGGAATGTTGCACTTTATCAAGGAGGCTTTGAGGGTGTCCTTGAAGCCTTTCCTCTGCCCACCTGGGGCTCGTTTGCCATGTAGGAGTTCCATGTAGAGCGCTTGCTTTGGGATTCTCGTGTCGGGCGTGCGGACGAACTGGCTCACCCAACAGAGCTGGTCGAGTGTGGTCAGTACATCGATGCTGGGGATGTTGGCCTCGCTCAATCTAGTATACTGTATTCGCTGCTCACTGTGTGGTCTCCTCTACATTGGGGAGACCAAGCGTAGACTGGGTGACCGCTTTGTGGAGCACCTCCGTTCAGTCCATAAGTGTGACCCTGAGCTTCCAGTCGCCTGTCACTTTAATTCTCCGTTCCATTCCCATTCTGATCTCTTCGTCCTCGACCTCCTGCACTGTTCCAACGAAGCTCAACACAAGCTCGAGGAACAGCACCTCATCTTTTGATTAGCATTCTGGACTCAACATCGAGTTCAACAATTTCAAATCCTATCCTCTGCCCATATTTTTCCACACAGCAACTGTTGATGATTCTGCCATTCCTATTTACACCTTTTCCAGATTCACCTTTTGTTTCTTTACTTGTCCCATTACCACTCCCTTTTGCCTTGCACAATCATCCCTTTTGTTGTTTAATCACTCCTGCCTTCCGCCCTATCACAGACCTTCCCCTTTGTTCTTTCCTCCCCTTCCTCTGTACTTGCTTCAAATCTGTTACATCTCTAACTTTTTACAGTTCTGACGAAAGGTCATCAACCTGAAATGTCAACTCTATTTCTCTCTCCACAGATGCTGCCTTTCCTGCTGCGCATTTCCAGCATTTTCTGTTTTTATTTTTATATATACACACAACTTATTTCTTACCGAATTTTAGTAACAATCTACAAACCAATGTGTTACATTGTCAAAGTTTAGCAATTTTGTTAAATCACCTTAATCCAAAGATGTGTTACTGCCTTGAACCAATCTAGTGCGAGTTATTCCCGCCTATACTGCAGGATGTCTCATGGCCTCGCCTACAGTCTTCAGTCACCAGAATAGTCATGCCCTTTGAAGCCACTAATGAATTACTCTTTGGGAGCCCAAGTAATAGTACAGCAGTGTAGTGGTTATGTCACTGGACTAATAATCTAGCAAACACGAGTTCAAATTCCACCAGGGCAGTTTCAGAAATAGAATTTAGAATCATAGACTCATAGAAATTTATGGCACAGAAGGACGCCATTCGGCCCATCATGTCTGTGCAAGCCAAAAAAGAGCTATCCAGCCAAATCCCACCTTCCAGCTCTTGGTCCGTAGGCCTGTAGCTTACGGCACTTCAAGTGCATATCCAAGTACTTTTTTTAATGCGATGCAGGTTTCTGCCTCTACCACCCTTTCAGGCAGTGAGTTCCAGACCCCCACCACCCTCTGGGTGAAAAAAGTTCCTCAACTTCCTTCTAATCAATTACATTAATTCTATGCCCCCTGGTTATTGACCTCTCTGCTAATAGTTGCTTCCTATCCACTCTATCTAGGCCCCTCATAATTTTATACACCTCAATTAAATCTCCCCTCAGCCTCCTCTGTTCCAAAGAAAATAACCCCAGCCTATCCAATCTTTCCACAGAGCTAAAATTCTCCAGTCCTGGCAACATCCTCGTAAATCTTTTCTGTACCCTTTCTGATCCTTAACTGAGACTCTGCCTTTGACACGAGTGTCCTCGACTCCATCCTGCAGTATGCTACCTGCCACCATCTCAGCAAAACCCCAGCCCTGCACAAGGTAGAAAAGGCCATCCATCAGCTCAAGAATGACAAGACATCAGGAGCGGATGGAATTGCCGCTGAGGCACTAAAGTATGGCGGAGAGGCACTATTGGCACAAATGCATGACCTCATCTCTCCAATCTGGAAGGAGGAGAGCATGCCAGGAGATCTCAGAGATGCAGTAAGCGTGACCATCTTTAAAAAAGGGAACAAGTCCGACTGCGGCAACTACAGAGGAATCTCCCTGTTGTCAGCCACTGGAAAGGTCATCGCTAGAATCCTCCTCAACCATGTGGATTCCGTCCACTACGGGCTACAACGGACATGATCTTTATGGCGCGACAACTGCAAGAGAAATGCAGGGAACATCACCAACCTTTGTATATGGCCTTCTTTCACCTTACAAAGGCCTTTGACATTGTTAACCGCGAGGGACTATGGAGCATCCTCCTCCGTTTTGGCTGCCCCCAAAAGTTTGTCGCCATCCTCCGCCTGCTCCACGACGACATGCAAGCCGTGATCCTGACCAACGGATCCACCACAGACCCAATCCACGCCCAAACTGGGGTCAAGCAGGGCTGCGTCATCTCACCAACCCTCTTCTCGATCTTCCTCGCTGCAATGCTCCACCTCACACTCAACAAGCTCCCCGCTGGAGTGGAACTAAACTACAGAACCAGTGGGAACCTGTTCAACCTTTGTCGCTCCAGGCCAGATCCAAGACCGTCCCATCCTCTGTTGTCAAGCTACACTACGCGGACGATGCTTGCGTCTGCTCACATTCAGAGGCTGAACTCCAAGTCATAGTCAACATCTTCACAGAGGCGTATAAAAACATGGGCCTTACACTAAACATCCGTAAGACAAAAGTCCTCCACCAACCTGACCCCACCACACAGCACTGCCCCCCCAGTCATCAAGATCCACGGCACGGCCCTGGACAATGTGAACCACTTTCCATACCTTGGGAGCCTATTATCGACGACGAGGTTCAACACCGTCTCCAGTGCGCTAGTGAAGAGCGTGTTCGAAGATCAGGCCCTCAAATCTGGCACCAAGCTTACGGTCTACAGGGCTGTTGTGAAACCCGCCCTCCTGTATGGCTCAGAGACGTGGACTATATATACAGTAGACACCTCAAATCGCTGGAGAAATACCACCAATGATGTATCAGTAAGATCCTGAAAATCCCCTGGGAGGACAGACGCACCATTGTCAGTATCCTCGATCAGGCCAACATCCCCAGCATCGAAGCACTGACCGCACTCGACCAGCTCCGTTGGGCGGGCTACATTGTTTGCATGCCTGACACAAGACTCCCAAAGCAAGCGCTCGACTCGGAACTCCTACACGGCAAGCGAGCCCCAGGTGGGCAGAGGAAACATTTCAAGAACACCCTCAAAGCCTCCTTGATAAAATGCAACATCCCTACCGACACCTGAGAATCCCTGGCCAAAAACCACCCTAAGTGGAGGAAGAGAATCCGGGAAGGCGCTGAGCACCTCGAGTCTCATTGCCGAGCGTATGCAGAAATCAAGCACAGGCAGCGGAAGGAGCATGCGGCAAACCAGTCCCACCCACCCTTTCCTCCAACTATCTGTCCCACCTGTGACAGAGACTGTAATTCCCGAATTGGACTGTACAGTCACCTGAGAACTTGCTTTTGGAGCGGAAGTCTTCCTCGATTTCGAGGGACTGCCGATGATGATGATGATAATGAATGCAATCACATCTTTTCTGTAATGTCGTGACCAGAACTGTATGCAGTTCACTAGCTGTGGCCTAACTAGTGTTTTATACAAAAGCAAAATACTGCAGATGCTGGAATCTGAAATAAAAACAGAAAATGCTGGAAATCGCAGAAGGTGTGACCCCAAACCTGAAACATTAACTCTGTTTCTCTCCACAGATGCTGCGTGACCTACTGAGATTTCCAGCATTTTCTGTTGTTAGTGTTTTATATAGATCAAGCATAACCTCCCTGCTCTTATATTCCATGCCTCGGCTAATAAAGGCAATATCCCAGATGCTTTCTTAACCACCTTATCTACCTGTGTTGCTACTTCAAGGTCCCTCTGTTCCTCTACACGTCTCAGTATCCTTCCAGTTAATATGTGTATTCCACTGCCTCGTTAGCGCTCCCCTAATTCATAGCTTCCCACTTCTCCAGATTGATTTCCACTGGCCACTTTTCTGCCCATCTGACCAGTCCATTGACATCTTCTTGCAGTCCGCAGCTTTCTTCTTCAGTATCAACCACACAGCCGATTTTTGTATCGTCTGCAAACTTCTCAATCAGGCCGCCTACACTGAAGTCTGAATCATTGATATATACCATAAAAAGCAAGAGATCGAGTACTTTCGCGGGGGAAGCCCACTGGAAACAGTCTTCCAGTCACAAAAACACCCATCGACCATTACCCTTTGCTTCCTGCCTCTGAGCCAATTTTGGATCCAACTTGCCACTTTGCCTTGGATCCAATGGGCTTTTACTTTTCTGACCAGTCTGCCATGTGGGATCTCTGTCAAAAGCCTTGTGGTTGTGTGCCTCCCATTAGTGCCTCCGCAGTGCGTTTACAGGGCGCAAAACCGTTTTTGTCCGGGGAGGTATGGTGCTACCGGCTCCAGGGAAATTGTGTGCGAGTTAGCGGAGGCGCGAATGCAACAACGTCACGTCCCGCTGGTAACGCCCTGGGCCGCAGCGCCTCCGGCGATGACATCATCATCGTGCATAGCGACCCCTTTTCATCCTGTGGTGGAAATTGGCCAGCATCCAGTGAGGCCGTCGCCGTCTCGTGGGTGGCGAACCGGGCTAGACACCCATTGCGGGGCGAAATTTAAAGGGGAGATACACAGTGCTGCGCGCCGCCATTTTTTTCCCACCCTTTACCATGCAGGCCGCTGCCTAACTTTGTCGTGGGGTCTGGGCCACGATTGTGCAGCCCGCCACTTCGTTTCGGTGCCGGGCTACGACACCTCTGGTAGCCCAGTGGAGGCCATCAAAGAGCCTGCAGTGTTCGCAGTATCCCTCCCTATTAATGAAAGGGGAGATTAAAACTCGTCAGTGCTACGCGGAGAGTCCACACAGCGCTCCGCTATCCGCCCGGGTAGCGCCCCTGACCTCGCCCCAAAACCCGGAGAGGTTATCGCCCCCAACTAAGGCGAAACGGAATTTCCGCCCTTTCATTTAACAAAAATTTGGAATAAAAAGCTGGTCACAGTAAAAGTGACCATAAAGCTGTCGAATTGTTGTAAAAACCCAACAGGTTCACTAATGTCCTTTAGTGGAAGGAGATCTGCCATCCCAACTATTTACAATCTATATTAACGACTTGGGAGAAGGGACTGAGTGTAATGTACCCAAGTTTGCTGGCGATACAAAGATGGGAGGAAAAGCAATATGTGAGGAGGACACAAAAATCTGCACACAGGCAGGCTAAGTGAGTGGGCAAAATTTGGCAGATGGAGTATAATATGTTGGAAAGTGTGAGGTTATGCACTTTGGCAGAAAAAAATCAAAGAGAAAGTTATTATTTAAATGGAGAGAGATTGCAAAGTGCTGCAGTACAGCGGGACCTGGGGGTTCTTGTGCATGAAACACAAAAAGATAGTATGCAGGTGCAGCAAGTGATCAGGAAGGCCAATGGAATCTTGGCCGTTATTGCAAAGGGGATTGAGTATAAAAGCAGGGAAGTCTTGATACAGCTATATAGGGTAGTGGTGAGGCCACACCTGGAATACTGTGTGCAGTTTTGGTTTTCATATTTACGAAAGGATATACTTTCTTTGGAGGCAGTTCAGAGAAGGTTCGCTAGGTTGATTCCGGAGATGAGGGGGTTGATTTATAAGGAAAGGTTGAGTAGGTTTTGCCTCTACTCATTGGAAGTCAGAAGAATGTGATGTGATCTTATCAAAGCATACAAGATCATGAGGAGGCTTGACAATGTGGATGCAGAGAGGATGTTTCCACTGATGGGGGAGACTAGAACTAGAGGGCATGATCGTAGAATAAGGGGCCGCCCATTTAAAACTGAGATGAGGAGAAATTTCTTCTCTCAGAGGGTTGTAAATCTGTGGAATTTGCTGCCTCTGAGAGCTGTGGAAGCTGGGACATTGAATAAATTTAAGACAGAAATAGACAGTTTCTTAAACGATAAGGGATAAGGGGTTATGGGGAGCGGGCGGGGAAGTGGAGCTGAGTCCATGATCAGATCAGCCATGATCTTATTGAATGGCGGAGCAGGCTCGAGGGGCCGTATGGCCTACTCCTGTTCCTATTTTTTATGTTCTTATGTCCTTACCCAGTCTGGGAATATATGTGACTCCAGTTCCACGCCAATATCATTGGCTCTTAGCTGCCATCTGAAGTGGCCGAGCGAGACATCCAGTTGTATTAAACTCGAGATTGTTCAAGAAATGCCGATCTGTCCCGTGACACTCAAATTAGTTATAAATTGCAGGCTCCAGTTCACAAGAGCCCAGGATGAAATGTCAAGCTGTCTTCCACTTACAACAAACCTTGAACTCTCTGTTCCACTGGTTCTAGCCTCCTGTGCATTCCCCTCCTCCCGTGACACCACTATTGCCTGCTGTGCATTCAGCTCTGGAATTCCCTCCCTAAACCCTTCCACCTCTCCGTCCTCCTTGAAACCCACCTTTTCGACTAAGCTTTCAGTCACCATTCCCAATATCTGCTTCTCTGGCTCAGCCTACATCTTTTCCCTTACGCCCCTGAGACGTGCCTAGGGACGTTTTCTTTCTACATAGTGCCACATAAATCCAAGTTGTTGTAACACTTTGAAGCATGAGAGATGTGCAACAGTAAAACAGTGCATTGTCTAACTGATCAGCAGCAACAGCACTGGCAGCTGTATTAACAGATCCCAATGGTGGGTACCTCCATGGTGTTACTCACGGCAGGTCAGATGATACGCTGCCTGTTATGAACAGGCGTATAATGCACAATTCTGCGGAGACTGAGCTGTCCCTTTAAGAAAACACTTCTTCACACAAAGGCTAGTAGAAGTGTGGAACTCTCTCCCACAAAAGAAAAAGAAAGAAAGAAAGACTTGGATTTATATAGTGCCTTTCACAACCACCGGATATCTCAAAGTGCTTCACAGCCAATGAAGTACTTTTGGAGTGTAGTCACTGTTGTAATGCAAGCGGCGGCCATGGGCAGCGTGGAGGCAAGGTACAGCGCGAACTAGTGCAGGAGGGTGACGGCAGCGAAGAGTGATGTCATCAAGGTCCAGGTCGCTGATTGGAGCATGGGCAGATGAAGCGGGAGCGGCGAGGTCGGGGCAAAGGAGCAGAGAGACACTGGAGGGACATGATCGGGGCCCAGGGGAGGTGTGAGTTCGGGGCCAGGGGCCCAGGGGCAGCACGGACCAGCCCACACTGCAATGTGTGCGCACTAGGTCCGTGCAGCAGAGCTGGTCTCCAGTTGTCTTGGTTAATCCTTGCCACTGTACCAAGACCTAGCTCTGTCAAGCCCGTGTGGTGGCTGGTGTGCAACGGCCAGCCCACATTAAAAAAATCCACGCACAGGCATCTTCCACCCTTCAGGATGTCGTTTGGACACCTGTGAACTCGTTCTTTTTTTGGCGTGGAAGCAAGTCTTTCTCGTTTGAGAAACTGCCTATGATGATGATGATGATGATGATGTAGGAAACACGACAGCCAATTTGCAGAGAGAAAGCTCCCAACAAACAGCAATGTAATGATTACCAGATCATCTGTTTTTTTTGTTATGTTGTTGGAGGGATAAATATTGGCCAGGACACCGGGGATAACTCCCCTGCTCTTCTTCGAAGTAGTGCCATGGGATCCACCCGAGAGAGCAGACTGGGCCTCGGCTTAACATCTCATCCGAAAGACGGCACCTCTGACAGTGCAACACACCCTCAGCACTGCACTGACTATATTTTCTGTGATCTCATAACCTTCTGACTCAGAGGGGAAAGTGCTACCCACTGAGCCACAGCTGACACTGGCAGTAGATACTAGCTCAGTTAATAATTTTAAATCCGAGAACGATAGATTTTTGGAGCTAAGGCGGGTGGATGGAGTTAGGTCGTAGGTCAGCCAAGATCGCATTGAATGACAGAACAGGCTCAAGGGGCTGAGTGGCCTCCTCCTGTTCCCATATTCCTAAGGACTCAGTCTCATTAAATTAAAGCAGCCTCGGGTTAATTAAAGAGCAGAAATAATTTTTTATTAAAAATAAAAACGTTTTGAGAGCTGATATTAGCTGCAGAACTACAGCCCTTTGCATCTGAGTGGTGGCCCTGTTATTACTGTAAATTACTGTTAGTTTGAGCAGCACCGTGCAAGCTGGAATTTAGGAATCTAATTAGTGCATGGAGACAGATATTTAGACGGGCATCTACCAAAGAGTCCCCTACTAAAAACTTAGCTTGCTGACCGAGCCACTGCAAAGTAGTAGTTTTGCTAAGAAATTTCACTCTCAACTTTTCTTCAATATGGATCTGTTTAAAATACGTCTTATTCTGTGGCCTTGACTCTGGGAACACATCAGTGACAAACCGAACTCGACACACTCACGTTATCTGACATGTAACAACGAAAGGCATAACTGTCTTCGGCGAGGGTTGTAAAGCAACTTATTCTGTGCAACAACAAAAATCCAGAGAGCTTGGGAGTGTAAATCAGCAAGTAAAGGAATGCTGTGTCCCGGACAGCAAGAGATGGACAGGGACACCTCCCCAGCCTCAATTCCAGCATCTTTCACTCACTTTACATCTCAAACAAAACATTGAATCCTTTCCCCCTTTACAGATCCTGTAGATCTGGCTGATAGCCAGGGCTGAGGTGCCCCAAATACTCCTTGCACCTCTTCCCACGAACCCCCCTCTCCCCCCACCCCCACACACATATTGCAGGATTGGAATCAAAAGATGGAGAAAAACTCCCTCCGAACGGGGCAACTCCCGGCCCCAGGACAGAGAGGGGGCAGCAGATTCTATACCGTCTCCGGGTCGTTCTCGAAGACTTCCCTGGCCTCCTCCTTGCTGCAGAATTCCTCCACACACTCCCGCTCCAAGTGTCCCTGTCTGGTCTCCTCGAAAACGTGGTTGGCCCGTTTGATCCGACTGAGGAAGCTGGAGGCGGCTCTGCGGGTCACGACTGTAGAGAGAGAGAGAGAGAGAAAGAAAGAGATGAGAGGGAGAGAGTGCGGGAGGGGAAAGGGAGGGAGTGAGGGAGTGAGGGGCCGGCTCCCCCAGTCAAAGAGCCTTACACTGCCAGGACTGCGGTGTGGCGAGCAGCAGCAGCAGGAGGACCAGGGTGGGTAGCATCTTGTGTCGGCTCTGCCTCCCTCAGTCTGCACCAACTGCCAAGTGGTGAATGCACAAAACAAGCATTACAACATCCACATTCATTCCCACATTAACCCTTGCCAGGGAGAGATTGCAACGCCCATTGCCCCAGTCCAGAGCAAGGCTTACTGCAGATTTCAGAGCCTGCAGGAGATTGAAAGGTAGATTGCTCTCCCTTTGTTCTCGTGATCTGGTCTGGCCACTTTCTCAGTTACCCTGACAACGGAGGGGCTTCTACACCTCCTCACAGAGGCTGCATTCATCTACCTGGGAGATTAGACACAAGCAATTTGCATCCCCTCCCCCACCCCACCCCTCAAATCACCCCAGCCCCTCCATCACAAATCATACTTACCCCACCCCACCACTCCCTCACATCCCCTCCCCCATCCCACCCCTCAAATCATACTTCCCCCACCCCACAACTCCCTCACATCCCCTCCCCCACCCCACCCCTCAAATCACCCCAGCCCCTCCATCACAAATCATACTTACCCCACCCCACCACTCCCTCACATCCCCTCCCCCATCCCACCCCTCAAATCATACTTCCCCCACCCCACAACTCCCTCACATCCCCTCCCCCACCCCACAAATCACCCCAGCCCCTCCATCACAAATCATACTTACCCCACCCCACCCTCACATCCCCTCCCCCACCCCACCCCTCAAATCATACTTCCCCCACCCCACAACTCCCTCACATCCCCTCCCCCACCCCTCAAATCACCCCAGCCCCTCTATCACAAATCATACTTACCCCACCCCACCACTCCCTCACATCCCCTCCCCCACCCCACAAATCATACTTCCCCCACCCCACAACTCCCTCACATCCCCTCTCCCACCCCACCCCTCAAATCATACTTCCCCCATCCCACAACTCCCTCACATCCCCTCCCCACAACTCCCTCACATCCCCTACCCCACCCCCACAAATCACCCCCTCCCCCACCCTCCGTGCCCCAACAAATCACCCTCCCCCATATGTTTCGTGCGCTAGAGATGGTGGATGGAAAAGCAAGAGGTTGTAGCAATGAAGTCATTCCTGTAGTTGTTAATACAGTGAACCATTGATTTAAGAAGAATTTACCCCAAATTAGCAGTTTTAAAATCTGCAAGTATTGAACTGCACAAAATAACCAGTGATTAATATGTGCTTACTGACTTACATTGGCTCCCAGTCTGGCAACGCCTTGAATTAAAAATGTTCACCCTTGTGTTTAAATCCCTCCCTATTTCTGTAATCTCCACAACGCCCCGCCCCCGAGATGTCTGCGCTCCTCCAATTCTGACCTCTTGCACACCCCTGGTTTTAATCGCTCCACCATTGGTGGCTGTGCCTTCTGTTGCCGAGGCCCCAAGCTCTGGAATTCCCTCCCTAAATCTCCGCCTCTCCTGCTTTAAGACGCTCCTCCAAACCTACCTCATTGACCAAGCTTTTGGCCATCTGTCCTAATATCTCGTTATGTTGTTCGATGTTAAATTTTGTTTGATTGGGATGTTTTACTACGTTAAAAACGCTAATTAATTACAAGTTGTTGTTATAAGCGGTGCCCTTGTAATGGATTCCTATGGTAAAGGTAAGCACTGTGTAATGGCGGGTGAAGACAGTCCGCCGGCAATCTTCAGCTGACTGGCGACAGAGCGCCAGTGCTCGTCTCTCACTTCACTCTCTAATAACTTCACCGCGTGCCTTAGCACAAGTGTCATAAAAATATCGCTGAGTTGTGAATAAACAGACAGCAGGATACTGCCCCAAGCCAGAGAGGAGCGCACAGCTTCTGATCTCCAAGCCCACCCTGAGGGCACTGAGGGAAGGACGAACGGGTTCCTGGGTGTGGGCTTCACCAAGTCCCCCAGAATGATCACTTGTGCTGCCCGGAGACCAGTGTCACCAGATAATCCACACCCTCAGCAGGCCAGTTCCGTATCTAAACAGTGAGTGGTAAAACCAAAAAGCGAAGGAACCTATATAAAAAAAATAGCAACTCCCTCTCCTAATTGTTAACAGAACCTCCTCACTCAGCTCATTGCACTTTAACCAGGTGTGAACAGCTGGTTGAAACTGCTCGAAGACCCGATAGCAGAGCCTTTTAAACGAGAAAGTACTTATTGAACGGCCCCAAATAACCGGTGGTTTAACACATTAATAGCAGTACCTTTGTACTGCTGATGGTAATGGGAAATGGTCAGTGCCATCTGCCCGATATCGATGTGAACAGAGCAGTGGTGGGGACTGTAGTATTTAGATGTGTAGAAAAACATTAGAAAACAGCCGATAACTGATCAGTGATGAAGGGAATGCATTCTCCAGGGATACGATGTGATTTGCTGTGCAATAGTTTCAAGGTTGCACTCAGAACCTCTTTACGTGCTGCACAAGTGCCTGTAAAGAACCTTGGGACGTTTTACTACGTGAAAGGCATTACATAAATGTAAGCTGCTACTGTACAAGGAGCCATAATATGTCCATAAGGAAAACACAGTGTACATGTAATAATATTCATTAAACAAACATCATTAACAATAACAATTGTTTAAAAAAAAAACCTGCAATTTGTGGAACATAAGGCAGTTTTTTAAAAATACTGCAAAAACCTTCATAAAGTTCTCTATGTAATTGTGTAGCCGAGCACCAATGTGAAGGAAAAGAACAAGACACAAGACTTGCGTTTATATAGTGCCTTTCATGACCTCAGGACATCCCAAAATGCTTCAGACTGTGAAGCACTTTTGAAGTACTGTTGTAATGTAGGAAGCCAATTTGCACACATCAAGCTCCCACAATCAGCGATGTGATGACCACATCATCTGTTTTTTTTAAGTGATGTTGTTTGAAGGACAAATATTGCCCAGGACAGCGAGTCTTCTTCTAAATAGCGCTGCTGTATTTTTACATCCACCTGAGAGTTTAATGTCTCATCCGAAAGACAGCACTTCCTCAGTACTGCCCCTCCAACAGTGCAGCGCTCTCAGTACTGGCGCTCCCTCAGTACTGGCGCTCCGACAGTGCAGCATTCCTTCAGTACTGCCCCACCCACGGTGCAGCACTCCCTCAGTATTGCCCCTCCGACAGTTTAACACTCCCTCAGTACTGCACTGGGAGTGTCAGCCTAGATTTTGTGTTCAAGTCTCTGGTGTGGGACCTGAACCACGACCTTCTGACTCTGAGATGAGAGTGCTACTTCCCACTGAGCTACAGCTGACAGAGGTAAACTTTTTCGTAATCAGTGAATAATGGTTTTAGCCTAATATTGGTATTATTTTTCCAAATTGTACAAGGCACACAGTTCAATACAGTTTTAGTTTAATCAAACACATACATTGACAGTTTTTTAAAAATCATAGAATGGTGATCTTATTGAAACATATAAGATAATGAGGGGGCTCGACAAGATGGATGCAGAGGATATTTCCATTCATAGGGGAAACTAGAACTAGGGAACATAGTTTCAGAATAAGGGGTCGTCCATTTAAAACTGAGATGAGGGGGAATTTCTTCTCTCAGAGGGTTGTACATCTGTGGAATTCTCTACCCCAGAGAGCTGTGGAGGCTGGGTCATTGAATATATTTAAGACAGAATTTTGAGCGATAAGGGAATAAAGGGTTATGGGGAGTGGGCAGGGAAGTGGAGCTGACTCCATGATCAGATCAGCCATGATCTTATTAAATGGCGGAGCAGGCTCGAGGGGCCAAATAGCCTACTCCTGCTCCGATTTCTTATGTTCTTACGTTTTTTTTTGTGAAATTCGTAGCCAATCGTTCCAATTCTTTGTCAAATCACAAACGCCAGAGGTCACCTTGCACACGCCAAGGATCACTCTGCGCCAATGCTCTTAGCCAAAAGGCCTACAGCCACTGCACCGTTCCTGGAAGTACTGAAATACCAGGTTCGTGCCATGGAGGTGGATGGGTCAAGCCACCCCACCCACCTCCTGTTTACAAAAAAGCAAGCATATACCTTCCTGATCCAGGGAGAACCACCCGGAGGTCATGGTGGCTACTCCCCTGTCAGGTCAGTTACGCATGATCTTAGCCAAAAGGCCGAGAAGCGATGTCTCTCTTTTCCCCCCCCCTCCGTCTCTCTTTTCCCCCCCCCTCCGTCTCTCTTTCCCCCCCCCCCCCGTCTCTCTTTTCCCTCTCTCTCTCCCCCCTCTCTCTCTCTCCCCCTTCTCTTATGTTCTTATGTTACAGTGCAGGAGGCTATTTGGCCCGTCAATCCCATGCCAGCTCTCTGAAAGAGCGCTTCAGCTAGTCCCACTCCCCTGCCCTTTCCCAGTAGCCCTGTAACATTTTATTCCTTCAGGTACTTATCAAATTTCCTTTTGAAAGCAACGATTGAATCTGCCTCCACCACCCTTTCAGGCAGTGCATTCCAGATCATAACACTCGCTACGTAAAAAAGTTTTTCCTCATGTCGCCTTTGGTTCTTCTGCCAATCACCTTCAATCTGTGTCCTCTGGTTCTCGACCCTTCTGCCAATGGGAACAGTTTCTCTCTATCTACTCTGTCTAGACCCCTCATGATTTTGAACACTTCTATCAAATCTCGTCTCAACCTTCTCTGCTTTGAGGAGAACAACCCCAGCTTCTCCAGTCCAACCATGTAACTGAAGTCCCTCATCTCTGGAATCATTCTTGTAAATCTTCTCTGCACCCTCTAAGAGCTTCACATCCTTCCTAAAGTACAGTGCCCAGAATTGGACACAATACTCCAGTTGAGGCCCAACCAGTGTTTTATAAAGGTTCATCACAACTTCCTTGCTTTTGTACTCTGTACCTCTATTTATGAAGCCCAGGATCCCATGTGCTTTTTTAATCGCTTTCTCAACCTGCCCTGCCACCTTCAATGATTTGTGCACACTTACCCCCAGGTCTCTGTTCATGCATCTCCTTTTGATTGTACCCTTTAGTTTATATTGCCTCTCCTCGTTCTTCCTACCAGTCCTAGAATTTACACTTCCTTTTTTAATCTAATTGTTATCATTCAGCACAGCCCATACTTTTATTGTTAAATTCTACATATATACCAGAATATTTGTATAATGTACAGTTACTGCCTGTGAGCTTTAGAACAATCTCCACACAGTAGCACACAATGATAAGTAATGTTATGAATATTTACTACACTGAAAGAGTGTATGACAGACTTTAATCCTTTCTCTCCACCGACGGGCATGAGTGGGACTGGATGTCATTGTGCTTGTGACTGGCTTCATCCAAGTCAATAACCTCATTGTTGATCTCTATTTCAAGACATCCGGTGAAGGAGGCTGTGACAGGTGTGGAAGTAATTGGAATAACTGTAAACAAAAGATTGTGACAGCATTATTAGTCACTAAAAGATAACAAATGAAGGCGATTAAATCTGGAGCAATATACACCGATTAAAATCCTTTTGGGTTGGACACAATCATCCACTCAAATCAATAGATTTGACTATTCCAACGCTCTCCTGGTTGGCCTCCCACATTCCACTCTCCATAAACTTGAGGTCATCCAAAACTCTGCTGCCCATGTCCTAACTTGCACCGTTCGTCCATCACCCCCGTGCTCGCTGACCTACATTGGTGCCCGGTTAAGCAACGCCTATTTTAAAATTCTCATCCTTGTTTTCAAATCCCTCCATGGCCTCGCCCTCCCTATCTCTGTAATCTCCGCCAGCCCCACAACTCTCTCAGATCTCTGCACTCTTCCAATTCTGGCCTCTTGCGCACCTCTGATTTTCATATTTCATCCTTGCCTTCAGCTGCCAAGGCCCTAAGCTCTGGAATTCCCTCCCGCAACCTCTCCGCCTCTTACTTCTCCTTTAAGACACTACTTAAAAACAACCTCTTCGACCAAGCTTTTGATCACCTGCCCCAATATCCCCTTATGTGGCCTGTTTACAACACTCCTGAGATACTACATTAAAGGCACTGTATAAATACAAGTTGTTGTTGTTGATAATCCCCCCCAGTCCATTCAAATCAATAGCCTGGGGATGTTACGCATTGATTTGAATAGAATGAGGGATCACCGATGAATTTGAATGGACTGGATTACTTTAAGGGTCTTAAGGGGATAGGAGTCATGGGAGTTGGCACTGCCTACTTGGGAAGGATATTCATGTTGTTGGCACGCTGCTCCCAGTTTTCCCAACTAGCAACACAGGAATAGGAGGAGGCCATTCAGCCCCTTGAGCCTGTTCCGCCAGCCTGGTCTCCAGTCGTCTTGGTAATCCTTGCCACTGGACCTAGCTCTGTCAAGCCCGTGTGGTGGCTGGTGTGCAACGGCCACCACACGTTAAAAAAATCCACGCAGAGGCATCTTCCACCCTTGAGGATGTAGTTCGGGTCCTTCATTGAAGCACCTGTGAACTCATCCTCTTTTTGGCGTGGAAGCAAGTCATCCTCGTTTCGAGGGACCGCCTATGATGATGAGACCATGGCTGATCTGTATTTCAACTCCATCTACCTGCCTTGGTTCCATATCCATTAATACCCTAACCCAACAAAAATCTAACAATTTTGAAATTAGCAATTGACCCACCCCACCCCACAGCCTCAGCAGCTTTTTGAGGAGAGAGTTCCAGATTTCCACTGCCCTTTGTGTGAAGAAGTATTTCCTGACATTCACCCTGAATGGCTCTAATTTTAAGGTTCTGCTCCCTTGGTCTGGACTCCCCACCAGAGGAAATAGTTTCTCTCTGTCTACCCTATCAACTCCTTCCATCATCAATTAAATCACCCCTTAATCATCTATACTCAAGGGAATACAAGCCCAGTCTGTGCAAGCTGTCCTCATCATTTAACCCTTTTAGCCCCGGTATCGATCTGGTGCATCTGCGCTGCACCCCGTCCAAGGCCAATATATAACATAAGAATTAGGAGCAGGAGTAGGCCATTTGGACCCTCGAGCCTGCTCCGCCATTCAATAAAGTCATGGCTGATCTTCTACCTCAACTCCACTTTTTCGCCCTACCCCATTATCCCTTGATTCCCTTAGTGTCCAAAATTACTTTCAGTCTTGAATGTAGTCAACAACTGAGCATCCACAGGCAGCTGAGGTAGAGAATTCCAAAGATTCACCAGCCTCTGAGTGAAGGAATTCCTCCTCATCTCAGTCCTAAATGGTCGGCCCCTTATTCTGAGACTGTGACCCATGGTTTTCGACTCTCCAGCCAGGCGAAAAATTTGTGTCTGTGTTGATTGTGTACGAGCCCCATTGGAAACAGGGGTATTGGGAAAATGTACTCCCTGGTGTCTACTGGGAGCAGTTCCCATTTTGCTGCTACTTTCTGTTACCTGGTAATCCTCCCAGTGTGGTATTGATTGATTCCCGCATCGCCTGGTCCAATGTGGCCAGTTGCTTCCTCAATCCCAAGCTGTTTAAGTGGCTCCCGCAAGTGATTCCATCCACCTCCCACAGGATCTCCTCGGCAGTTATGGTGAGATGCACTGAGTGACGTTCTCCATCGCACAGATATAACCCTTCAGTGCTGGACACAATCTCGTGCTCTACAGCCAGAATTAAATGCTGATGAAGAACAAAGCAAAGAAATAAATTCAGAGGTCAAGAAATTCCATATCTTTCGGCTAAGATTACAGGGCGTTTTTGAGGAGTACCACCGATGATTTGGAAGCATCGAGCAGAGGTTGGAGAGCGAGGGAGTGAGGAGGAGCCCAGTGTTAGAGGAGGGAGGGGCGAGGAGTGAGGAGGTGTTCGCGTAGGGAGGGGAGGGAGTGATAGGCGAGGAGGAAAGTGTTTGGGGGGAGGGGCGAGGTGTGAGGAGAAGGTGTTCATAGTGGGAGGGGCAAGGGGAAAGTGTTTGAGGAGGGAGGGATGAGGAGGTGTTCGTAAAGGGAGGGGCGAGGGGTGAGAGGAAAGTGTTCAAGGAGGGAAGGGGTGAGGGGAAAGTGTTCAAGGAGGGGAGGAGCGAGGGAAAAGTGTTCGAGGAGAGGAGGAGCGAGGGAAAAGTGTTCGAGGAGGGAGGGGCGAGGGCAAAGTGTTCGAGGAAAGGAGGAAGCGAGGGAAAAGTGTTCGAGGAGAGCGGGGCGAGAGGAGAGGGGAAAGTGTTCGAGGAGGGGAGGGGAGGGGCAAGAGGAGATGGGAACGTGTTTGAGGGGGAGGGGGGATGGGCGAGGGGAAAGTGTTCGAGGAGGGATGGGGAGAGGGGGAAGTGTTTGAGGGGGAGGAGGGATGGGCGAGGGGAAAGTGTTTGAGGAGGGGAGGGGCAAGGGGAGAGGGGGAAATGTTGGAGGAGGGATGGGTGAGGGGGAAGTGTTCGAGGAGGGGAGGGGCGAGGGGAAAGTGTTTGAGTAGGGATGGGGTGGGGAGTGAGAAGGTGTTTGAGGAGGGGAGGAAGTGAGGCATGAGGAGATCAAGTAAGTAGAAAGGGCGAGACCATAAAGAGGTTTGAAATCAAGGATGGGAATTTTGTAATCGACACACTTGGGACATGGGGAGCCAATAGTCAAGGGATTAAAAACCTTTCACACCTGTAATATCCAGAAGAAAACTCTGTCTCGAACTTCAATGAACCCTTTCCAAGAGGAGGATGTGCAGCAAAGCAGAATGCCTGCCCCTCCCCCCCCCTCCCCCCCACATTCCGCTTTGGGCTTCCCATGGCCCCATCCCAAATCTGTGGGTACAGGCTCACTCGAGTGAACAGGCGGGGTCTCGGATCTGCAAGCTGCAGACTCCACTGGGAGGTCTGAGCTCACACAGACTACCTCTGGCAGTTATCCACTTTGGGGGCAAAAACGCGAAGATAGAATATTATCTGAATGGCAGCAGATTAGGAAATGGGGAGTTGCAACGAGACCTGGGTGTCATGGTTCATCGGTCATTGAAGGTTGGCATACAGGTACAGCAGGCTGTGAAGAAGGCAAATGGTATGTTGGCCTACATAGCTAGGGGATTTGAGTATAGGAACAAGGAGGTCTTACTACAGTTGTACAGGGCCTTGGTGAGGCCTCACCTGGAATATTGTGTTCCGTTTTGGTCTCCTAATCTGAGGAAGAACGTTCTTGCTATTGAGGGAGTGCAGCGAAGGTTCACCAGACTGAATCCCGGGATGGCAGGACTGACATATGAGGAGAGACTGGATCAACTGGGCCTTTATACATTGGAGTTTAGAAGGATGAGAGGGGATCTCATAGAAACATATAAGATTCTGACGGGACTGGACAGGTTAGATGCGGGTAGAATGTTCCCGATGTTGGGGAAGTCCAGAACCAGGGGACACAGTCTTAGGATAATGGGTAGGCCATTTAGGACTTAGATGAGGAGAAACTTCTTCACTCAGAGAGTTGTTAACCTATGGAATTCCCTGCCGCAGAGAGTAGTTGATGCCAGTTCATTGGATATATTCAAGAGGGAGTTAGATATGGCCCTTACGGCTAAAGAGATCAAGGGGTATGGAGAGAAAGCAGGAAAGGGGTACTGAGGGAATGATCAGCCATGATCTTATTGAATGGTGGTGCAGGCTCGAAGGGCATAATGGCCTACTCCTGCACCTATTTTCTATGTTTCTATGGTGGAGATTGGCTACAGGTCTTCTTGAAGTACAATCCTTACGCTTGAAGGAGGTGTAGACCATGGCCCTCATCAGCCTGAAGGAGTGCTTTCTGGCCCTTCTTCCAATGGCAATTGATCTGCCTGGGATCTTTCTGTGTATTTTAGGCCCCAACTGTAGGCCCAGAACAAAGCCCACACCTGCCCCAGTCAGAATTTTCAACTTTCTAACTGAACAGGTCTCAGTTTAACGTCTCAACCGAAAGACAGTGCAACGCTCCCTCAGTACCTCACTGGAGTGTCAGCCTAGATTATGGTCTCAAGTCTTTGAGGTGGGGCTTGAACCTATGACCTTCTGATTCAGAGGAAAATGTGTGTCATGTTGGGGAGTCCAACCAATCTATTGTAGGGAACATTTTTTTCTTTATTCATTCTCAGGATGTGGGCGTCACTGGCAAGGCCGTCATTTATTGCCCATCTCTAGTTGCTCTGGGAGGTGGGTGGTGAGCCACCTTCTTGAACCGCTGGTAGTAGGTTAGATACAACTGAGTGTGTTGCTCGGCCATTTCAGAGGGCAGTTAAGAGTCAACCAAGGTGGACATTAGTTGGGTTTTTACGACAGTCTGACAGCTTCATTGTCACTTTTACTGACACAGCTTTTTATTTTCAGGCTTGTAAAAGCTGAATTAATATTCTAAAGCTGAAACAGTGAGATTTGAACTTGTTTTCTAGATTATTAGTCCAGTAATGCAACGATTACACCACTGTACCCCTAAGAATTATTGACTAAAATAAATTACCTGCTTTCCCACTGTAGTTGTTGAGTGGGCTTCAGTTAAGGCGAGTGACAAAGGGACCTTTTCCCCATTGACTAACGCAAGTAACACACCAGTGTCTTTTGATGGACGAACACGGAGATTCAACTTAACCTTCCAACCTCCAACACTGTTTTCTGTCGTACCTGAAAGAATAGGAAACAGAGACACCATTTTAGAAAGAAAGAACTTGCTTTGATATCATGCCTTTCACAACCTCCAATTCCCTTTTGAAAGTTGCTATTGAATCTGCTTCCCTTTCAGGCAGCATACTCCAGATCACAACAACTCGCTGCGTAAAAAACTTCTCCTCATCTCTCCTCTGGTTCTTTTGCCAAACCTTAAATCTGTGTCCTCTGGTTACCGACCCTCCTGCCAATAGGAACAGTTTCTCCTTATTTACTCAATCAAAATATCTTCAGGATCTCCTGAATAACTAGACTGGCATTCCGTGTATTAACAAAAATACTTGTTCTTGTGATATGGGCGACGCTGGCACTTACTGTATAAGAACATAAGAATTAGGAACAGGAGTAGGCCATCTAGCCCCTTGATAATGCTCCGCCATTCAACAAGATCATGGCTGATCTGGCCGTGGACTCAGCTCCACTTACCTGCCCGCTCCCCATAACCCTTAATTCCCTTATTGGTTAAAAATCTATCTATCTGTGATTTGAATACATTCAATGAGCTAGCCTCAACTGCTTCCTTGGGCAGAGAATTCCACAGATTCACAACCCTCTGGGAGAAGAAATTCCTTCTCAACTCGGTTTTAAATTGGCTCCTCCGTATTTTAAGGCTGTGCCCCCTAGTTCTAGTCTCCCCGACCAGTGGAAACAACCTCTCTGCCTCAATTTTGTCTATCCCTTTCATTATTTTAAATGTTTCTATAAGATCATCCGTCATCCTTCTGAACTCCAACGAGTAAAGACCTAGTCTACTCAATCTATCATTATAAGGTAACCTCTTCATCTCCGGAATCAGCCTAGTGAATCGTCTCTGTACCTCCTCCAAAGCTAGTATATCCTTCCTTAAGTAAGGTGACCAAAACTGCACGCAGTACTCCAGGTGCGGCCTCACCATTACCCTGTACAGTTGCAGCAGGACCTCCCTGCTTTTGTACTCCATTTCTCTTGCAATGAAGGCCAACATTCCATTCGCCTTCCTGATTACCTGCTGCACCTGCAAACTAACTTTTTGGGATTCATGCACAAGGACCCCCAGGTCCCTCTGCATCGCAGCATGTTGTAATTTCTCCCCATTCAAATAATATTCCCTTTTACTGTTTTTTTTCCAAGGTGGATGACCTCACATTTTCCGACATTGTATTCCATCTGCCAAACCTTAGCCCATTCGCTTAACCTATCTAAATCTCTTTGCAGTCTCTCTGTGTCCTCTACACAACCCGCTTTCCCACTAATCTTTGTGTCATCTGCAAATTTTGTTACACTACACTTTGTCCCCTCTTCCAGGTCATCTATGTATATTGTAAACAGTTGTGGTCCATCCCTAGGTGACGATGATGGGCCTTCTCCTTGATCCGCTGTAAATATGACTTGCTTGCAGTGATGTAAAATACAATGTAAATAGAAAGACATTTGGATTTTTACATTGTGGTATTTTCCAAATCTCCAATCAATTGAAGCACAGATTGGAGAATTGGGAACGCAATTTGCCAAGCTCCCAATCTTCGAATCAAAACAGAAAGAACCTGCATTTCTATAGTGCCTTTCACGTCCTCAGTGTGACCTAAAGCACTTTACAGCCAACGAATTGCTTCAGAATTCACGAGCACTGAACTCTCGCATAATTTTCTGATCCCTGCTCCCATCAAGTGAGACTCCACACTGGGAGCAGAGTCACTTAAAAACTCCCCCATAAAGAGTTAGTCATGCCACTTACTGTAGTTTAACGGAAACATCGCATATCCCCTGCCAGGGAAGTAGGAACCCTTCTCTACATTCTGGTAGCACTGCTTGGTTTTTATATTCTGAATGACGTCCTCAATTCCGGCAGATCCTTGATTCATCCAGCTCCACCTGCGCATGCACCCGTCTAACCGAGGATTCATCTAGAGAGGTTTAGTCCAGAGTAATTACTGAAGTTAAAAACAGAGAAAGGTGTGTGCTCTCTTATACAATAGATGCAGTTTGGGATGTGATCTGATTAAGGTTTGGCAATGAGCCCAGTTTGATCGTATCTTACGTCCACAAGCATTTCTTAAAATGCTTTGAACCCATCAGACCCGATGGTCTCACTGCTGATCCCAATCACACACTTTGAAGCATTTTCTTTTCTTGTGTAAGATCTGTAACAGTTCCAATATTTCCCAACAAGCCTCTCCCAGTCCTGCTCTGACCCCCATCTGGGGACAGGCAATTCACTGGATTTTATCCCGAGATTAATTCGCACAGACACCGAGGTTCCTATTCAAAGCCTCGTCCCAGGAAGTTTCAATCAGGAAGACTCTTTGGCCGAACTGTCTTTATTTTGAGATCATTCAACATCTCAAAACATTTCACAACTTTTAGTTGTTCTTGGGATGCAGGCGACACTGGACAAGGGAATCTCTATTGCCCATCTCTAGTTGCCCGAATGCATTGAGCCGAGCACAGAGCATGGAACTGGAGTCATGTGTAGACCAGACCGGGTACGGATGCAGGTTCCCTGAAGGACACTGATGAACCAGGTGGATTTTTACAACAGTCCGGCAGCTTCATGATCACTTCTCCGGTGCCAGCCCAGAAATGACCAAATTTGCTGAACTGAATTTCACGACTTGCCATGGTTGGGAATGGGATTTCAAGTCGCAACCTCGGAGTTTCTCCTTCAATACCAGAACCACCAGGTTGCTGTATCCAGGAAAATGACAGATTTCTTAAAGAGCAGAACAGGGCATTTAAAAACTGAGACTCGTGCAATTCAGTGGAATAAATTCACATCAACTTGATTCATTAAAACTGGCATTAAAGTAAATCAGCCATTACCTATTGTATACCACTAGATATCCCACATACATTTTATAAATGCACTCTCAACCGCCCAAGTTACATTAAAGACAGATTTACATTTAACAGGTCTGTGGGAAATCTCTGAGAACCCTTCAAACAAATTACTTGTTTGCAAGATCCCAGAACCAACGGTGTTGGTTAAGGGAGGAATACTGGCCAAGACACCTGAGGAACTCTCTTGCTCTTCTACATTCACCTTAACAGGCAGACATCTGAAAGACAGCACATCCGACAGTGCAGCGCTCCCTCGCTACTGCCCCTCCCTCCGACAGCGCAGCGCTCCCTCAGTACTGCCCCTCCGACAGTGCAGCGCTCCCTCTGTACTGCCCCTCCGACAGTGCAGCGCTCCCTCAGTACTGCTCCTCCGACAGTGTAGCACTCCCTCAGTACTGTCCCTCTGACAGTGCAGCACTCCCTCAGTAATGCCCATCCGACAATGCAGCACTTCCTCGGTACTGCACCTCCCTCCGACACTGCAGTGCTCCCTCAGTACTGCCCCTCAGACAGTGTAGCGCTCTCTCAGTACTGCCCCTCAGACAGTGCAGCACTCCCTCAGTACTACACTGGGGTGTCAGGCTCAGATTATGTCCCTCAGTGGAAGCTTGACCCCACGACCTTCTGACTCAATGGCGAGTGATACTGACTGAGCCACACTGATAAAAGGAAACTATAGTGTTGGTAAATGGGAACTTTTATCAAGTCATTGGGAGCACCAATTGCTTTATGTTGAAGGAGTAAATCCCCAAGACAATAAGTCTTGCTGGCGGGGAGTGTAGATTGGAGAATCGTGACTACGGTATTGTCGCCATATCGCCAATCTGTGCTGGAGCTGCCTCACAAAACAAACCCTCGAGTCTTCAAAGTCTTTGATAGGAGAAACATGAAGAAAAATATTAAACAGTTCTATTTATTTGCTACTATTTGAGAAGACGAACGTGTTGGTTCTTGCCAACATTCACAGTTTGTGTGAAACTGTGCCTTGAAATTCGCATGGCCAGACTTTTATTTTGAAAGCACCTGGTTCACCTCTCTCTTGACTGACCTCACTTCCCAGAATCGTCAGTCGCTTAATTGGAATCTGACCATCTCTCCCCCACACTGAGCAAGGTCAGTGTTCAGGGATATATTTTGAACTAAGTACTGGCATTCATTTGCAGTACGGAATATAAAGAACCTTAGTTAGATCACACCTGGAGTACTGTTCAAATCTCCATTTAAAAGGAAGATATAGAGGCACTGAAGAAAGTGTAAAAAAGATTTACAAGGATGATACCAAAACTGAGAGGTTATAATTACCAGGAAAGACTGAACAGACTTGGGGCTTTTTTCTCTAAAAAAGAGAAGGCAGAGGGGTGACCTAATAGAGGTCTTTAAAATTATGAAAGCTTTCGATTGGGTAGACATAGAGAGGCTATTTCCTCAGTGGGAGAGCATTTTGGTGCTAGTGATCATAATTCAGTAAGATTTAGGGTAGTTATGGAAAAGGACAAAGGTGGACCAGGAATAAAAGTTCTCAATTGGGGTAAAGCCAATTTTGCTGAGCCGAGATGGGATTTGGCCAAAATGGACGGGAAACGGCTATTTGATGGTAAATCAGTGTCAGAGCAGTGGGAGGCATTCAAGGAGGAGATCCTGAGGGTACAGAGCAAGTATGTTCCCTTAAAGAAAAAGGGTGGGGCTAACAAATCTAGAGCCCCCTTGATGGCAAGGGGCAAACAGGGAAAAATAATGAAAAAAAGGGAAGCTTATGGCAGATACCGAGAACTCAATACGGCAGAAACTCTAGAGGAGTACAAAAAGTGCAGGGCTGCAATTAAAAAAAGATATCAGGAAAGCAAAGACAGAGCATGAAAAAATGTTGGCAAGTAAAATCAGGGAAAACCCAAAGATGTTTTATAAACACATTAAGAGCAAAAGGATATATTCTTATGTTCTTATAACTCAAGAAAGAGTGGGGCCTATTAGACACCATAAAGGAAATCTGCGTGTGGAGGCAGAAGATGTGGGTATGATTCTTAATGAATACTTTGTATCTGTTTTCACAAAAGAGAGGGGCGATGCAGACTTTGCAATGAGGGAGGAATTTGTGAAATATTAGACGGAATAAACATAGTGAGAGAGGAAGTATTAAGGGGCTCAGCAGCTTTGAAAGTGGATAAATCCCCAGGCCTGGATGAAATGTATCCCAGGCTGTTAAGAGAAGCAAAAGAGGAAATAGCAGAGGCTCTGACTATCATTTTCTAATCCTCTCTGGCTACAGGTGTGGTGCCAGACGACTGGAGGACTGCTAATGTTGTACCTTTGTTTAAAAAGGGAGAAAGGGATAGACTGAGTAATTACAGGCCTGTCAGCCTAACTTCAGTGGTGGGAAAATTATTGGAAAGAATCCTGAAGGACAGGATAAATCTTCATTTGGAAAGACATGGATTAATCAAGGACAGTCAGCACGGATTTGTTAAGGGAAGGTCATGTCTGAAGGTTCACCAGATTGATTCCCGGGATGGCAGGACTGACATATGAAGAAAGAATGGATCGACTAAGCTTATATTCACTGGAATTTAGAAAAATGAGAGGGGATCTCATAGAAACATATAAAATTCTGATGGGATTGGACGGGTTAGATGCAGGAAGAATGTTCCCGATGTTGGGGAAGTCCAGAAACGGGGTCACAGTCTAAGGATAAGGAGTAAACCATATAGGACCGAGATGAGGAGAAACTTCTTCACTCAGAGAATTGTGAACCTGTGGAATTCTCTACCACAGAAAGTTGTTGAGGCCAGTTGGTTAGATATATTCAAAAGGGAGTTAGATGTGACCCTTACGGCTAAAGGGAGCAAGGGGTATGGAGAGAAAGCAGGAATGGGGTACTGAAGTTGCATGATCAGCTATGATCATATTGAATGGCTCGAAGGGCTGAATGGCCTACTCCTGCACCTATTTTCTGTTTCTATACTTCTATGTTTAAAGTTCCGTAACTTACAGGGCTATGGACCAAGAGCTGGAAAGTGGGATTAGGCTGGATAGCTCTTGGTCGGCCGGCACGGATATGATGGGCCAAAATGGCCTCCTTCCGTGCTGTAAATTTCTATGAGTCTATGATTCACCCAGTATTGCCCCTCTCTCTTCTGTCTGCCACATTCTCTCTATCCCACTCCCTTCTTTTTTCTTTTACTCTCTCTATTTTTCTTTCTTTGTTTCCTCTCAAGTCCCATCCAGGAACTTGAGCACATAAATCTAGGCTGACACTCCAATTAGTGCTGAGGGAGTGCTGCTCGAGTGCTGCTCTGTCTTAGATGCCGTCTTTCGGATGTGACGTTAAACCAAGGCCCTGTCTGCCCTCTCAGGTGGATGTAAAAGATCCCAGGGCACTATTTTAAAGAAGAGCAGGGAGTTATTCCCGTTGTCCTGACCAACATTTCTCCTTCAATCAACACACCAAAAACAGATTATCCGGTCTTATTCACATTGCTGTTTGTGGGAGCTTGCTGTGTGCCCCACATTACAACACTTCAAAAGTACTTCATTGGCTGTAAAGCACTTTGAGACGCCTGGTAGTCGTGAAAGGTTTTATATAAATGTAAGTCTTTCTTTCTTTCACTTCATATATCTATATCCCTTTGCAGACGTTTTGTGTTCTCCTCACAGTTTACTGTCCCATAGATTAAAGGCACTACTTCAATGCAAGTTGTTTTAGGTGTAATCCAGATGACAGCAGATGGGTGAAGTGTCATTAAATCATAGAATCATGGAAGTTTACAGCACGGAAGGAAGCCATTTCGGCCCATCATATCCGTGCTGGCCAACAAGAGGCTATCCAGCCTAATCCCACTTTCCAGCTCTTGGTCCGTAACCCTGTAGGTTACGACATTTCAAGTGCACATCCAAGTACTTTTTAAATGTGGTGAGAGTTCCAGACCCACCACCCTCTGTGTGAACAAATTTCCCCTCAAATCCCCTCTAAACCTCCTACCAATTACTTTAAATTTATGCCCCTTAGTTGTTGACCCTTCTGCTAAAGGAAATAGGCCCTTTCTATCACTATATCTAGTCCCCTCATAATGTTATACACATCAATGAGGTCTCCCCTCAGCCTCCTCTGTTCCAAGGAAAGCAAACCCCAGTCTATCCAATCTATCCTCATAGTTAAAGGAGAGGAAATGCAGATTAAGAAAAGCGATGGTGAGGTGGTGAGGAGATGTCTACTGTCTAGGCCTGGCCCCTGGGAACATTCTGTCCCCGGAAGCTCTCAGTAGGGGATGTTTGGACATTAAACTGATCTCGTCAATGATTTCACAATCACGGGCCGTAGAAGCAGAAAACCTGCACATGAAAGTGCAAAGAAAGGAAGCACTTGGAAAGGATCGAGAATTGGCTGGCGAACAGAAAGCAGAGAGTCGGGATAAATGGGTCCTTTTCGGGTTGGAAATCGGTGGTTAGTGGTGTGCCACAGGGATCGGTGCTGGGACCACAACTGTTTACAATATACATAGATGACCTGGAAGAGGGGACAGAGTATAGTGTAACAAAATTTGCAGATGACACAAAGATTAGTGGGAAAGCGGGTTGTGTAGAGGACACAGAGAGGCTGCAAAGAGATTTAGATAGGTTAAGCGAATGGGCTAAGGTTTGGCAGATGGAATACAATGTCGGAAAGTGTGCGGTCATCCACCTTGGAAAAAAAAACAGTAAAAGGGAATATTATTTGAATGGGGAGAAATTACAACATGCTGCGGTGCAGAGGGACCTGGGGGTCCTTGTGCATGAAACTCTTTTTGGATGAATCCCAAAAAGTTAGTTTGCAGGTGCAGCAGGTAATCAGGAAGGCGAATGGAATGTTGGCCTTCCTTGTGAGAGGGATGGAGTACAAAAGCAGGGAGGTCCTGCTGCAACTGTACAGGGTATTAGTGAGGCCGCACCTGGAGTACTGCGTGCAGTTTTGGTCACCTTACTTAAGGAAGGATATACTAGCTTTGGAGGGGGTACAGAGACGATTCACGAGACTGATTGCGGAGATGAGAGGGTTACCTTATGATGATAGATTGAGCAGACTGGGTCTTTACTCGTTGGAGTTCAGAAGGATGAGGGGTGATCTTATTGAAACATTTAAAATAATGAAAGGGATAGACAAGATAGAGGCAGAGAGATTGTTTCCACTGGTCGGGGAGACTAGAACTAGGGGGCACAGCCTCAAAATATGGGGGAGCCAATTTAAAACCGAGTTGAGAAGGAATTTCTTCTCCCAGAGGGTTGTGAATCTGTGGAATTCTCTGCCCAAGGAAGCAGTTGAGGCTAGCTCATTGAATGTATTCAAGTCACAGATAGATAGATTTTTAACTAATAAGGGAATTAAGGGTTATGGGGAGCGGGCGGGTAAGTGGAGCTGAGTCCACAGCCAGATCAGCCATGATCTTGTTGAATGGCGGAGCAGGCTCGAGGGGCTAGATGGCCTACTCCTGTTCCTAATTCTTATGTTCTTATGTTCTTATGTATGACTCAAAAAAAAAGTCCAACCATTTACTTTCAAATGATGTTCATCAACACAATCACCGTGGCCTGAACGTTATTGTGAAAACCCAATCTGCTCCCCGGAACATGCCATTACTTCTGGTTACGAGATGTGAACCTGGTCAATCACCAACACGTATTGACTGAAAACAACAGAACATTTAAAAGACTCTTTTAAAAAAAGGGGTTTGCAAAATGAAACTCCCAAAAGGCAAGGACGTTCTTCGAGAATCCTGGGGTTGTCCAATTTTAAATACGTTACTGACCTCAAGTGACTATTTCTACATCTACAGGGACATTCTAGTATCGGAATGAAGGGTGACAAGGGAGAGCTGGGAGACCCTGGGAAGCGGGTGAGTATGCTGCAGTGTGACTACTTATTGTTTCATTCATTCTCGGGATGTGGCCGTTGCTGGCAAAGCCTGCCCGTCCCTAGCTGCCCAATTTAAAAGAGTTGAGAAGGAATTTCTTCTCCCAGAGGGTTGTGAATCTGTGGAATTCTCTGCCCAAGGAAGCAGTTGAGGCTAGCTCATTGAATGTATTCAAATCACAGATAGATAGATTTTTAACCAATAAGGGTTATGGGGAGCGGGCGGGTAAGTGGAGCTGAGTCCATGGCCAGATCTTGTTGAATGGCGGAGCAGGCTTGAGGGGCTAGATGGCCTACTCCTGTTCCTAATTCTTATGTTCTTATGAAGCGGGGAGACTGACAGGAAGTGCATGGGTCAGGGGATTTTTTTTCTGTTACACGCTCTGAACATCTGGTCTCTGGGTGGGGGGGAGGGGGAGGTGACACGTGAAACGTGTAGAGAGAGAGAGCGCACCGAACTGAACGTTGACCCACAGAGCTGAGTCATGCACGGGGGTGGTCTGGCGGGGGTGGGGCCTCTAGATCAGGGGCTGCTGTGTCTGGGTGAGAATTTTTTTATCATTGCGTAAACTAGGTGATGGGCTGAGACCCAGCAAGTCCTGGGCCACCATCACCATGATGCCGAGAGTAGGAGAGAATGATGTGGGGTGGGGGGAGGAGGAGGAGGGGGGGGGGGAGGAGGAGGAGGAGGGGGGGGGAGGAGGAGGAGGGGGGGAGGAGGAGGGGCTGGGAAGAGGCGGGGCGGGAGGGCTGAAGTGATTAGTTGACGGCAAGTTTGTTTTTTGCAACAAAAACGTATGGACTGTGGGAGGGAACAGGAGGGGGAGGTAAGGAGTCACGTAGCCTTGAAGTTGTAGGAAAGAATGACAGAGAATTGGGCTTTTTTGTGTCAGCTGTGACCCAGTGGGCAGTGTCATGTATGTGACCTTTATTTAACAACACTGCAATACTGTATATACATAAGAAATGCACACCTTGACCACAGGGGGTGAACTTGTGGGAGACACTCCTCACCTGGTCATCCAGGTATATAAAGGGAGGTCCCACGCAGGGTCATCACTTCTTAGTTCTGCGAATAAAGGTTCAGGTCATAGAGTAACCTTATCCATAGACTGTGCCTCATGTGGATTTGTGGTATTGTGTAAGGACTTTACATTGGCGACGAGAAATGGGAATCAATGACCCATGAGAATGGCCACCAGCAGCACAGATGAACGGTACTGTGTTGGTGAGGACTGGGACGATTTCATTGAGAGGCTCCAGCAGAGTTTTGTCACGAAGGACTGGCTGGGAGACGCAGCGGCCGACAAGTGAAGAGCTCATCTGCTGACCAGCTGTGGATCTAAGACTCACGCGCTCATGAAAGACTTGCTAGCACCCAAGAAGCCGGCGGACAAAACCTTTGAAGAGCTCAGCAAACTAACCGGTGAGCACCTCAAACCAGCGAGCAGCGTACACATGGCCCGACACAGATTCTATACCTACCGATGTCGGGAAGGACAGAGCATACCGGATTTCGTTGTGGACCTCCGGCGCTTGGCCAGCCTCTGTAAGTTCACAGACGCCTACAGGGGGGGGGAGATGCTGAGGGATTTCTTTATTAAGGGCATCGGTCATGCTGGGATTTTCAGAAAGCTAATTGAGACCAAGGACTTGACCTTGGAAACGGCGGCGTTGATGGCTCAGACTTTCATGGCTGGGGAGGAGGAAACCAAGATAATGTACGCGCACAATTCTGCCTCCAACGTGGCGATGGATCAGGGAGTCAATATCATAAACGCGACACATTTATGCCCCCCCAGTGGACAATGCGGCCCGGGATGGGGCCATTGACACCCACTGACAGGGTGCTCAAGAGCAGTCCAAGGGACAATCAACGAGGAATGCCTTGTAACAGCTCTTTTGTTCACAACAATGGAAATCTCAGTTCATGCTGGAGGTGTGGGGGCAGACATGCTGCCAGGACTTGCAGGTTTCAACAGTTCGGCTGCAGAAATTGTAACCTCAGTGGCCATTTAGCCAGAATGTGCCGAAAGCCTGTAACCAGGCTAATATACGAGGCGGATGAACCAGATGAGGGGTCTGCGAGGCAGGAAGACGCTTGGGGCAAATCAATGGACGCTGAAGTTCAGCGGGTTCATGTGGCAAACATTCACAGCTCATATACCAAAACGCCAACCATGATGATGAAAGTCCTATTAAACAGCATCCCTGTATGCATGGAGCTGGACACGGGGGCCAGCCAGTCACTCATGAGTGTTCAACAATTCGAAAAGCTGTGGCCACTCAAAGCCAGCAGACCCAAACTAGAACACATTGAGACACAATTACGGATGTACACTAAAGAAATCATTCCAGTGCTAGGCAGTGAAATGTTGGCGGTCACACACAATGGATCGGTGAACTGGCTGCCGCTCTGGATTGTCCCGGGCAATGGTCCCGCACTGTTGGGGAGGAGCTGGTTAGCTGAGATGAACTTGAAATGGGGGGATGTGCACGTCATGTCATCTGTGGAGCGAAGTTCATGCTCACAGGTCCTACAGCAATTTGAATCACTATTTCAACCTGGCGTCGGGTCGTTCAAAGGTACCAAAGTAGTGATACGCATCACCCCGGACGCCAGACCAGTGCACCACAAAGCCAGAGCTCTGCCGTATGTGATGCGGGAGAAAATTGAGAGCGAGTTGGACCGGTTGCTGAGAGAGGGCATCATCTCGCCCGTTGAATTCAGCGACTGGGCAAGCCCCATTGTTCCCGTCCTAAAAGCGGATGGCTCGGTCAGGATCTGTGGCGACGACAAGGCCACGATCAACTGGGTGTCCCTACAAGATCAATACCTGCTCTAGAGAGTGGAGGACCTTTTTGCCACGCTGGCAGGCGGCAAGCTGGTCACCAAGTTGGATCTCACTTCAGCCTACATGACCCAAGAATTGGCCGACGAATCTAAACTACTGACCACCATCGCCACGCACAACAGGTTGTTTACAACAGGTGTCCGTTTGGCATTCGATCAGCGGCCGCGATTTTTCAATGAAACATGGAAAACCTGCTCAAATCCATTCCCGGAACAATCGTATTTCAGGACGATATCCTCATCACCGGTCGTGACACCGAGGAACACCTCCACAACCTGCAGGAGGTGCTACGCCGACTAGACCGGATAGGCCTGCGACTCAAGAAGTCTAAATGTGTGTTTTTGGCCCCAGAGGTTGAATTCCTGGGCAGGAGGGTTGCTGCAGATGAGATTCGGCCCACCGAATCGAAAACAGTGGCGATTCGACGAGCACCCAGGCCCTGCAACACATCGGAGTTGCGTTCATTTCTGGGACTCGAACTATTTTGGGAACTTTCTGCCGAACTTAAGCACATTGTTGGAGCCGCTACACGTGCTCCTGCATAAGGGTTGCGATTGGTTTTGGGGGGGACTGTCAGGAATGGGCTTTCAACCGGGCGCAGAACCTACTTTGTTCAAATAAGTTGTTGACCCTGTACGACCCCCATAAGAAGTTGGTTCTGACGTGTGATGCATCGTCCTATGGGGTTGGGTGCGTGTTGCAGCAGGGTAACGCTGAGGGCCAACTGCAACCTGTGGCTTATGCCTCCAGGTCGCTCTCTCAAGCTGAACGGGGATATGGGATGGTTGAGAAGGAAGCACTCGCATGTGTCTATGGGGTGAAAAAGATGCATCAGTACCTTTTTGGCAGGAGGTTCGAATTAGAAACAGACCACAAGCCGTTAACGTTCCTGTTGTCAGACAGCAAGGCTGTCAATGCCAATGCGTCAGCTCGCATACAGCGATGGGCTGTCATGCTCGCTGCGTATGACTACTCCATCCGGCACCGGCCCGGCACTGAAAACTGCGCTGACGTGCTCAGCAGGCTCCCACTGGCCACCACTGAGGGGGCAGCGGAGCAAAGCGCTGAGATGGTCATGGCTGTCGATGCCTTTGATAGCGCAGGCTCTCCCATCACAGCCCGCCAGATCAAAATCTGGACCAACAGAGATCCCTTCCTATCCTTGATTAAGAAATGTGTCGTGACTGGGGATTGGGCGCCCGCACACAAAGCATGCCCTGAGGAGGTCAGACTGTTTCACAGATGGATGGATGAGCTCTCCATCCAAGCCGACTGCCTACTATGGGGCAGCCGGGTAGTCATGCCCCAGAAGGGCAGGGAAGCATTCATCAGGGAACTCCATAGTGAGCACCAAGGCATCGTGCTGATGAAGGCCATTGCCCGGTCACATGTGTGGTGACCGGGAATTGATTCAGACCTGGAACACTGTGTTCGCAGGTGCACGATGTGTGCCCAGCTAGGTAATGCCCCCAGGGAAGCCCCACTCACCCCGTGGCCCTGGCCCACCAGGCCATGGTCATGCTTTCACGTAGACTACGCGGGCCCATTCATGGGAAAAATGTTCCTCATTGTAGTTGATGCGTACTCGAAATGGATCGAGTGCATCATTTTGAATTCATGCACGACATCCACCACTGTCTTTGCGACCCACGGCTTGCCGGGCATCCTTGTTAGCGATAATGGCCCATGTTTCACAAGCCACGAATTCCGGGAATTCATGTCGGGCAATGGCATTAACCATGTCAGTACAGCACCATTCAAACCGGCCTCCAATGGCCAGGCAGAACGTGCGGTCCAAATCATCAAACAAGGCATGCTCCGGATTCAAGGACCCTCCCTTCAATGCCGCCTATCGCGCCTCCTGCTGGCCTATAGGTCCTGACTGCACTCGCTCATGGGGGTCCCGCCCGCGGAGCTACTCATGAAACGAACATTCAAAACTCGGCTGTTCCTCATTCATCCAGTCATGTCCGACATTGTTGAGGGCAAGCGCAGTCCCAAAACGAGTACCATGATCGAAATTCAAGGGGGAGATGTATAGAAATTGATGACCCCGTATTTGTTCTCAACGAGTACTATGACCGAAATTCAAGGGGGAGATGTATAGAAATTGATGACCCCGTATTTGTTCTCAATCACGCTTTGGGGCCCAAATGGCTTGAGGGTACTGTCATAGACAAAGAGGGGAATAGGGTCATAGTGGTTTAACTTAACAATGGGCAGATATGCCGCAAGCAACTGGACCAAGTTAAAAAAAGGTTCAGCATGGACACTGAGGAACCTGACAAGATCATGAGATGGTATTCACACCAACGCCAGTGAACGAGCAACACGAACATTCAGCAGAATGCACAGTCCCTGCAGTCAGCCCACACAGGCTGGAATCACCACAGGTGACAGACACGTATACCAAGGCTCAACAACCAGAGCCCCAACTGCAGCGCTCCACGAGAGAGCGCAGACCACCCGAGAGACTTAACCTATGATCCTAATAAGATATTGAGGGGGAGGTGATGTCATGTATGTAACCTTTATGTAACAATACTGTATATACGTAAGAAATGCACACCTTGACCACAGGGGGTGAACTTGTGAGAGACACTCCTCACCTGGTCATCCAGGTATATAAATGGAGGTCCCACGCAGGGTCATCACTTCTTAGGAACAAAGGTTCAGGTCATGGAGTGACTTTGTCCATAGAATGTGCCTCGTGTGGATTTGCGGTATTGTGTAAGGACTTTACAAGCAGCACCCTCACCCCTGAGTCAGAAGGTTGTGGATTTAAGTCCCCACTCCAGAGACTTGAGCACATAAATCTAGGCTGGCACTTCCAGTGTAGTGCTGAGGGAGCGCTGCACTGTCGGAGGGGCTGTACTGACGGAGCGCTGCAAGGAGGTGCAGTCTTTCGGATCAGACGTTAAACCGAGGCTCCGTCTGCTCTCTCAGTGTGGATGTAAAAGATTCCATGACCATTATTTCAAACAAGACCAGGGGAGTTCTCCCTGGTGTCCTTGGTCAATATTGATCCCTCTGTCAACATCACTGAATAAAAAAAAACAGGTTATCTGGTCATTATCACATTGCTGTTTGTGGGATCTTGCTGTGCACCAGATAGTAAATGGGTGACCAGCAAGAAGAGCAGTGTAAGGAAGGTAGGGCAGGGGTCCCCTGTGGTCATCCCCCTGCAAAACAGATACACCGCTTTGGGTACTATTGAGGGGGATGACTCATCAGGGGAAGGCAGTAGCAGCCAAGTTCATGGCACCGTGGGTGGCTCTGCTGCACAGGAGGGCAGGAAGAAGAGTGGGAGAGCGATAGTGATAGGGGATTCAATTGTAAGGGGAATAGATAGGTGTTTCTGCGGCCACAACTGAGACTCCAGGATGGTATGTTGCCTCCCTGGTGCAAGGGTCAAGGATGTCTCGGAGCGGGTTCAGGACATTCTGAAAAGGTAGGGTGAACAGCCAGTTGTCGTTGTACACATAGGTACCAACGATAAAGGTAAAAAACGGGATGAGGTCCTACGAGACAAATTTAGGGAGCTAGGAGCTAAATTAAAAAATAGGACCTCAAAAGTAGTAATCTCAGGATTGCTATCAGAGTAGGAATCGCAGGATAGCTCAGATGAATATGTGGCTTGAGGAGTGGTGCAGAAGGGAGCGATTCAAATTACTGGGCCATTGGAACCGGTTCTGGGGGAGATGGGACCAGTACAAACCGGACGGTCTACATCTGGGCAGGACCGGAACCAATGTCCTAGGGGGAGTGCTTGCTAGTGCTGTTGGGGAGGAGTTAAACTAATATGGCAGGGGGATGGGAACCTATGCAGGCAGGCAGAGGGAAATAAAAGGGAGACAGAGGCAAAAGATAGAAAGGAGAATAGTAAAAGTGGAGGCCAGAGAATCCCAAGGCAAAAAATAAAAAGGGCCACATTACAGCAAAATTCTAAAGGGACAAGGTGTGTTAAAAAGACAAGCCTGAAGGCTCTGTGTTTTAATGCAAGGAGTATCCGTAATAAGGTGGATGAATTAACTGTGCAAATAGATGTTAACAGATATGATGTGATTGGGATTACAGAGATGTGGCTCCAGGGTGATCAGGGCTGGGAACTCAACATCCAAGGGTATTCAACATTCAGGAAGGATAGGCAGAAAGGAAAAGGAGGTGGGGTAGCATTGCTGGTTAAAGAGGCGATTCATGCAATAGTTAGGAAGGACATTAGCTTGGATGATGTGGAATCTATATGGGTAGAGCTGCAGAACACCAAAGGGCAAAAAACGTTAGTGGGAGTTGTGTACAGACCTCCAAACAGTAGTACTGATGTTGGGGAGGGCATCAAACAGGAAATTATGGGTGCATGCAATAAAGGTGCAGCAGTTATCATGGGTGACTTTAATATGCATATAGATTGGGCTAACCAAACTGGAAGCAATACGGTGGAGGAGGATTTCCTGGAGTGCATAAGGGATGGTTTCCTAGACCAATATGTTGAGGAACCAACTAGTGGGGAGGCCATCTTAGACTGGGTGTTGTGTAATGAGAGAGGATTAATTAGCAATCTCATTGTGCGAGGCCCCTTGGGGAAGAGTGACCATAATATGGTGGAATTCTACATTAGGATGGAGAATGAAACAGTTAATTAGTAGAGTGGACAAGGGAGAACCAGTTGATGTGGTGTATTTGGACTTTCAGAAGGCTTTCGACAAGGTCCCACACAAGAGATTAATGTGCAAAGTTAAAGCACATGGGATTGGGGGTAGTGTGCTGACGTGGATTGAGAACTGGTTGGCAGACAGGAAGCAAAGAGTAGGAGTAAATGGGTACTTTTCTGAATGGCAGGCAGTGACTAGTGGGGTACCGCAAGGTTCTGTGCTGGGGCCGCAGCTGTTTACATTATACATTAATGATTTAGACGAGGGGATTAAATGTAGTGTCTCCAAATTTGTGGATGACACTAAGTTGGGTGGCAGTGTGAGCTGTGAGGAGGATGCTATGAGGCTGCAGAGTGACTTGGATAGATTAGGTGAGTGGGCAAATGCATGGCAGATGAAGTATAATGTGGATAAATGTGAGGTTATGCACCTTGGTGGTAAAAACAGAGAGACAGACTATTATCTGAATGGTGACAGATTAGGAAAAGGGGAGGTGCAACGAGACCTGGGTGTCATGGTACATCAGTCATTGAAGGTTGGCATGCAGGTAGAGCAGGCGGTTAAGAAAGCAAATGGCATGTTGACCTTCATAGCGAGGGGATTTGAGTACAGGGGCAGGGAGGTGTTACTACAGTTGTACAGGGCCTTGGTGAGGCCACACCTGGAGTATTGTGTACAGTTTTGGTCTCCTAACTTGAGGAAGGACATTCTTGCTATTGAGGGACTGCAGCGAAGGTTCACCAGACTGATTCCCGGGATGGCGGGACTGACATATCAAGAAAGACTGGATCAACTGGGCTTGTATTCACTGGAGTTCAGAAGAATGAGAGGGGATCTCATGGAAACGTTTAAAATTCTGACGGGTTTAGACAGGTTAGATGCAGGAAGAATGTTCCCAATGTTGGGGAAATCCAGAACCAGGGGTCACAGTCTAAGGATAAGGGGTAAGCCATTTAGGACCGAGATGAGGAGAAACCTCTTCACCCAGAGAGTGTTGAACCTGTGGAATTCTCTACCACAGAAAGTTGTTGAGGCCAATTCACTAAATATATTCAAAAAGGAGTTAGATGTAGTCCTTACTACTAGGGGGATCAAGGGGTATGGCGAGAAAGCAGGAATGGGGTACTGAGGTTGCATGTTCAGCCATGAACTCATTGAATGGCGGTGCAGGCTCGAAGGGCCGAATGGACTACTCCTGCACCTATTTTCTATGTTTCTATGGCTGCCGCGTTTCCCACATTACAACAGTGACTACACTTCGAAAAGTACTATGTTGGCTGTAAAGCGCTTTGGGGTGTCCTGAGGTCGTGAAAAGCGCTATATAAATGCAAGCCGTTCATTCTTATTCGCTTGTGTGGGGGCTCGCCGACACTCAGCGCACCGACATTCGGCTCGCCCGGGGCACCGACCTTCTCCCCCCACCCCGACCTCGGGCTACCTCCTCCCGCCCCCCCACCCCCTCGGGCTGACCTCCCTTTATCCGGAAAAATCCCTTATTCGGCACAGGCCAGATCCCGAGGGATAAGGAAGGCTCAAGCTGTACTTTAATGCATGGAGTATAGGTAATAAGGCAGATGAGCTGAGAGCACAGATTGACATTTGGGAGTATGATATTAAGCCATTACTGAGACATGGCTGAAAGAAGGGCAGGTATGGCAGCTCAACATTCCTGGTTACAGGGTTTTCAGACGGGATAGAGAGGGGGGTATAAAAGGAGAAGGGGGGGTCATAGTATTGATTAAAGAAACAATTACAGCTGTGAGAAGGGATGATATGTTTGAGGGGTCATCAAACGAGGCCATATAGGTTGAATTGAAGAACAAAAAAGGGGTGATCACATAACTGGGAGTGTACTATAGATCCCCAAACAGACAGAGGGAGATAGAAGAACAAATATGTGGGCCAATTGCTGCGAAGTGTGGAAACTACAGAGCTGTAATAGTTGGGGATTTCAACTACCCTAATATTAACTGGGAAAAAGGTAGTGTGAATGGTACAGAGGATGAGGAATTCCTAAAATACATTCAGGGAAACTTCTTTAGCCAATATGTAACAAGCCCAACAAGAGAGGGGGTGGTCCTGGACTTGATTTTGGGGAATGAAGAGGGGCAGGTGGAAAGGGTATCACTATAAGATAGTCACTAATAAATCGAATAGGGAATTCAGGAGAAACGTCTTTACCCAGAGAGTGATGAGATGAAGTAGGGTGGGACGAGGCTTATGTGGAGCATAAACACTGGCACAGAGCCGAATGGCCTGTTTCTGTGCTGTGGGTTCTATGACTCTCTGGGGTTAATGTTAATGCTCCTGGTATGGGGTTGCCCACAACAGAAGCCCCATACTACGAATTTGGGCATGGAAATCAGATAGGAGACACACGCACGAGTTGCTGATATGCGAGACACAAGTTTACCCCGGGGGAAATTCGGGTACAACGATCAGCTCGTGCTACATTTACCCTTGAGTGGACGTGAATTGTACATCACTGAACTTGGTGCAGTGACCTCCCGGTACTCAGCCCTGGTGCCTGGTCTGCTTGAGCGGAAATTCGCACTGTTTGAATTTTACAGCGAGCTGCATATTGGAAGAGAATGGTCAAATTCAAATGAGTGAAAGGGGCTCCGGAGCGAAGGTTTGACAAAGGACCGATTAGGAAAGACTTATCGATGAAACAATATGTTCCAAGTTCCCTTTCCCGCTCTGCAATGTAAACATTGACTTAAGCTTTGCTCTTCACCAACTGCTGTAAAATGTTTCAATAAACTGTGATTACAGCCGGAAGGATATGATCCACTTGTCTGGGCAAACCCGCGATCGATATCTTTATCTCTGCCGTTCGGTTATCCGAGGGGAACAGGCGCCCGGGACTGTTGATTTTGATCACGGCCTCCCGGGCAATCTTCACCACCACACTGCTCTGCGTCTCTTCCACAGAGATCTAAAAGAGAAAACATTCCAACGTTCAGCTCAAGACACGACCAGACATGCGCTCAGTTACCCAGAACTCACAGAAGATAAGAATTGTGTGTTGCTCTTAGCACGCACCTCACTCCTGTGACCGCACAGTGCGTTCAGTTAGTGGAAAGACCCGGGTAAGAAACAGGTAACAGAATCTTCAACCACTCCAAAATCTCCAAACACATATGGAACAAGCTGTATTCAACGATATCCCAGAACAATAATATGAAAAAGAATGAGCATTTATAGAAAGCCTTTCATAACTTCAGGATGTCCCAAAGCACTTTACAACTAATGAAGGACTTTGTGAAGTGGAGTCACTGTTGTAATGTAGGAAACGCAGCAGCCAAATTGCGCACAGCAAGCTCCCACAAACAGCAATGAGATAAATTACCAGGTAATCTGTTTTTGTTATGTTGGTTGAGGGATAAATATGGGCCCAGGACACTGGGGATATCTCCCCTGATCTACTGCAAAATAATGCCATGGTTCTTTTAGACCCACCCGAGAGGGCAGACGGAGTCTGAAAGGGCGGTGGAAGCAGATTAAATAGTAATTTTCAAAAGGGAATTGGATAAACACTTGAAGAGGAGAAATTTGCAGGGCAATAGTGAAAGAGCAGGGTGTGTGGGACTAATTGGATTGCTCTTTCAGCAAGCCGGCACGAGCACAATGGGCCGAATTGCCTCCTTCTGTGCTGTATGATTTTGTGATAACTTACTGTGTGCCAGGTCCCATCGTTAATCAATGGCCCTCCGCTGGTTGTCACCTTGGGGAGATGCTCGTTCTTGAACTGAACTTCAAGCTTTCCGTCTCGAACAGCAAACAGGAACCAAGCTCCATTCTCATTGGTTTTGGCATAGACTATGACCCCCTCAGAGTCGTATGTCCTAAGGTCAAACTCTGCCATGAACCTGCACAACAGGATAAAAGAATGGCGGCAATTAGCGACCAGTTAAATTATTTGGCACTAGGCACTATTAGAAGAACAACAATGGAGCTCTCCCCAATGTCCTGGGAACAAAATTGCTGTTTGTGGGAGCTTGCTGTGCACAAATTGGCCGCTGTGTTTCCCTACATTATAACAGTGATGACACTTCAAAAAAGTACTTCATTGGCTTCAAAGCGCTTTGGGATTTCCTGGAATGTGCGAGTGCAGGAAGATAAAGGCATCACAAAGACCAATTGCAAATCCTACTATTGAGTTAAACTGTGCTCTCAAATGGTTACATTCACAGGATACTACAGATGGATTAACATTCTGATGGAACGTCTGAACCAGTGTGCTTCGAACAATGAAAGTCAGTTTGGACATTTCAGTGATGACTGACAAGTGATCACAGTGAGATTATTCTATCCATTTGAGCTCATCAATAATCGTTTCCAAGGTAGACATAGAAACATAGAAAATAGGTGCAGGAGTAGGCCATTCGGCCCTTTGAGCCTGCACCGCCATTCAATGAGTTCATGGCTGAACATGTAACTTCAGTACCCCATTCCTGCTTTCTCGCCATACTCCTTGATCCCCCTAGTAGTAAGGACTACATCTAACTCCTTTTTTTTAGTGAATTGGCCTCAACAACTTTCTGTGGTAGAGAATTCCACAGGTTCACCACTCTCTGGGTGAAGAAGTTTCTCCTCATCTCGGTCCTAGATGGTTTACCCCTTATCCTTAGACTGTGACCCCTGGTTCTGGACTTCCCCAACATTGGGAACATTCTTCCTGCATCTAACCTGTCTAAACCCATCAGAATTTTAAACGTTTCCTTGAGACCAATGATACTCTGGGGTCAGAATTAACAGAATATCCCATGTTGAGAGGCAGTCAGATTTTTAAACAGAATGGCACAAGGGCAAGCTTTTGCCAGACCTGAGATGTTAGACTGAAGGAGAACAGTTATAAGTTTGTTTTCTTAAGTCAATCAAGTTGACCCACTGATGTTAGGAAGCAGAGCATATTCATTGTCAGCTGTGGCTCAGTGGGTAGAACACTGGGCTGAGTGGCCCCCAGCCTGAGAGCACCATCAGAGTAGGCCGGGGAGCAGAAGGAGCGGCGTGGAAGCCTGGTCCAGCAGGCTGACCGGCCCCCGATCTGCGAGCACCATCGGAACAGGCCAGGGAGCAGAAGGAGCGGCATGGAGGCATAGCACTCCAGGGAGCAGCATGTGCTAGAGCAGATGAGCAACGGAAGTGAAGAGAGACGTCACCAATGTCCAGATCGGTGATTGGAGCGTGGGCAGATACAGCAGGAGCGGCGAGGTTGGGGCAAAGGAGCGGTGAGAGATTGTAGAAGGATGTGCTCGGGGCCCAGGAGAGGCGCGAATTCAGGGCCCAGAAGAGACGAGGGCCCAGGGGCAGCACGGACCAGCCCACACTGCGATATGTGTGCGCACTAGGTCCATGCAGCAGAGCTGTCCAGTCGTCTTGGTTAATCCTTGCCACTGGACCAAGACCTAGCTCTGTCAAGCCCGTGTGGTGGCTGGTGTGCAATGGCCACCACACGTTAAAAAAATCCACGCACAGGCATCTTCCACCCTCCAAGATTTAGTTCGGAACCTGGAATTTTAGGTCCTTCATTGAAACACCTGTGAACTTCTTGACGTGGAAACAAGTCATCCTTGATTCGAGGGACTGTCTATGATGATGAGTACACTCGCCTCTGAGTCAGAAGGTTGTGGGGTCAAGTCCCATTCCAGGAACTAGAGCACATAAATCTGGGCTGACACTCCAGTGCAGTGCTGAGGGAGTGCTGCACTGTCAGATGAGATGTTAAACCAAAGCCCCGTCTCAAGTGGACTCAAAAGATCCCATGGTACTATTTTGAAGAGCAGAGGAGTTGTCCCCGGTGTCCTGGTCAATATTTATCCCTCAATCAACAGAACAAAAACAGATTATCTGGTCATTATCACATTGCTGTTTGTGGGAGCTTGCTGTGCGCAAAATTTGGCTGCCGCGTTTCCCACAATACAACAGTGACTGCACTCCAAAAGTACTTAATTAGCTGTAAAGTGCTTTGAGACGTCCTGTGGTTGTGAAAGGTGCGATATAAATGCAAGTCTTTATTTTATTTTTAGTGCTTTGTATTATTAAGTAAGAACAAGTTCACAGAATCTTACAGTACAGGAGGCCACTCAGCCCATTGTGCCTGTGCCAGCTCTTTGAAAGAGCTAATCAATTAGTCGCACTCCCCCAACTCTTTCCCCACAGCCCTGCACATTTCCCCCTTCAAGTATTTATCCAATTCCCTTTTGAAAGTTACTATTGAATCTGCTTCCACCGCCCTTTCAGGCAGCACATTCCACATCACAACAACTCACTTTGTTAAAAAATTCTCATTTCCCCTCTGGTTCTTTTGCCAATTACCCATAAATCTGTGTCCTCTGCTTATCGACCCTCCTGCCAGTGGAAACCATTTCTCCTTATTTACTCTATCAAACCCCTCATGGTTTTGAACACCTCTATTAAATCTCCCCTTAACCTTCTCTGCTCCAAGGAGAACAACCCCAACTTCTCCAGTCTCTCCACATAAATGAAGTCCCTCAGCCCTGGTACCATTCTAGTAAATCTCTTCATTCACCCTCTCCAAGGTCTTCGACACATCCTTCCTAAAGTGTGTTGCCCAGAATTGAACACAATACTCCAGCTGTGGCCTAACCAGAAATTTATAAAGGTTTACACAAGAACACAAGAAATAGGAGCAGGAGTAGGCCAGTTCATCCCTCGAGCCTGCTCCACCATTTAATAAGATCATGGCTAATCTGATCATGGACTCAGCTCCACTTCCCTGCCCGCTCCCCATAACCCTTTACTCCCTTATCGCTCAAAAATCTGTCGATCCCCGCCTTAAATATATTCAATGACCCAGCCTCCACAGCTCTCTGGGGCAGAGAATTCCACAGATTTATAACCCTCAGATAAGAAATTCCTCCTCATCTCAGTTTTAAATGGGCGGCCCCTTATTCTGAGACTATACCCCTAGTTTTAGTTTCCCTTATGAGTGGAAATATACTCTCTGCATCCAGCTTGTCGAGCCCCCTCATTATCTTATATGTTTCGATAAGATCATCTCTAATTCTTCTGAAATCCAATGAGTATAGACCCAACCTACTCAACCTATCTTCATAAGTCAACACCATCATAAGAACATAAGAATATAAGAACATAAGAAATAGTAGCAGGAGTAGGCCATACAGCCCCTTGAGCCTGCTCAGTCATTCAACACGATCATGGCTGATCCGATCATGGACTCCAGTCGACTTCCCTGCCCGCTCCCCATAATCCCTTATTCCCTTGTCGTTTAAGAAACTGTCTATTTCTGTCTTAAATTTATTCAATGTCCCAGTTTCTACAGCTCTCTAAGGCTGCAAATTCCACAGATCCACAACCCTTAGAGAAGAAATTTCTCCTCATCTCAGTTTTAAATGGGTGGCCCCTTATTCTAAGATTTTACCCTTTAGTTCTAGTCACCCCTATCAGTGGAAACATCCTCACTGCATCCACCTTGTCAAGCCCCCTCATAATCTTATACGTTTCGATAAGATCACCTCTCATTCTTCTGAATTCCAATAAGTAGAGGTCCAACCTACTCAACCTTTCCTCATAAATCAACCCCCTCATCTCCAGAATCAACCTAGTGAACCTTCTCTGTACTGTCTCCGATGCAAGTATATCCTGTCATAAATACGGAGACCAAAACTGCACGCAGTACTCCAAGTATGGCCTCACCAATACCCTGTACAATTGTAGTAGGACTTCTCTGCTTTTATACTCTATCCTGTTTGCAATAATGGCCAACATTCTATTTGCCTTCCTGATTACTTGCTGTACCTGCATACTAACTATTTGTGTTTCATGCACAAGGACCCCCAGGCCCCTCTGTACTGCAGCACTTTGCAATGTTTCTCCATTTAAATTATAACCACTTGACGTTGATTGAACTGAGTAAATCTGATTCTAACTCTATGTTCTCTCGCTGTGAGATAGTATCCTATATTCGGCCTGGTTTCACCAAGTGTTTGCCGAAACCACCTCTGATGAGATTGGAGAGGCACGTGGGAGCACGAGGATAAAAAATGACCCGTCGAATATCTGGTGGTTCATTTTAAAAGCAAGCTCACCTGCCTCAGAGACAGAAAGTGTCATCACATCAATCCCTCACCCCCTGCGCTGCCAGAGCATCCCATCTTCACAACTCTTGCCTTAGGTTTGCGCCACATCATGAGGACAAAAAGTATGGCTAATTAGAGTTCAATTGTACAGTGCCAGAGCCTCACCTACTATCAGCGGGAATCTTGAACCTAAGGTAGACCACAGGAATTCCAGCAAAGAGTTCCCCCATGTTCAGAATGTCCGACTTCCTGGTGCTCTGGAGGGAGACGCACATGGGGATTTCCTGGTAGACAGCAAATCGCCCGTTAACGGCAGCACAAAGTTTCACGTGTGAACATTTAAACATCAAACATATTTCCCTGATACGGTCCCCACCATTCCCACCGGCCTCACTTACCCCAGACAGCCACCTATATAGCGGACAAATGGCACTGACCACTTCCCATCATCACAGGCGTCAATTACAAACAACAATAACTTGTATGTATATAGCGCCTTTAATGTAGTGAAACGTCCCAAGCCGCTTCACAGGAGTATTATAAGACAAAAATTTGACACCGAGCCACATAAGGAGATAGTAGGACAGGGCTTGGTCAAAGAGTTTTAAGGAGTGTCTTAAAGGAGGAAAGAGAAGTAGAGGCAGAGAGGTTTAGGCAGGAAATTCCAGAGCTTAGGGCTCAGGCAGCTGAAGGCACAATCACCCATGGTTGAGCAGTTATAATCAGGGATGCTCAAGAGGCTCCTCATTGAAAGTGTCCTTGTACTGTTAATCACCAACCCTAACTTTCTTCGGCAAGTTTAACAGGCAATTGATGTGCAAATGCAGCAAGTTGCTAAAAATATTGGGGAGGTTGAAGGCGAGAGTCCGTTTGTGTGAAGCAAACAGTTGAGCGGGGTAAACCGAGCAACAAGTTGTGGAGATTCACAACTCAGAGCGAATCTCCTCATCCCTTGAACTCGCCGATTTACACATTAATAACGGCGTGCATCGTTAACATTCCGTTACTGCTCCGTTTATTAAATGTTAATGTCAGAAACACACTCAGAAATCTGATGGCAGCGGTTCAGGGACTACGAAATTGACCAAGCCGCCATTCAGGACCCCGATGGATTTAGTGTCCACCACATATAGCAGGCAAATCGCCTTAGCATGGACTCACCTGCTGTATATGGCGGGGACTGTGATAAAAAAGTAGACGAGAGCGGAGTCTACACGTGTAGTGACACCCAGATTATCCAAGAACCCAAACACAGCTCAGTCAGGTGGCTGCCATCTTGCCAAGGTCTACACTGGCTTTGGCACAACCATAAGAACAAAAGAAATAGGAGCAGGCGTAGGCCATTCAGCTCCTCGAGCCTGCTCCACCATTCAATAAGATCATGGCTGACCTTCTACCTTAACTCCACTTTCCCACACTGTCCCCATATCCCTTGATTCCCTTAGTTCCCAAAAATTTAGCAATCTCAGTCTTAAATATACTCAAAGACTGAGCCTCCACAGGCCCTGGAGCAGAGAATTCCAAAAGATTCAACACTCAGTGAAGAAATTTCTCCTCATTTCAGTCCTAAATGGCTGACCCCTTATTCTGAGACTGTGACCCCCTGATTCTCGACTCCCCACGTACCCTTCTTGCATCTACCCTGTCAAGCCCTATAAGAATTTTATATGTTTCAATGAGATCACCTCTCATTCTTCTAAACTCTAGGGAATATAGGCCTAGTCTACTCAACCAGGTACTAATCACAGGTGGCGTTAGCATCATGGGGCGTGCAGCCTACATCATCAGTCATACCCGTGCAAACTGCTTGCTTAACAGGGAACTGGGTGGTGCAGCGCATTAGACAATGGCATTGTGCCGCTGGGACCTAGATTCAAATCTAATCCAGATTGATGGGATGGTAGTCTCGTCTGACCGCTGGTTATAGGGATCTCATTTCAGACCCCAGTGGACCTGAGCACAAAACAGCCCTAAATTGGGAAGTGACTGGCAGTTCTACTCAGAGAAAGAAATGTCAGGGTACTGCAGGCACCAGATGCTGGGTCTTCGAGTCCAGGTGTACTCTGCACCTGCGTGCTTGAAATGGGAAGAATTCAGGGGAGATCTCCCTGGTCAATATTTATATATAAGGAAAAGGAGGTGGGGTAGCATTGCTGGTTAAGGAGGAGATTAAGGCAATAGTTAGGAAGGACATTAGCTTGGATGATGTGGAATCTATATGGGTAGAGCTGCAGAACACCAAAGGGCAAAAAACGTTAGTGGGAGTTGTGTACAGACCTCCAAACAGTAGTAGTGATGTTGGGGAGGGCATTAAACATGAAATTAGGGGTGCGTGCAATAAAGGTGCAGCAGTTATAATGGGTGACTTTAATATGCACATAGATTGGGCTAACCAAACTGGAAGCAATACGGTGGAGGAGGATTTTCTGGAGTGCATAAGGGATGGTTTTTTAGACCAATATGTCGAGGAACCAACTAGGGGGGAGGCCATCTTAGACTGGGTGTTATGTAATGAGAGAGGATTAATTAGCAATCTCGTTGTGCGAGGCCCCTTGGGGAAGCGTGACCATAATATGGTGGAATTCTGCATTGGGATGGAGAATGAAACAGTTAATTCAGAGACCATGGTCCAGAACTTAAAGAAGGCTAACTTTGAAGGTATGAAGCGTGAATTGGCTGGGATGGATTGGCGAATGATACTTAAGGGGTTGACTGTGGATGGGCAATGGCAGACATTTAGAGACCGCATGGATGAACTACAACAATTGTACATTCCTGTCTGGCATAAAAATAAAAAAGGGAAGGTGGCTCAACCATGGCTATCAAGGGAATCAGGGATAGTATTAAAGCCAAGGAAGTGGCATACAAATTGGCCAGAAATAGCAGCGAACCTGGGGACTGGGAGAAATTTAGAACTCAGCAGAGGAGGACAAAGGGTTTGATTAGGGCAGGGAAAATGGAGTATGAGAAGAAGCTTGCAGGGAACATTAAGACGGATTGCAAAAGTTTCTATAGATATGTAAAGAGAAAAAGGTTAGTAAAGACAAACGTAGGTCCCCTGCAGTCAGAATCAGGGGAAGTCATAACGGGGAACAAAGAAATGGCGGACCAATTGAACAAGTACTTTGGTTCGGTATTCACGAAGGAGGACACGAACAACCTTCCGGTTATAAAAGGGGTCGGGGGGTCTAGTAAGGAGGAGGAACTGAGGGAAATCCTTATTAGCCGGGAAATTGTGTTGGGGAAATTGATGGGATTGAAGGCCGATAAATCCCCAGGGCCTGATGGACTGCATCCCAGAGTACTTAAGGAGGTGGCCTTGGAAATAGTGGATGCGTTGACAGTCATTTTCCAACATTCCATTGACTCTGGATCAGTTCCTATGGAGTGGAGAGTAGCCAATGTAACCCCACTTTTTAAAAAAGGAGGGAGAGAGAAAACAGGGAATTATAGACCGGTCAGCCTGACATCGGTAGTGGGTAAAATGATGGAATCAATTATTAAGGATGTCATAGCAGTGCATTTGGAAAGAGGTAACATGATAGGTCCAAGTCAGCATGGATTTGTGAAAGGGAAATCATGCTTGACAAATCTTCTGGAATTTTTTGAGGATGTTTCCAGTAGAGTGGATAAGGGAGAACCAGTTGATGTGGTATATTTGGACTTTCAGAAGGCGTTCGACAAGGTCCCACACAAGAGATTGATGTGCAAAGTTAGAGCACATGGGATTGGGGGTAGTGTACTGACATGGATTGAGAACTGGTTGTCAGACAGGAAGCAAAGAGTAGGAGTAAATGGGTACTTTTCAGAATGGCAGGCAGTGACTAGTGGGGTACTGCAAGGTTCTGTGCTGGGGCCCCAGCTGTTTACACTGTACATTAATGATTTAGATGAGGGGATTAAATGTAGTATCTCCAAATTTGCGGATGACACTAAGTTGGGTGGCAGTGTGAGCTGCGAGGAGGATGCTGTGAGGCTGCAGAGCGACTTGGATAGGTTAGGTGAGTGGGCAAATGCATGGCAGATGAAGTATAATGTGGATAAATGTGAGATTATCCACTTTAGTGGTAAAAACAGAGAGACAGACTATTATCTGAATGGTGACAGATTAGGAAAAGGGGAGGTGCAACGAGACCTGGGTGTCATGGTACATCAGTCATTGAAGGTTGGCATGCAGGTGCAGCAGGCGGTTAAGAAAGAAAATGACATGTTGGCCTTCATAGCAAGGGGATTTGAGTACAGGGGCAGGGAGGTGTTGCTACAGTTGTACAGGGCATTGGTGAGGCCACACCTGGAGTATTGTGTACAGTTTTGGTCTCCTAACCTGAGGAAGGACATTCTTGCTATTGAGGGAGTGCAGCGAAGGTTCACCAGACTGATTCCCGGGATGGCGGGACTGACCTATCAAGAAAGACTGGATCAACTGGGCTTGTATTCACTGGAGTTCAGAAGAATGAGAGGGGACCTCATAGAAACATTTAAAATTCTGACGGGGTTAGACAGGTTAGATGCAGGAAGAATGTTCCCAATGTTGGGGATGTCCAGAACCAGAGGTCACAGTCTAAGGATAAGGGGTAAGCCATTTAGGACCGAGATGCGGAGGAACTTCTTCACCCAGAGAGTGGTGAACCTGTGGAATTCTCTACCACAGAAAGTTGTTGAGGCCAATTCACTAAATATATTCAAAAAGGAGTTAGATGTAGTGCTTACTACTAGGGGGATCAAGGGGTATGGCGAGAAAGCAGGAATGGGGTACTGAAGTTGAATGTTCAGCCATGAACTCATTGAATGGCGGTGCAGGCTAGAAGGGCCGAATGGCCTACTCCTGCACCTATTTTCTATGTTTCTATGTTTCTATCCCTCAACCAACACCATTAGATTGCTGTTTGTGGGAGCTTGCTGAGCACAAATTGGCTGGCTCGTTTCCTACAATAACTACACTTCAAACGCACGTAATTGGCTGCAAAGCGCTTTGAGACGTCTGGAGATCATGAAAGGTGCTGTAGAAATGCAAGGTCTTTCTTTCTTTACCTGACAGCTCCGCCTGTCCGCAGATAACTTCTCTCCTTTCTTCCCATCACAGAAGCAGGTGTAGCCGCCGGGATGATTCACACAGGTGTGTGTACAAGTGTTCTCAGCACATTCATCAATATCTATTTTGAAGAGGATCAAACTTTAACTTTTCTGTCTCAACTCTCTCTTCATAAAAAAAAATGCTCCTGACTCAAAAAGCTAAAAATTACAGAAATGCTGAACCCTTCAGGAAATAAAGCACAAAATTACTCAATGAGGTAAACAATTTCTCCCCATACTTTCCTGTGAACATATTCTGACACATTGCAACAGGAGCGCCGGACTGAGAATCAGGGAGTGGGCACAGGAGGTGTAATGGTTGGGGTTTGGGACAGGCATCCCATTGATCTGGAGATCAAATCCCACCACAGTAAGTTCGGAACTGAATTCCAAAAATGTGCCACTTTGTGCCGACGCTGGAAATAAATGATCCTGAAAAGTGCCATCAATAACCAACTGGTTCACTGATGTCCCTCAGGGAAGGGAACTTTCCATCCTTACCCGGTCTGGATTACATGTGACTCCAGTCCCATGCTATGTAGCAAGACACTCGGTTATACAAACAATCGCCAGGAAAGGCGGCCCACCACCATCTCAGGATAACTAGAATCATACAGCACAGAAGGAGGCCATTCAGCTCGTTGTGCCTGTACCGGCTCTTTGAAAGTGCTATCCAATTAGTCCCACTCCCCCTGCCCTTTCCCCGTAGCCCTGCAAACGTTTCCCCTTCAAGTATTTATCCAATTCCCTTTTGAAAGTTACTATTGAATCCACTTCCACTGCCCTTTCAGACAGTGCATTCCAGATCACAACAACTCGCTGCACAAAATTCTCCTCCTCTCCCCTCTGGTTCTTTTGCCAATGACCTTAAATCTGTGTCCTCTGGTTACCGACCTTCTACCAGTGGGAACAGTTTCTTCTTGATCAAATCCCTTCATGATTTTGGTCACCTCTATTCAATCTCCCTTTAACCTTCTCTGCTCGAAGGAGAACAACCCCAGCTTCTCCAGTCTATCCGCGTAACTGAAGTCCCTCATCCCTGGTATCGAGGGATAGACAATAAATGTCGGCCTTGCCAGTGATGCCCCCATCCCGAGAACAAATGGGGTAAAAGTGGGTCACACACGGGTAGTCCCTTGTTGGGAAGAGGAAGGGAAAAAGTTTAAATTTGGCTGCAATACACTTCGCAAGTTGCTGTGGTTTGGAGAAACGTGCGCTCAGCTCTCACCCTTGCAGTCTTTCGTGGTGAAATTGAAGCTGTATCCTTCGTCACATTTACACGTGTAAGCACCCGGCAGATTGATACAGGCTGCTTTCCCACAGATGTTTGGTTGCAGTAAACACTCATTCCGATCTGTGATGTTCAGAGAAAGAAGCACAAGTCAGAAACGAAGGGAAGAAAGAACTTGTATTTATAGCAGCACCTTTCACAACGTCAGGACATCTCAGAGCGCTTTGCTGAAGTACTTTGTGAACTGTAGTTACTGTTGTAATGTAGGAAATGCTGCAGCTAAATTATGCAAAGCAAGATTCCACAAACAACAAATCGGACAGGAGGCTCCTCCCAGCATCTTGACATCCCAAATTCGCACATGCTCCAACTGAGTGGGTGCAATATGGCTGTGCATTCATAGAATCGTACAGCACAGATAGAGGTCATTTGGCCCATCGTGCCTCTGCCGACTCTTTGAAAGAGCTATTCAATTTGTCCCTCTTCCCCTGCTCTTTCCTCACAGCCCTGCAATTTTTTTCCCTTTAAATATTTATCCAATTCCCTTTTGAAAGTTCCCATTGAATCAGCTTCCGCTGACCTTTCAGGCAGCGCATTCCGGATTACAACAACTCGCTGCATTAAAAAACATTTCTCCTCATCTCCCCTGGTTCTTTTGCCAATGACCTTAAATCTGTGTCCTCTGGTTACCGAACCACCTGCCAGTGGAAACAGTTTCTCCTTATTTACTCTATCAGACCCCTTCATAATTTTGAACACTTCTATTAAATCTCCTCTTAACCTTCTCTGCTCTAAGGAGAACAACTCCAGCCTCTCCACATAACTGAAGTTCCTCATCCCTAACATCAGCAACAACTTGCATTTATATAGCACCTATAACCTAGTAAAACGTGCCAAGGCACTTCAGAGAAGCATCATCAGACATCATTTGACACCGAACCACATAAGAAGATATTGGGACAAATGACCAGAAGCTTGGTCAAAGAGTTGGTTTTAAGGAGCTTCTTAAAGGAGGAAAGAGAGGTAGAGAGGCAGAGAGGTTTAGGGAGGGAATTCCAGTGCTTAGAGAACCAACCAAACTAGCAAACTAGGACATCGTTTGTGCAGAAAATGCAAAACCCAAGTAGGTCACAGACAGAGACACACTGCTGGTCTAACTGACCTGTGGTGTATTTCTTACCAATGCAGGTCCGCTTATCTGAATGCATATAGAACCCGTCCTGGCAGAAACAACGATAGCTCCCAGGCACATTGTGGCAGGAATGGTTGCACGCTCTCTCCTCCAATGCTCCAGTTTTGCATTCGTCTATATCTAAATGACACAAGTTAAGAAGTTGTAAATTTGTACCTGACACAATAACCAAACATTGAGCAAATTAGGGTTTAAAAAATCTGCAACAAGATATTTTTCAAAACATTTTTTAAAAATCTGTTAAATAGTTTTGCTACTCAGCACTGCTCAAACTAGAGAAATATAATTAAACATTCACAACATGTGTGTAAGGGGCATTCAATTATCCGTCATAATCCATCATTCACCACAGTCTTGTGGGAGTAGTCCCTCCATTATGGTTGGGAATGATTAGCAAAAGAAACAGAGGCAACATGAGGAAAAGTGTTTTTATGCAGCGAGTGGTTAGGATCTGGAATGCATTGCCTGATAGGGTGGTGCATACAGATTCAAAATAACCTTTAAAAGGGAATTGGATAAATATTTGAAGGAGAAAAAATTGCAAAGATATAGGGAAAAAGCAGGAGAGAGTGGGACTAACCAGTTTGCTCTTCGAATGAGCCAGCACAGACGTGATGGGCTGAATGGCCTCCTTCTGTGCTGTTCTATTCTATGATTCTATGTCCCCGATAACTGGAACTATTCATTATTTACTTGTATTCACGATATAAATTTTAAGACACTTATCTTAAGCAACTCCAGTTGACTCTTCATTCCCAACCATAATGGAGGGATTCCCCCCACAAGACTGGTGGGTGATGGGTATTGACGGATAATTGAACGATCTTTACACACATGGTCCAGTGATACCCTAGGAATGAAGGTGCTTAGTACAAAGAACAGAGTTTAATCTCTCTTGGTCCATGATCAGAGCCAGGCTGGAGGAAATTGGTGTCTGCTGCTGAGCAATGAGACGATATCTGGCGCAAGACTTTGTCCCATGAGATTCTGCTACATAATCGGGAAGGTGGATAGTTGGAGGTCAGATAAATGCAGGTCTCATTGCAAGCCAAGTACAGTTTAACTGGAGATTGTGTATGTCACAAGGTACCCAATAAGGCAAATGAACCAGCGGGGCGATGGGAAGAAATGTTTTATGCAGCAAGTTTTTGTGATCTGGAATGCACTGCCTGAAAGATTCAAGTAACTTTCAAAAGGAAATGGATAGCTCTTTCAAACAGCTGGCACAGGTATGGTGGGCTGAATAGCCTCCTTCTGTTCTGTATCACTGTATGATTCTAAGTGAAGACTAGCACATCCCTTGGAGCAGATGGCATGTTCCTTGGAGTGGTGAAGGAGATTAGTCAGGAACTGCCAATGATGAAGCACTCGAGCACCAGTGAGGTTTGTCAGAATTGGAGGCATGTCTACACGCAGAGAATGCAGTTTAGGGCAGATAGCAGAGAGAGTAAAGGAAAGTGAAGAAATGAATATAAAAATGGAAGGGGGAAGGGATATGGAAGATTGCGAATTGTCCAAGATTCCACTGTTTGGATAAAAATGTACAGAGCACAAGATGATATCGAGGAACATGAATTAGAATAAAGAGACATGACGTCGTAGACTTGACAGAAACTTGGAATCAGACAGGAACGAGATAGTCCCAGCTACAACATTTACAGGAGCGACAGAGATGGTAAAGGAAAGGAGGTGGTAACTTTATCAATGCAAGAGACAATTAGAGCAAGCAATAGGACAGAAAGCTATTGTTAACGCTGGAACTCGGACAGACTCGGTCTGGGTTAAAAAATAATAAGGGATCCGTTACCATTTTGGCAACACAGAGAGCACCAAGCAGTGATGAGATTTAAAGGCAATTTAGAGAGGTTTGCAGCAGTGATAGAGCTAGAATAACGCAGGACTTTAACTACCTGAAGGTATCATAGAATCAGGAAGGGTTACAGCACAGAACGAGGCCATTCAGCCCGTGCCGGCTCTCTGCAAGAACACTTCAGCCAATCCCACTCCCCCGCCCTTTCCCCAGAGCCCTGCAATTTTTTTTCCTTCAGGTACTTATCCAAATCCCTTTTGAAAGCCACGATTGGGTCTGCCTCCACCACCCTTTCAGGCAGTGCATTCCAGATCCGAACCACTCGCGACATATAAAAGTTTTTCCTTATGTCGCCTTTGGCTCTTTTGTCAATCACCCAAATCTGTGATCTCTGGTTCTCGACCCTTCAGCCTTTCTGTTCAAAATGGGGAGGCATTATCAGAACGCATTCAGGACTGTTCCCTTAATCAGGATGCTTAATGTCCACCAAGGATTGAAGCAGGGCTGGATCTGGGTCTGGTTAATTAAGCCAGGATAAGTTAGTGGTCTGAAGATAGGAGAACACTTGGTGTGACCAGAACCTGACTAGGGTCACACTGAAAATAGAAAACAAAGTAGGGAATCGCGAGATCAAAGGGCGAGAATGGAAAATAACTCATTTCAGTGGGATGAAAGGGGCAAACCCAGATTAAATGGGCAGGGCACACATAGAGGACTAGCGGGACATGGACTACATTACCACGTGGCTCCTGAAGGGGACACTATAACATAACTTACAAGGGTACTGGATAAGCATTTGAAAAGTTAGATGAAAGGATATGGGGAACAGGGCAGGGAGACGTGATGACAGTAAAGTAGCTGCAGTTGAAGAGGTAACACTGACACAAGGACAATGGGCGGAATGGCCTCCTTCTGTGCTGTGATTTAGAAACATAGAAAATAGGTGGAGTAGGCCATTCGGCTCTTCGAGCCTGCGCCGCCATTCAATGAGTTCATGGCTGAACATGCAACTTCAGTACCCCATTCCTGCTTTCTCGCCATACCCCTTGATCCCCCTAGTAGTAAGCACTACATCTAACTCCTTTTTGAATATATTTAGTGAATTGGCCTCAACAACTTTCTGTGGTAGAGAATTCCACAGGTTCACCAATCTCTGGGTGAAGAAGTTTCTCCTCATCTCGATCCTAAATGGCTTACCCCTTATCCTTAGCCTGTGACCCCTGGTTCTGGACTTCCCCAACATTGGGAACATTCTTCCTGCATCCAACCTGTCTAAACCCATCAGAATTTTAAACGTTTCTATGAGGTCCCCTCTCATTCTTCTGAACTCCAGTGAATACAAGCCCAGTTGATCCAGTCTTTCTTGATAGGTCAGTCCCGCCATCCCGGGAATCAGTCTGGTGAACCTTCGCTGCACTCCCTCAATAGCAAGAATGTCCTTCCTCAGGTTAGGAGACCAAAACTGTACACAATACTCCAGATGTAGCCTCACCAAGGCCCTGTACAACTGTAGCAACACCTCCCTGCCCCTGTACTCAAATCCCCTCGCTATGAAGGCCAACATGCCATTTGCTTTCTTAACCGCCTGCTGTACCTGCATGCCAACCTTCAATGACTGATGTACCATGACACCCAGGTCTCGTTGCACCTCCCCTTTTCCTAATCTGTCACCATTCAGATAATAGTCTGTCTCTCTGTTTTTACCACCAAAGTGGATAACCTCACATTTATCCACATTATACTTCATCTGCCCACTCACCTAACCTATCCAAGTCGCTCTGCAGCCTCATAGCATCCTCCTCGCAGCTCACACTGCCACCCAACTTAATGTCATCCGCAAATTTCGAGATACTACATTTAAACCCCTCGTCTAAATCATTAATGTACAGTGTAAACAGCTGGGGCCCCAGCACAGAACCTTGCGGTACCCCACTAGTCACTGCCTGCCATTCTGAAAAGTCCCCATTTACTCCTACTCTTTGCTTCCTGTCTGACAACCAGTTCTCAATCCATGTCAGCACACTACCCCCAATCCCATGTGCTTTAACTTTGCACATTAATCTCTTGTGTGGGACCTTGTCGAAAGCCTTCTGAAAGTCCAAATATACCACATCAACTGGTTCTCCCTTGTCCACTCTACTGGAAACATCCTCAAAAAATTCCTGAAGATTTGTCAAGCATGATTTCCCTTCCACAAATCCATGCTCACTTGGACCTATAATGTCACCTCTTTCCAAATGCGCTGCTATGACATCCTTAATAATTGATTCCATAATTTTACCCACTACCGATGTCAGGCTGACCAGTCTATAATTCCCTGTTTTCTCTCTCCCTCCTTTTTTAAAAAGTGGGGTTACATTGGCTACCCTCCACTCCATAGGAACTGATCCAGAGTCAATGGAATGTTGGAAAATGACTGTCAATGCATCCGCTATTTCCAAGGCCACCTCCTTAAGTACTCTGGGATGCAGTCCATCAGGCCCTGGGGATTTATCGGCCTTCAATCCCATCAATTTCCCCAACACAATTTCCAGACTAATAAGGATTTCCCTCAGTTCCTCCTCCTTACTAGACCCTCTGACCCCTTTTATATCCGGAAGGTTGTGTGTGTCCTCCTTAGTGAATACCGAACCAAAGTACTTGTTCAATTGGTCCACCATTTCTTTGTTCCCCGTTATGACTTCCCCTGATTCTGACTGCAGGGGACCTACGTTTGTCTTTACTAACCTTTTTCTCTTTACATATCTACAGAAACTTTTGCAATCCGTCTTAATGTTCCCTGCAAGCTTCTTCTCGTACTCCATTTTCCCTGCCCTAATCAAACCCTTTGTCCTCCTCTGCTGAGTTCTAAATTTCTCCCAGTCCCCGGGTTCGCTGCTATTTCTAGCCAATTTGTATGCCACTTCCTTGGCTTTAATACTATCCCTGATTTCCCTTGATAGCCATGGTTGAGCCACCTTCCCTTTTTTATTTTTATGCCAGACAGGAATGTACAATTGTCGTAGTTCATCCATACGGTCTCTAAATGTCTGCCATTGCCCATCCACAGTCAACCCCTTAAGTATCATTCGCCAATCTATCCTAGCCAATTCACGCCTCATACCTTCAAAGTTACCCTTCTTTAAGTTCTGGACCATGGTCTCTGAATTAACTGTTTCATTCTCCATCCTAATGCAGAATTCCACCATATTATGGTCACTCTTCCCCAAGGGGCCTCGCACAACGAGATTGCTAATTAATCCTCTCTCATTACACAACACCCAATCTAAGATGGCCTCCCCCTTAGTTGGTTCCTCGACATATTGGTCTAGAATACCATCCCTTATGCACTCCAGGAAATCCTCCTCCACTGTATTGCTTCCAGTTTGGTTAGCCCAAACTATGTGCATATTAAAGTCACCCATTATAACTGTTGCACCTTTATTGCATGCACCCCTAATTTCCTGTTTGATGCCCTCCCCAACTTCACTACTACTGTTTGGAGGTCTGTACACAACTCCCACTAACGTTTTTTTGCCCTTTGGTGTTCTGCAGCTCTACCCATATAGATTCCATATCATCCAAGCTAATGTCCTTCCTAACTATTGCATTAATCTCCTCCTTAACCAGCAATGCTACCCCACCTCCTTTTCCTTTTATTCTATCCTTCCTGAATGTTGAATACCCCTGGATGTTGAGTTCCAAGCCCTGATCATCCTGGAGCCACGTCTCTGTAATCCCAATCACATCATATTTGTTAACATCTATTTGCACAGTTATTTCATCCACCTTATTACGGATACTCCTTGCATTAAGACACAAAGCCGTCAGGCTTGTTTTTTTAACACCCTTTGTCCTTTTAGAATTTTGCTGTACAGTGGCCCTTTTTGTTCTTTGCCTTGGGTTTCTCTGCCCTCCACTTTTCCTCATCTCCTTTCTGTCTTTTGCTTTTGTCTCCTTTTTGTTTCCCTCTGTCTCCCTGCATTGGTTCCCATCCCCCTGCCATATTAGTTTAACTCCTCCCCAACAGCACTAGCAAACACTCCCCCTTGGACATTGATTCCGGTCCTGCCTTGGTGCAGACCGTCCGGTTTGTACTGGTCCCACCTCCCCCAGAACCGGTTCCAATGCCCCAGGAATTTGAATCCCTCCCTGCTGCACCACTGCTCAAGCCACGTATTCATCTGCGCTATCCTGCGATTCCTACTCTGACTAGCATGTGGCACTGGTAGCAATCCCGAGATTACTACTTTTGAGGTCCTACTTTTTAATTTAGCTCCTAGCTCCTTAAATTCGTTTCGTAGGACCTCATCCCTTTTTTTACCTATGTCGTTGGTACCAATGTGCACCACGACAACTGGCTGTTCTCCCTCCCTTTTTAGAATGTCCTGCACCCGCTCCGAGACATCCTTGACCCTTGCACCAGGGAGGCAACATACCATCCTGGAGTCTCGTTTGCGGCCGCAGAAACGCCTATCTATTCCCCTTACAATTGAATCCCCTATCACTATCGCTCTCCCACTCTTTTTCCTGCCCTCCTGTGCAACAGAGCCAGCCACAGTGCCATGAACTTGGCTGCTGCTGCCCTCCCCTGATGAGTCATTCCCCCCCAACAGTAATCAAAGCAGTGTATCTGTTTTGCAGGGGGATGACCACAGGGGACCCCTGCACTATCTTCCTTGCACTGCTCTTCCTGCTGGTCTTCCATTCCCTTTCTGGCTGTGGATCCTTCTCCTGCGGTAAGACCAACTCGCTACACGTGCTACTCACGTCATTCTTAGCATCGTGGATGCTCCAGAGTGAATCCACCCTCAGCTCCAATTCCGCAATGTGGTCCGTCAGGAGCTGGAGGCGGATACACTTCCCGCACACGTAGTCGTCAGGAACACTGGAGTCGTCCCTGAGTTCCCACATGGTACAGGAGGAGCATAACACGTGACCGAGCTGTCCTGCCATGACTTAACCCTTAGATAAGCAACAACAATGCTAAAGTTTACTCACTGTTACAGAAGAGAAAAAAGAAAAACTACTCACCAATCACCAGCCAATCACTTACCCCCTTGGCTGTGACGTCACCTTTCTGTTTCTTTCTACTTCTTTTTTGCCTTCTCCCTGTAGCTGCACCGGCTCGCCTCTCGCCAACCCCGGAACTCACGCCTCTCCACGCACCTCCTCGACGCTGCTCCCGACTCAGCGACGCACCTCCACACGCTGCTCCCGACTGCCGCCGCGTTGGGCCTTTTGTAGGCCTCTCGCCGACCCCGGAACTCACGCCTCTCCACGCACCTCCTCGACGCTGTTCCCGACTCAGCGACGCACCTCCACACGCATTTCTGTGATTCTCTACCGCCTTACAAAATCTGTTAAAAGTAGCACCGTAACTTTGTAAGTGAACCGATTAACGGCCTGTTGGGACAACTGTATCCCAACATGGACCACTTCCGCAGCCCGCCCGAGAGTGACGGCGGTTTCCACACTCTCGCGCTTTAAGTGCTGATGACTTCAGTTCTGGGAAACAGTTTAAGACATACCCTGATGACATCTATCCCCCTGCCATCCAACCTTGCAGGTACAGCTGAAAGCGGCCTCTTTGTCTACACACCGGACTGAGCCCTCAGGGTCACACGGTGAGGGGGAGCACTGGTCTGGGATTTCTGGATGGAGCAGAAGACAATAAAACAAGTTGCATCTCCAGTTGAATGTTAAAAGACACATCAATAAATATTACCTAAGAAGTCATTGAATAAAAGAAGATGGGTTGGCCCATCTTACCAGTTCCTCCCACTGACTATTTTAAAATCCTCTTCCTTGTGTTCAAATCCCTTCATGGCCCTCGCCCCTCCCTATCTCTGTAATCTCCCTCCAGCTCTACAACACTCCCAGATCTCTGGGCTCTTCCAATTCTGGCCTCTTGTGCATCCCGCAGTTCCTTTGCTCCACCATTGGTGGTCGTGCTTTCAGATGCCTGGGCCCCAAGCTGTGGAATTCCCTCCCTAAACCTCTCCGCCTCTCCCTCCTCCTTTAAGAGGCCCCTTTGACCAAGCCTGTCCTAATTTCTCCTTCTGTGGCTCGGTGTCAAACTTTGTTTGATAATCGCTCCTGTGAAATGCCCTGGGAAGTTTTGCTACATTAAAGGCACTGTATAATTATAAGTTGTTGTTATTGTTGACAAATCCAATTTACCCCATCATGGATTCTACTCAACCCCAGAAGACCTGTAGACTATCTCTAAAGGTAGATCGAGCAAATCTTCCAGAACACTGGTTTTATATTATATTATATTACACTGGCTTGGACGAGTAACACATGGCTTCTGAGCTCGAATCTTACAAGTTCTGTCATCGTGGGAAAAGTAACGGTAAGAGTTGCCGGATTGTTGTAAAATACTGGTTCACTCATGCCCTTCAGGGTAAGGGATTTGCTACCCCTATCCGGTCTGACCTCCACGTAACTCCAGTGACTACAAGTGACTCCAGGCCCACACTAGGTTGCTCCATCTTAAGCTATGCCACTGTCAGGGTAATCTTTAAAAACAAAGTGACTTGTAGTTCCCCCATTCCCATTATTCAGCATTTGTGACCATGGGACACATTTCACTCTTACTTTAAGCCCAGGTTGTATATTTATGATCAGTCAGTCTGAACATAACTACTGACTTTAACGTACCACTTACACAGCTCCGCAGATTCCCAGGAGGGCGTTTGGAAGTGTAAATCAGGCTTGAAATGCGTAACTGGTAGCGGCTGAGACAGTCTGCAGGGGAGATAAGGGGAGAGCATGAGTTCTCAAAGCAACAAAGCTCCAGTGAGAAAGATTGTGTTATCTGGTCAGTAAGTAAACTTGCACACAGGCTGGGCTATGTTGGTGAGCTTTAGGATACATCCATTTCTGTAGTCATAAGACTACATTGGATATACGACACAGAAGCAGGCCATTCGACCCCCGGTGACCCCCTCCACACGTTAAAAAAATCCACACACAGGCATCTTCCACCCTTCAGGATGTAGTTCAGGACCTGGAATATTAGGTTCTGAACTAGGTTCAGTGCTGGGACCCCAGCTATTTACAATATACATTAATGATTTAGATGAAGGAATTGAATATAATATCTCCAAGTTTGCAGATGACACTAAGCTGGGTGGCAGTGTGAGCTGTGAGGAGGATGCTAAGAGGCTGCAGGGTGAATTGGACAGGTTAGGTGAGTGGGCAAATGCATGGCAGATGCAGTATAATGTAGATAAATGTGAGGTTATCCACTTTGGTGGCAAAAACAGGAAGGCAGATTATTATCTGAATGGTGACAGATTAGGAAAAGGGGAGGTGCAACGAGACCTGGGTGCCATGGTACACCAGTCATTGAAAGTTGGCATGCAGGTACAGCAGGCGGTGAAGGTGGCAAATGGCATGCTGGCCTTCATAGCGAGAGGATTTGAGTATTGGAGGTCTTACTGCAGTTGTGCAGGGCCTTGGTGAGGCCACACCTTGAATATTGTGTTCAGTTTTGGTCTCCTAATCTGAGGAAGGACATTTTTGCTATTGAGGGAGTATAGCGAAGGTTCACCAGACTGATTCCCAGGATGGCAGGACTGATATATGAAGAAAGACTGGATCAACTAGGCTTATCTTCACTGGAATTTAGAAGAATTAGAGGGGATCTCTTAGAAACAAATAAAATTCTGATGGGATTGGACAGGTTAGATGCAGGAAGAATGTTCCCGATGTTGGGGAAGTCCAGAACCAGAGGTCACAGTCTGAGGATAAGGGGTAAGCCATTTAGAACCAAGATGAGGAGAAACCTCTTCACTCAGAGAATTGTGAACCTGTGGAATTCTCTACTGCAGAAAGTTGTTGAGGCCAGTTCATTAGATATATTCAAAAGGGAGTTAGATGTGACCCTTATGGCTAAAGGGATCAAGGGGTAAAGAGAGAAAGCAGGAATGGGGTACTGAAGTCGCATGATCAGCTATGATCATATTGAATGGTGGTGCAGGCTTCGAAGGGCCGAATGGCCTACTCCTGCACCTATTTTCTATGTTTCTATGTTTCATTGAAACACCTGCGAACTCATCCTTTTTTGGCGTGGAAGCAAGTCATCCTTGCTTCGCGGGACTACCTATGATATGATGACACCTCACACTGGCTGGCTCATGGATATTGTTTTTCACCCACTCACTCGTTCCAACCAGTGACGCTGTGTGAGACAGAGCAACTAAAGGAGAAGATTAGTTCTGTGTTCAGTTCTGGGCCCCGCACCTCAGGAAGGATATATTGGCCTTGGAGAGGGAGCAGCTCAGATTCACCAGATCGATACCGGGGCTAAAAGGGTTAAATTACGAGGCTTGGTAGCACAGACTGGGCCTGTATTCCCCTGAGATTAGAAGATTAAGGGGTGAGCTCATTGAGGTGTTTTAGATGTTTAAAGGAGTTGATAAGGTCGATGGAGAGAGAAACTATTTCCTCTGATGGGAGAGTCTAGAACAGGTGGGAAAAACATTCAAATTAATTCAGGGACAATGGGCCCAAGTTTCGGCATCTGGTGAAAACGGCGCACCTCCGAGACTTACGTGACCTGCCTGGGCTCAAAGGTGCACCGGAATATTCTGCAGCAATTCTCCAGTCCTCCTGGACCGTGTCGTGGAGTGGTGTGGTGTGGTGCAGCGTAGTCTCCCTGGGGGGGAGACTTCCTGCAGGGGGGCGGGGCTAGGGATCATGCCTTCTTCTCAGAGCCGGCAGCGTTAAACAGGCGCGCTGGAGCATGCACGCCTGTGCAATGGCTCGGGAGAGCGTGGATACCGGGGGGGGGGAGAGTGAGCGTGGATACTCGGGGGGGGGGGGCCGGGGGGGGGGGGGGCCGGGGGGGAGAGTGAGCGTGGATACTCGGGGGGGGGGAGAGTGAGCGTGGATACTCGGGGGGGGGGGGGGGAGTGAGCGTGGATACTC